>NC_042299.1:5228139-5528139 GCF_901000725.2 Takifugu rubripes
ACACCCTGATAATAAACAATTACAATAGTCCAGCCTGGAAGTAACAAATAAATGGACTAACTTCAGAATCATGCCGCGTCAGTAGTTTCTTGATCTTTATGATGTTCATCAAGTGAAAAAAGGCACTTCTAGAGACTGTTTTAATGTGTGAGTTGAAGGAGAGGTTTTGATCAAAAGTTACTCCGAGATTCCTCACAGAGAAACTAGATGTTAATGAGATACCATCTAGAGTGATCATGTGATCTAATCTATCCCTGAGAGGTTCATGACCAAACACCATGACCTCAGTTTTTCCCGAGTTAAGGAGGAGGAAATTTGAAGACATCCAGGACTTGTCTTTAAGACAGGTCTGGAGCTTCACTAACTTCTCTGTCTCCTCTGGTTTCATGGATAAATAAAGCTGAGTGTCATCAGCATAACAATGAAAATTTATCCCATGCTGCCGAATAATGTTCCCTAAGGGAAGCATGTACAAGGTGAAGAGGATTGGTCCAAGTACAGAACCTTGAGGAACTCCATGGCTAACCCTACTGTATGAGGAGGGAACACCATGGACATGAGCAAACTGGTATCTATCAGATAGATACGATCTAAACCAGTCTAGTGCTATCCCTTTAATCCCAATCACATGTTCCAGTCTATGAAACATGATGCTGTGATCAACTGTATCAAAAGCAGCACTGAGGTCCAGCAGAACCAGCATAGAGACCAGTCCATGATCTGAAGCTACAGTGGTATGAGAAAGTTTGGGCACCCTTGACAATTGGGTGACTTCTTCTTGGGTGACCTCATCTTCTTCCAGTCCCATTGGATGCTGACACAGTCCTTGTTCTCCGTTGTTCCCCAAATGGCCAATTCAAAGTTCACCTTCTTGCGGAGGAACTTATTAACACCAGTAAACTATGCTGTCACGTTTTACGATGGGGGTTTAACACTTCCCGTCTTAATGTCTCCTGCTGATTACAACTATCTAAACAACAATCGTGTCAAGGAAGGGTCAACTGACCTTTATTACACTTACTAAAGATTCTACCATTCCTAACTTCTAAAGTAATTCTAACAGAAAACAGAAACATATGGTACAACAAATGATGACAAGATAAACACAATTTCTCTTCAATATTAAAGTCTCCAATGATCATGACTTTGTTCGTTCTAATGACCAAGTCAGATAAGAAATCAGAGAACTCAGAAAGGAACTCTGAATGTGGCCCAGCAGGGGGCCGATATACAAACAAAAGTGGCTTTTCTGTCTTTCAGTTCAGATGGGTGATGCCAAGAGTCAGGCTTTCAAATGAACTGGAGCCATGTTTTGGTCTAGGATTAATTAATAACTTGGAGTGATAGAATACTGCCACTCCCCCTCCTCGACCAGTAACACGAGGAATATGATCATTAAGATGGGTAGGAGGAGTAGATTCATTTAAGCTAACATACTCCTCCTCCTGAAGCCAGGTCTCAGTAAGACAAAATAAATCAATGTGATGATCCACTATCAGGTCGTGCACTAACAGGGATTTACACAAAAGAGATCTAATATTTAACACTCCAAACTTATTTGTGATATTAGTTTCTCCAAGTTGTGCTTTGGTATTAATTTTAATAAGATTATGGTGATTGACCGCTTCCCTGCTCTGTGCTTGGTGAACTTTTAACCGTGGAACCTCTATAGTGTTCAATATATTATTGTTGGTGGATGAGGGTTCTATGGAAGCAGCAGAGAGGTGTGTAAGACTACAACTCTGCATCCTGGTCTGGACCCTGGATTGTCAGGTCACTGTGGGTCTAATAAAATTAGCCAAGTTACTAGAAATGAGAGAGGGACCATCCTGTGTGGGATGGACACTGTCTCTCCTAATCAGACCAGGTTTTCCCCAAAAATTGCTCCAATTGTCTACAAAGGCCACCTGGTTTTCGGGTCATCACCGTGACAGGCAGCGACAAAGCGACGACATGCAGCTAAACATTTCATAGATGGCCAGATTGGGGAGGGGACCAGAGAATGCTACGGAGTCCGACATCATTTTTGCATCGTTGCACACCGACTCTATGTTAATTTTGGTGACCTCTGACTGACGAAGCCAGGTGTCGTTTGCTCCAACGTGAATAAGATCTGATGTAAGCCCTGATGTAGCTCTTTCAGTTGTTTCTTTTCCCGACGTTTTTTTCCCATTTTGATGGTGATTTTTCGTTCGCCTTTTCCGTTGTTACTTTCTCAAAGTTTTTTGTTACTTGATCGTTTTGGATATTTTGTCAATAAAGAACCTTTTTGTTTGCACTCTGCGCCTGGGTCCTGGCCTCCTTAACTGTTCCGTAATAGTTTTCCTTGTTTTTATTTCCATTTTCTCTTTGATTGCTGCTGCTTAGTTAAAATGCAGACACTCTTCTGACCTCACAGATACTCATTTTTCTCTTTCCTCCACTTTTCATTGACCTCATGTAACTAAGCCACTTGATTGTGTGTTATTGAGGTTATGGGTCATTATTCCATTGACATTCTCTCTTTAGCATTGATAACTGGAAGACTATATGACCTTCCTAAAACAAATTGATAAATTGCACGTTACTAGTATTTTTGTCTCATTTTCATCCCTGTTGTCCACTAATGCATAATAATAATGAGGTCATTACCATTTCAGTCAGATTTGCTCCACTGGACACAACCTACAGATAGAAGATCAGGTGAAGATAGAATAAATACCCCATACTCTGAGGAAAAACAACTGTACTCTGGAAAGAGGCATCTTTGACGTTTGAGGGGTGAGTATTGCGTCACTTCCGGTCTTCTCAATCGTTCGTTGGTTGCATTATGCACGGTGTGCTGTATTCACTTAATATTGAACACTTGGTGTGTTGTATTCACTTGACTTAAAATTTTGAACACTTGGGACATTCTAGTCACTTGATATCAACAGTGAGAAACAACCCATATTAAACAAATACAGGGCTTCGCCGATTACTAGCGTTAGCATGGCCTCACCGTCTGTTTCACCCGGTGTCTTTGTCTGTTCAGCGTGTGAAATGTTTAGTTACTCCTCTGCCTCCCTTAGTGAAGGGAATAGGTGCAGAAAGTGTAGTTTATTTATGGCTATGGAGGCTAGACTTAGCAAGCTTGAGACGCGGTTCCGCAGCTTGGAGTTAGCTGGAGTTGCGTCAAGTAGCCAGGATAAGATAGCTGCTGCAGAGCTGCCTAGTGTAGCTACAGCTAGCGGTCCCCTGGCAGCAGCTGAGCAGCCGGCTAGCCAGGGCGGCTGGGAGACGGTTCGTAGGAAGCGTAGCCCAAAACAAAGGCCCACGGTGCACCACCAACCGCTTCCCGTTGCTAACCGCTTTTCCCCACTCGGCGACACACCCGCTGAGAAACCGACCCTGGTAATTGGCGACTCTGTATTGCGCAACGTGAAGCCGACTCCAGCGACCATAGTCAAGTGCATTCCGGGGGCCAGAGCGGGCGACATAGAAGCAAATTTATGGCTGTAATTGGTAAATTTGGTAAAGTTATTATTCACGTTGGAGCCAACGACACCCGGCTTCGTCAGTCGGAGGTCACCAAAATTAATTTGGAGTCGGTGTGTAACTACGCAAAAACGATGTCGGACTCCGTAGCATTCTCTGGCCCCCTCCCCAATCTGGCCAGCGATGAGATGTTTAGCCGCATGTCGTCGCTTTGTCGCTGGCTGTCACGGTGGTGCCCCGAAAACCAGGTGGCCTTTATAGACAATTGGAGCACTTTTTGGGGAAAACCTGGTCTGATTAGGAGAGACGGTGTCCATCGCACACGAGATGGTGCTTCTCTCATTTCTAGTAATTTGGCTAATTTTATTAGACCCAAAGTGACCTGACAATCCAGGGTCCAGACCAGGATGCAGAGTTGTAGTCTTACACACCTCTCTGCTGCTTCCATAGAACCCTTATCCACCAACAATAACATATTTAACACTATAGAGGTTCCACGGTTAAAAGTTCACCAAGCACAGAGCAGGGGAGCGGTCAATCACCAAAATCTTATTAAAATTAATACTAAAGCACAAGTTGGAGAAACTAATTTCACAATTAAGTGTGGACTGTTAAATATTGGATCTCTTTTGTGTAAATCCCTGTTAGTACACGACCTGATAGCGGATCATCACATTGATTTATTTTGTCTTACTGAGACCTGGCTTCAGGAGGAGGAGTATGTTAGCTTAAATGAATCTACTCCTCCTACCCATCTTAATGATCATATTCCTCGTGTTACTGGTCGAGGAGGGGGAGTGGCAGCAATCTATCACTCCAAGTTATTAATTAATCCCAGACCAAAACATGGCTTCAGTTCATTTGAAAGCCTGACTCTTGGCATCACTCATCTGAACTGGAAGGCAGAAAAGCCACTTTTGTTTGTAGTTGTATATCGGCCCCCTGCTGGTCCACATTCAGAGTTCCTGTCTGAGTTCTCTGATTTCTTATCTGACTTGGTCCTTAGAACGGACAAAGTCATTATCATTGGAGACTCTAATATCCATATAGACGTTATAAATGACAGCTTTAGAAATGGCTTCATTTCATTACTTGAGTCAGTTGGTTTCCTCCAGCAGATAAACAAACCAACTCATAGCTTTAACCACACCATAGATCTAGTTCTGACTTATGGTGTTGAGGTAGAACATATGTCAGTGTTCCCTCAGAACCCAGTCCTGTCAGACCATTCTTTGATCACTTTTACATTTATGATTAAGGATTCTTCTATCCTCAGAACAAAGTCTTACTATAGCAGATGTCTTTCAGATAATGCTGTAGCTAAGTTTAAGGAAGTGATCCCTGTGCTGATCCCAGGACCACCGTGTGTTTCCCCAGGGATAAATCATTATAATCTTAGCCCTGCTGAGGTTGACTCTATTGCTGAAGGTGCAGCAACCTCACTGAGAATCACGCTTGATTCTGTTGCCCCCCTGAAAAAGAAAATAGTAAATCAGAGGAGGTGTGCCCCCTGGTATAATTCACATATCAGGACCCTCAAGCAGAAAGTGCGAAGACTGGAAAGGAAGTGGCATTCTTGTAAAATAGACAGCTATCATGTAGCCTGGAAAGACTGTCTATTAGTTTACAAAAAGGCCCTTCGCAAGGCTAGAACAGCTTATTTTTCTTCTTTAATTGAGGAAAATAAGAGCAACCCCAGGTTTCTTTTCAGCACTGTGGCCAAATTAACTAAGAGTCACAGTGTTTTAGATCCACGTATCCCTTCTTCCCTTAGTGGTGAAGACTTCATGAGCTTCTTCACTGATAAAGTTCTAGCTATCAGAGTGAAAGCTAACCAGGCCATCCCAACAACTGGACCATCACCAGATGTGCTGACTGTGGGAACATACAGGTTCTCCAACGAGCCCTTAAACTCCTTCACCCCTATATATTTTTCTGAGACGTCATCGCTAATTCAGAAATCCACATGTCTTTTAGATCCCATCCCAACACACCTGTTGAAGGATGATTTACCATTGATAGGCAGTTCTATCCTGGACCAGATCAATGGTTCTTTAGTGTCAGGTCCTACCCCTGTCCTACAATGTGGCAGTGATTAAGCCGTTGCTTAAAATTTTTTTAAAAACCCTTCTTTTGACCTACAAGGTCCTCAGACGCCTAGCTCCATCCTACTTGGAGGAGCTAGTGATACCTTATCAGCCCAATAGACCGCTCCGCTCTCAGAATTCTGGTCTACTTGTGGTTCCCAGAGTTTCTAGGAGTAGAACTGGGGGCCGAGCATTTAGCTACCAGGCCCCCCTGCTATGGATTTAGCTCCCTGTCCAGGTACGGGAGGCTGACTCCATCGCTACTTTTAAGATCAGACTTAAAACCTACCGTATTTTCACGACTATAAGGCGCACCTAAAAGCCTAGAATTTTCTAAAAAATCTACGGTGCGCCTTTTAACCCGGAGCGCCTTTTGTATGGATTACGGTAATATTGGTTAATCGCGGCTACCGTAGTCAGTAGGCGTGGCCGAGGTAACAGCAGTAAATTCAGTCCCAAACCATTTCTGTCTGTAAAGACCCCAAAATGGCTCCTCGCAAGAGATGCGCTTTTGACGCAGAGTTCAAACTGAAGGCTATCAGTCACGCAGTTGAACACGGAAATAGAGCAGCGGCAAGAGGATTTAACGTGAACGAATCAATGGTGCGGAAGTGGAGGAAGCAACAAGACGACCTGCGCCAGGTAAAGAAGACTCAACGGAGCTTCCGAGGAAACAAAGCATTAAGTGGATTAACAAAGGAACTCCAGCCGCTAGATATTAGTGTCAACGGGGCATTCAAAACTAGACTGCGAACTGCGTGGGAGCGGTAGATGACGAACGGCGAACACACGTTCACCAAGACAGGGAGACGGCGCCGAGCGTCATACGTCACTATCTGCCAGTGGATCGTAAATGCCTGGGCATCGACCGTGGTCCGAGCTTTCGGGAAGGCAGGGATTGTCACTGAAATGCCAGACAACACCAGCGACACCGACCCTGATGACGACTTTGACGAGACGGAGCCGGCCATGTTGGACGCCGTATTAGCACAACTGTTCAATTCGGACACCGAAGAAGAAGAATTCGAGGGATTCCTGGATGAGGAATGAACTGATAAAGTGATCTTTACGTGTTTCTTTTGTGTGTTCACAACTTAACAAGGCTGGTCATACTGTGAATATGGACATTACCGTTTGAACAACGTTGTTATATTGCTATTGTTATATTGCTATCGCTTTGCACTACTTCGAGAGTTCGAGTTA
Source organism: Takifugu rubripes (assembly GCF_901000725.2). Taxonomy (NCBI): domain Eukaryota; kingdom Metazoa; phylum Chordata; class Actinopteri; order Tetraodontiformes; family Tetraodontidae; genus Takifugu; species Takifugu rubripes. Next base: position 5,234,886 of record NC_042299.1, read on the forward strand.
CCGTATATTGTGTTTGCACTAACGTTTGATTTACCGCAACGGTACTACGTGATAAAAATGTTGCACTAAATCGAAGATTTATTAAACTCCACTTGTGATAAAAATGTTGCACTGCCTGTTATAACTCGCTGTTATTAAACGAACTGTGTTACGCAAAAACACTACGTCACTCGGGGAAAAAAAATAAAATAGCTGTTTATTCGTTTTGGGAGTGAATAGAGTTGTGAGAACGACGGTTTGTATTCTATTAATAAAGTTTGACTGACTTATCTGGCTGTTTTATTGACATTCCTTTTAGCGCAGCTCGATCTAGTGAACGCGTCATGAAACCACAGGCACTACGCAGTTTCTATGCTATGCGCCTTATAACACGGTGCGCCCCGTGTATGAAAATATTTCTAAAATAGGCTGTTAATTGAAGGTGCGCCCTATAATACGGCGCGCCTTATGGTTGTGAAAATACGGTACCTCTTTGAAAAAGCTTATTGTTGCTAATTCTGTAGTTCCAGTTACTATCATAGATAGACAAATTATCATACTTAGGGGGTCGTCTAATCATTAGGTTAACATCTTAGCTATGCTGTTATAGGCCAAGGCTCTCCTCTCCTCTCCTCTCCTCTCCTCTCCTCTCCTCTCCTCTCCTCTCCTCTCCTCTCTCTTTACCCAGCCGGCCATTAGCAGGAGGGTCCCCCTACATGAGCCTGGTCCTGCTCAAGGTTTCTTCCTGTTAAAGGGGAGTTTTTCCTTGCCACTGTTGCTTGTCTGGGGTCAGGCCCTGGGATTCTGGAAAGTGCCTTGAAACAATTTTGATTGTATAAGACGCTATATAAATAAAGATTGATTTGATTTGTATCATATAATGGTTAATACTGGTTTATTTGCCCACATTTGCCTGAAGTGGGTCACTTTTATTGAGGCCAAACTGCTTAGACTGTGTGAGGGGAATCTCAGGGTATTGAGCAGTTTTGTCCTTGCCTCCTTGGGCTGGAACAGTGTGCATCAGGTAGAAATCCAAATGGGTCCCTGGGTTGATTCCATGGCATAACCCTATAATCACCTGGTAGCTTATATGTCATGTCAGCACCACTTCATATTTGACTTCATGAATGAAATGTTTGTATGATGGTTTCTCTGAAGAAAATGAATTCAAATTCTACCTGTTCTGCTCTCAAGTCGACTGCACAACTCTTTTTTCAAATGGTGAGCTGACTTTCTCTTTCGGGCCGACTGAGCCCAGACTCTGTTGACTCCATCAAACAGATCACCATCTGTCTGTTTCAGGCATTGACATTCGTTCCACATGGATAAAGATGCTTTCTGGTTCTCTGCATGCAGGGTGACATCATCTGTGTACAAACCTTCAAAGTCTTCCAGCCCCCTGACTCCAAAACAGGCAAAAATGGCAGCAAGGGGAAGTAGGAAATTAAACCAGTGTTTCTAACCAGGTTGTTTATTATTAGCTTCAACATATCTGGTGTTAACAGGGCACTTTGTGATAAATGTGCTGGCCAGGTCCTGTTTGCCACCTGAAGACATAAGCTTCACTGAAGAGTCTCATTATTGAGGCAATGATAATACCCAAAGCTGCATAAGATAGGATGCTCCTTTGGTCAGTTACGGTTGCTAAAGACACTTTTATCAGCAATCAATAAAACTATTTTGCTGGCAAACTAGAAAAAGCACAAGCACAGACCCTTGGTCATTTCACATGTAGACAATTCAGCTGGAGGAGAAAGTGGAGAAATTTGTCTGGAAGAATGTTATTTGCTCTTTAGAAGGTTGAAGGCTTTGGTTGTAGCCAAATGGCATTTAATGAGCATTTCAATGCATGTGGTTAATTGTAAGTGTGATGGTATGGTATGGACCCAAGTGCACAACAAAACAGGCAATGAACTGATGATCAGTTAACAGGTTTATTAACTGCATTAATTTTTAACTGCATTTAATAAGAACACATACCTTCCCCTATTAATTAGAGCATGAATGAAACTCTAGCAATGATGACAGCATCTACATGGTGCCTCAGGCTTTCAGCTTCCTGTTGTTGTCCTTCACGCACCGACAAGAGTTATCAAAGTGCTTGTTGCGCACCTTCACTTTAATTTCCCCTCATTGCTCCTATATGTGCTTCAGATACTTGAGCGTGCTAAATAAACTAAATCACACAATGTGTTTGTGTATATGTATGGGTGTGTGTTCGTGTCAGTGTGTGTGTGTGTCCATGTGCTACACATGTTAAATGTAGCAATGCTTGGTGTGTAAAGGTTCCCTGTCTTCCATCGCCAGTGTGGCAATGGTGAGTTAAATGTATGTTATTCTGCTGCTGCATTTAACCAATGGGGAGAACAGCAGCAGCAGCAACAACAGCAGCAGCTACAGCAGCAGCTTCAGCAGCAGCTACAATAACAGCAGCTACAGCAGCAGTCACAGCAGCAGCAGCAGCTACAGCAGCAGCTACAATAACAGCAGGTACAGTAACAGTTGTGACCTATTTCCCATTGAAATATGTGTGTTCCTGATTTGTGCTGCTCATCTTTCAAACCTATTTTGGAATCAGGGGGCTTTGGCAGGAGTCAGTGATGGATGCATTTCTACACCTTTGAGCTACCAGTCGGCTCAGAGGTCAATAATGACGGATACAGGCAGCGTCCCAGCAGCTTTTACATACTGCAAGTTTAATTGAGGTCATTGTGATCCACTTTGATTTAGCCCTAAAAATCCTTCTGCAGCAACCAAGAATTAACGGTTGCTGCAGAATCACGGGAGAGCAGCTTATCGTCTGATGCCCTGCAAAATCTGATAATATTACTGTCTTTGCCTTGCACTTTGTCGGGGATTGATCCAGGAACTGCGACGTGAGACTATACAAGTTTTCCTTCAAATATTAGAAATAAAGCCCTATATTCCTACTGTTGGTCCATTTTTTGGCATGACCCAGATACAGTGGCATCATCACCTTCCTTACGTGTTGCCTGACCTGTCGGAGGTCACAGGAGACCATGGGAATGGTCTAAACTTTAATTGGCCTTTATGTCACAGTGAAGTTTCCATTTGGACTGTTCCATCCTGATGTACCAGAAACCACAGAATACCTGCAAGGCCTCCTGGGAAATTAAATCTTGTTAGATGTGCTCTATCAAGATGCTTCTGCAGTCTCTGCTCTCTCTGGTCCAGCTTGCTGAGTTGTTCTGTTTCAGGCTTTATCTTAGTGACGTGATGATGTTTTGTTTTCTCTCCTGTCCTCAAGGACCTCAGTAATCAAGTCTTAAAAGTCTGGTCTTTAACGCTGATAATACGCTGTTGTTGGAACCTCCAACAGCTTAATGAAATACTGAAGGTTTTCAAGCTCACCTATAGAGGCAGATGTCTAGATGTTCTAGATGTTCAACAGGTTAAAACCTTGTGAAGAGCCTTTCTGAGCTTGAGCTGCACATCGGGGTTGTTGTGAAGCACCTGGGTGTGAGGGAAAATTTCTACTCTCTAAGTTCTCAGTTTTACTTGAGAGTTGACCTTTACTTTCATTTAGTGTCCTGAAGGAGCTTCTGAGCTCTCTTGTTTTCCATTCTTTCGAGAGTCAAAGCAATGCTGGAGAGACAAAAAGGCTAGATGATTCTGTTGGGTCTAAGGTTAACATCTTCTGTTTGGGATAGTGAAAGACAGACTGGTTGGCACCATATATGGTTGACGCTAGCCAGTGACCTTCCATTTGCTTTATAAACCTCTCGGTACGAATGTCTTATCAGAATTGACACTGGCACTGCATGTACTGAGCTGTTGCTATGTTGATGTCACTTCTCCTGATCAGTAAACTTCATTTCAACACAAGTCATGCATGTAAGCTATTAAAACACTGTGTCTTTTCTTGACTGTCCTGATGCGACAAACTCTTAAGTGTAGTAATAGTGACAGATTTGTATTGTTGTAACCAGATTTTATGAGAATTATATTCATTCACTTTGAGGCCCTAGTTTTGAATAACTGATTAGTATTCTGTTTGTCCTCACACTTTGCACAAGTCCCTGTATCACGACAGTGGCAAGAAGCCACAAATATCAGGTCCTAATTTGAAATAAAATTTGTCAGGTCTAATTAACGAGCAAATTATCTTGGCGGTCTGTCAAACAGCTCTGGAGAGCCTCCATCACTGAGCGCAGTGAAGCAAAGTGCTTATACAGGAAAAATATCAAAGGTTCTCTAAACTAAATTGACAGAAGCTTTTTTGATGTTTTCTGAGGGAAAAGAAGTCTATTTCAATGCCACATTGTCATTTTAGGAGCAGCTGATACATTCCAGGAACATTTATGAGAGCTCTGCTGATATGTTGCATTTGAGGAGCTCAGGAATATGTGAGGGTTGGTAGGGCAAGCAGTGCAGACATAAACACAAATGCTTTTTCTACAATCATAGATTTTTCCTTGTTTACTCTGCGCTTGTACTTCAGTGCTGCCACAAAATAAGGGAGTGAATCCTGAGGGCAAAGCTGGAAGTGGGCAGAGTTCATTACTGCAGAAAGTGGGTGCAGCTTTTTCTCTTATATTCAAACAAATGGAAAGAGGGATTTATTGTGTTACATGATGGGGGTTATTATGGAATAATCTGTTAGGAGCAGTTGTACCAGGACCCGAAAACAGGCAGCACACAATGGAGGGTGGTGTCCGAAAAACTCTTTTATTGGAGGTAACAGGTCAACGAATGAGCCACAAGAGGCGTCGAGACCTCAGAAGAATCCAGCAAACAGTCCACAGGGGAAACTCACCACGATAGTCCAATCACAATAGTCAAAATCACAAAAGGCAAAATCACAAAGAGTCAGGGTTTTGCAGAAGGGACAAAACATTCCAACACTGGCAAACAGGAGTACAGCCTTTAAATAGGGGACTAGATTACTGATAGCTCGCAGGTGCATCTGCCTGCGGCTCCAGCTGCAGCAGGGGAAAAACTCCACCACGCCTCCTGCAGGAAGAAAACCGTAACCAAGCTCCCAGAACCCAACATAATCACAAACATGCAGCTCCAATAAAACAAAGATTGCTTTGAGACTAGACCCCTAGAGTGAAGTGACAGTGTTTTGTTTAGCAGGCTTAAGGAGACAACACTTCACATTATCTAATTGCAAAATAGAAAGCCTTGCTCTTTCTGTCAGCTGTAAGCTCTTGGGAAAAAAAACCTGTCTCTCCATTAACAAAATGTCTGTGTAAATTCTCAGTCATCCAGGTCATTGTATCCAAGGTAGTTTTCTCTGTCAACTGGACTGGGTTTCTTCTCTTGAAGACGTTTCGCCTTCTATCCAGAAGGCTTCATCAGTTCTGAAATCGCTGGGGAGAGAGCTTGAAAATATATAGCCCCTGTGGACCATTTGTATGCTAATGATCTGGGTCACCTGAGAGTCGTTAGCAGGGTCGTTGGTCGGGTCGTTCACCTAGTTTCTGTTGAGATGTCTCCCCTTTGTCTGCTGGGTCACATGGTGATGAGTCACTGGGTCTCTTGGAATGGTGTGAATGTTTGTTTTGCTGTTGGAAGGAGTGGAGGACTGCATTGTATGTGGGTGACAGGAAGTGTCTCAGGCCACCACCTCTGTTTAAGGATGGTTTCTCCAATTTAACATGGATAGCTTCCTTGACCCCCCTTTCGAACCAGCGGTCTTCTCTGGCCAGTATCTGTACTTGGCTGTCCTCGAAGGAGTGCCCACTCTCCTTTAAGTGTAAGTGGACTGCTGAATCCTGACCCGAAGAGGTGGCACGTCTGTGTTGTGCCATTCTTCTGTGTAGAGGTTGTTTGGTTTCCCCAATGTACAGTTCCTTGCATTTCTCCTGGCACTGTACAGCATAAACAACATTACTTTGTTTGGGTCTTGGTGTCTTGTCCTTTGGGTGTACTAACCTCTGTCTGAGAGTGTTGCTGGGTTTGAAATGAACCGGTATGTCGTGTTTCTGGAGGATCCTCCTAAACTTCTCCGAGACTCCAGACAGGTAGGGGATGGAAACGCTGCGGCGTTTGTTTCTCTCCTCCTCTCCTTTGCTGAACTGATGAAGCCTTCTGGATAGAAGGCGAAACGTCTTCAAGAGAAGAAACCCAGTCCAGTTGACAGAGAAAACTACCTTGGATCCATTAACAAACCTCCACTCCTTCTACTCTTATTTGAAGTGCAGGCCGTTTGTCTTCTGAAGAAAGGTTGATGAAGTCACCAGTTGCTCATTCTTTGCTCCATTCTGCTTGCCTTTTTTCCTTTTTCTGAAGAACTTAGAGCAGCGACACACAGACGTCTGCTGTAAATGTCAGTTTTGGTGCTGTAGACGGGTGCTAGAACTTCATTGTAGATCATAGCTGCATAACCCCCCCCCCCCCCCCCCCCCCCTCCCCTCCCCAAAATGGAGAAAAATGTGATGAAAAATGTTCCCCTGAATTTTTTTATATTTCATTATTTTAGACAAATAATTGGTCAGGCAAGACACAGTGTCACCAAAATCTGGTTATTATGCAGGAACTGAGTGGTTGTTTCAGGAGCGCCGCTGCACTTTACTGCCTCCAATCAGAGACGACAGATGGGAGAAGCAGGAGAGGTCGTGTTCCACTGGAACGGATCCCACAAGCTCATTACTATTCCATGCAACCCTATTTTAAGAAAATGTACATGCAACCAATTTGTCATCCGCACCTGCGACCACCTGGCGTAAAACCTTCCTCATTATGCCAGCAAGGTGCTAGTGGGGAGATAGTGCTCGCACACAGAAGTGGGTCAAAGGAAGGACAAAAAAGATGACGATCAGGAGAAAAAATTGCTTTCACAAGGGAAATCTTGCTAGTAGGGAGAATAACAGTCCAAAAAAGAATGGATGCACCAGTGTTAATGCTGCGTGATGGCACTTAGGGTCCAGAGGGAGGGGCCATTTCTACCTTGAAGAATCACTCCTTTATACTTCAGCAATATTATTTGAATTAAGTGGGGGGGAAAATCCCAGCAAGGTGCAACTGTGTTCACCAAGTATGCAGGAATAACAGTTTCCTGCCTCCACTCTATCCTTGTCTATTACTGGAGCTTTGCCTCCTTTGTCAGAGTCTGGCAGCATTGTGTTAAGCACGTAAAAGTCAGCTCTTCCCTTTTCAGACTCCAACATAATGGCTTCACTGGGATCGACTGTGCTGAAGCAGGGTACTCCGCTACGCTCTAGTACATCAGCATGACACTTATTGGTCAGTGTGTTTTCAGAAAATCCAAGTTCAAAGTTATAGGAGACACATGATTCATTTGTTGGTAGGAGAATCCTCATGCAGCAGCTGTCTCACATTTATCTCATGTTGAATGCTGCAGACGCGTCTGTTGGTGCACTGGCAGCCTTTGCTTCTGTCTTTTCTTCTGTGCTGGGGATACAACAGAGTGTCCTAACCTTTGTCACCGATTCTGTTCATAATTTTTATGGACAGAATTTCTAGGTGCAGTCATGGTGTTGAGGGGATCCGGTTTGGTGACCTCAGGATCGCGTCTCTGCTTTTTGCGGATGATGTCGTCCTGTTGGCTTCATCGGCCTGTGACCTCCAACTATCACTGGATCGGTTCGCCGCCGCATGTGAAGCGGCTGGGATGAGAATCAGCACCTCCAAATCCGAGGCCATGGTTCTCGACCGGAAAAAGGTCGAGTGCCTTCTCCGGGTAAAGGAGGAGATCCTGCCCCAAGTGGAGGAGTTTAAGTACCTCGGGGTCTTGTTCACGAATGAGGGAAGAATGGAGCGGGAGATCGACAGGCGGATCGGTGCGGCGTCCACAGTAATGCGGACTCTGCACCGGTCCGTTGTGGTGAAGAGATTTACCGGTCGATCTTCGTTCCTACCCTCACCTATGGTCATGAGCTTTGGGTAATGACCGAAAGAACAAGATCACGGGTACAAGCGGCTGAAATGAGCTTCCTCCGTAGGGTGGCTGGGCTCTCCCTTAGAGATAGGGTGAGAAGCTCTGCCATCCGGGAGGAGCTCGGAGTAGAGTCGCTGCTCCTCCGCGTTGAGAGGAGCCAGATGGGGTGGCTTGGGCATCTAGTCAGGATGCCCCCTGGACGCCTCCCTGGTGAGGTGTTCAGGGCATGTCCCTCCGGTAGGAGACCCCCGGGGAGACCCAGGACACGTTGGAGAGACTATGTCTCTCGGCTGGCCTGGGAACGCCTGGGGATCCCTCCGGATGAGCTGGAGGAGGTAGCTGGGGAGAGGGAAGTCTGGGCTTCTCTCCTTAGGCTGCTGCCCCCGCGACCCGACCCGGATAAGCGGTAGAGAATGGATGGATGGATGGACGTCCTAACCTGTATGTGTCAGACACACATGTCACATTCAGCAGAAGAGCTTCTAGCTGGCCTCGTGTTAGCAGACCCGACACCAGATTGGCTGCAACCGATATTGTCTGTTCACTTACAGCCTCAGCAGCCCATTGCATTTGTTCCGAAGGCCTCAGTTAATTGAAGCTGACAACACAAGCTAGCTGAAATATGACTGGATACCAACTCAAGCTAATATACCAGCCTGAAAGCTGAAGTGGAGCTAATATGATGCAAACACAGTCTTTTTATTGACGATTTATAGAAATAAATAAAACAAAATTTACTTTTAATCAACCACCAAATTTGACAACCAGAGGTAGGTTTTTATGAAAAACACTTTGTGAGGGCGATGATAAGAGTCACAATCATAAATGAGGTTTTGCACAAAACAAATAGATGTTTGAACTGAAACAAATTTATATGGAGCATTGTTGCTGGTCCAACTTTCTGAACACATTTGCTTAAAAGCAGCATGGCTGCAGATGGAGCCATTGTTAGCTTACATCAGAGGAATTTGTGTATCTGTCAGCTCTCATCTGCAGGCTCTAATTATGATGGACTTTTCCAGGGTGTATTCTTGCTTCTGTCCTTGGACCCCCACAAGCCCCACCGGGCTTGGACAGGAATGGGCCTCAAGTAAGTGATGACAGACAGAGTGTGTGTGTGTGTGTGTCTGTGTGTGTGTGAATGAGAATGAGAAAGATAGAGACATCGAGGTGAGTCTTCTGACCACATCTATTGTCCCCAAGCTGTCGCAACAGGAATGAGCTGTGTTCGCTGTGCTCCCTCTCTCTCTCTCCCTTTCTCTCTCCCCTCTCCCTCTCTCTCTCCCTCCCTCTCTCTCTCTCCTTCTCTCTGAGCGTGAGCGTGGTAAGTGTGTTAGCTGCGGGAGTGAGCGATAGATATAGATATAGATATAGAAGTGTTTTTTTCCAAACTTTCCTAATTCCTAACCTTTATTGTCACACTGGGTGGTGTTTAATCACATTGGGGAGCACTCTTCTGTAATTTTGAGCGTTTATTCACTGTCTTTTGGTGGAATTGTTTGGCGGCCATTGTTACCATGCCGGTCATGGCGGCGGCGTCAGGAGTCTCCGGTTTTGAGAAACTCACCCGCAGACACGCTGTAAAACTCTCTCCACCGGCCGGTGTGTCCGTGGAGGAGTGCGCCCTGGCTGTGGGAGAGATTGTGGGGCACGGAAGCGTGGAGTCCTCTACTAGGATGAACAGTGTGGTGGTGGTGTTCGTTGACAGTATTGATAAGGCCGATCAGCTGGTGGTGAATTGTAATGGTGAATTGACGCTGGTGTTTCCCCTGTCAAACCCGGTTAAAAAGGTGATTGTATCAAATGTCCCTCCATTCCTTAAGAATGACATGTTGTTGCGGGAGCTCAGCTGACACAGACGCGTGGTGTCCCTGATGAGGCTAATTCCTCTTGGGTCCAAGTCCCCGCTGCTGAGACATCTCGTGTCATTTAGACGACAGGTGGCCATGGTCCTCAATAACAATAAGGAAGAGCTCAAGCTGACTCTTCGCTTCAGGGTGGACGAATTTGACTACACCGTTTTTGTCACCACTGACTACCTGAAGTGTTTGAGTTGTAGGGAGGAGGGCCATATGATACTATCGTGCCCGAATGGCGTGGCGGCTCGTCGGCCAGCTGATCTGCTGGTCAGCGCAGCACCGGGCACGCAAGACGTGGACAGTGAGCCCGCACAGGGTGACACAGGTAATATTACACTTATGCACAACACAAACACAGAGTCACTGAGACACACACAGGGCACAATGGCAGGCACAACCGTAGAGGTGGAGGAGCCAGCAGGGGGGACCACCTGGACCTGGGGAGTGAGCATCTTACCAGAGAGCTGGTGGAGCAGACGGCCACAAGAGTGGCTAAGACCGTCCTAGAGATGGAGGATGCTGTCGTGGAGGAGAACAGCCTCAATGTATCAACCAAAAGAAATAATACAGATACAAAGGTAAAAAATGATAAGATAAAGAGCTGGTGGTGGACGCACATGGCCTGCAGGACGAGCAGGTCATGGTAAGGTCGCAATACACAACCTCCCCACCACGGTGCACACAGGTTTTAAACAACTCACCTCACACACACAGATCACAGGACACACACAACTCACAGGACATGCACAGCACCCTAACGGACACACAAAGTGCACAAAGCACTTTGTTGGACATACAGGAGAGCAACAGTTCACGGGACATGCAGGAGACTTTTAATGATAATGATAACATTCAGGTGGAGAAACATCATGGTTATTCTCTCTCAAAGATTAGGTCTTTCCTCAGGACCACGAAGGGGATGAGGTCTGTACAGGTGGAGGACTACTTCGCCCTCATCACCAGCAAAAAACTGAGCGTAACCTTTCTTCAGGAGACCCACAGTACTCCGGACAATGAGCCTGACTGGTGAAGGGAGTGGGCAGGGCAGCTGTTTCTTAGCCATAGGAGCAGCAACAGTGGGGGTTGGGGGTCCTCTTCTCCAGAGATTTTGTACCTCTCTCCTCCTCTGTATAGGAACCTGTACCAGGTAGATTGTTAAAAATAACCGCTGTGTTTGAAACCGCTGTGTTTCTGTTCCTGGGTGGAGAACCCCCTGCTGGACGGGAATCACCCTGAACCTCATCTGCCATCCAAAAGTACCCTCACAAAGCTGGTGCAGGCTCTAGAGTTGTGTGATGTGTGGCGGTATTTCCATCCGGGTCAGAAACAATTCACCTGGACCCACTCCAGGGGGAACCAGCTCTCTCTGGCCAGGTTGGATCATTTCTTTTTCTTTAGGCACCATATAAATATAGTTAAGAGAGTGTTTATCAGCCCGGTTGGTCTCTCTGATCACTCTCTCGTGAGTTGTGTTGTTTATATAAGGAATGCAAAATGTGCAAGTGCATATTGGCACTTTAACACCCAACTGTTGTATGATAATGTGTTTAACAAAGCCTTCAAAACCCTGTGGAACAATTTTCAAATGACAAAACGCAGTTACAGCTCCACTCAGCAGTGGTTGGATGTTGGGAAGGTCCACATCAAACAATTTTGTCTGCAGTACACCCTCAATGCCAACAGGGACATGGCCAGGTCCATGAGAGAAGTTGTGGAGCTCCAACTTTTGGCAGAATCCACAGGAAAGAGAGCATTTTCAGTTTCTCAAGACTAAATCATCAGCTTTAGCTGACCTGCTGGGTGTGGCTGCTCAGGGCGCTTTGGTCCACTCAAGGTTCCAACACATCACCCAGATGGATGCCCCCTCTCACTTTTTCTTTGGCCTGGAATGGAAGAATGGCCAGAGGAGGATGATACACTCCCTGAGGGCCAACAATGGACAGGTGCTTGAGGACCCTATTGAGATTCGCCAGCGGGCGGTGATATACTACCGGGATCTGTACAGGAAGGAATGCCGGGAAAAGTCTGAGGTGGACCAGTCCTTCCTGAGTGGTCTATCCCAGGTGGGTGAAGACAACAACAGGGACCTGGATGCTCCTTATCTGCTGAGGAACTGACAACAGCATTGCATGGCCTGGCCGGTGGGCAAGCCCCAGGCATTGATGGGCTTCCAGCAGAGTTTTACAGGACCTTCTAGCCTGTTCTCAGTGAGGACCTGCTCTGCATCCTCAGGGACAGTCTGAGCCAAGGTCAGCTGCCACTGAGCTGCAGGAGAGCTGTCCTTACCCTCTTCCCAAAGAAAGGGGACCTGCAGGACGTAAACAACTGGCGCCCAGTGTCCTTGCTATGCACCGACTACACGCTGCTGTCCAAAGTGTTGGCAAGTCGGATGAGAAAGGTAATGGAGACGGTGGTCCATGAGGACCAGACGTACTGTGAGCCCAGCAGGTTAATCTCTGACAACATAGCTTTAATTCGGGACATTTTGGATCTCTCTGGTTCATTGGGTCGTGAGCATGGTCTGATTTCTCTGGACCAAGAAAAGGCTTTTGACAGGGTTGAGCACAAGTACCTATGGCGGACACTGCAGGCCTTTGGGTTCAGCCCGGGTTTCATAGCCAGGATCCAGGTCTTGTACAGTGGCATTAAGAGTGTACTGAAGATCAACGGTGACCTGAGTGCTCCTTTCATTGTCCAGAGGGGGATCAGACAGGGCTGCTCAATGTCAGGGATGCTCTACACTCTTGAGCCCCTTCTCCGGAGACTGAGAGTAGAGCTATCGGGTTTCACCATTCCAGGTTGTCTGAAGCATTATGTTGTGTCTGCCTTCGCCGATGACATCATTGTTTTCATCAATAGTCAGAACGACATCACCAACCTCTGTGAAACTGTCACCAGGTTTAACAAACTGTCATCAGCAAAGGTTAATTGGACCAAAAGTGAAGCCCTAGCAGTGGGTGGAGAAAGGTGTAGGTAGTTAATATTATTGGGGGGAAGGGGGGGCTCTCCTGGAGGACAGGGGGGTTAAGGTACTTGGGCATCCACCTTGGTGATGAAGCTTTTATGGCCAAGAATTGGGAGGGGGTGTAGAAAAAAGTTGATTGGAGGCTGAAGAGATGGAAATGGCTTCTTCCAAGAATGTCTTTCAAGGGCTGGGTCCTAGTCATTAACAATCTAGTGTCATCTATGCTGTGGCACTACCTGGCATGTGTGGACCCACCCCCAAACCTGCTGTCCAGGATACAGGCGGTCATGGTGGATTTCTTCTGGGACCGTCTGCACTGGATACCACAGAGTGTCCTTTTTCTGCCAAGGGAGGAAGGAGGACTGGGCTTGGTCCACCTGGAGAGTAGAGGAGCGACATTCAGGCTCCAGTTTGTTCAAAGGCTGCTGTGTGGTCCATCGGATCAAATAAATTAAAATCCAATCAATCTTTATTTATATAGCGTCTTTTACAATCAAAATTGTTTCAAGGTGCTTTCCAGAATCCCAGAGCCTAACCCCAGACATGCAACAGTGGCAAGGATAAACTCTGGTCTGGTCTGGAGGCCTGTGGCCCAAGCTGTGCTGAGGCGATGTAGTGGAATGGGGTTAGCAGCAACCTTATTTCTAATGGACCTAACAGGGGTCAGAATGGATGAACTCCCAGGGTTTTATAACAGACTTTTTAAGGTATGGAGGTCATTCACACAGGAGAGACGGGCCACCTGCAGCTCCATTTTCTGGCTTCTGGAAGAGCCGGTGATCTATGGGGCCCATTTCAGGTGTGAGGCAGGACCACAATTGGCCCAGAAAATGCGTGAGGCAGGTGTATTCACACTGAGGGAGCTGGTGAACGTGTGTGGCCCCCGGTTGGACAATGCAGCAGCACTGGCTCGACACACAGGCATGAGGTCAGTGAGGGTCCTGAACCAGCTGCTGGGAGGATGGAGACACCAACTGGCGGCCAGTGAGCTGGAGCTGGTGAGCAAGTTCTGTAAAGGACGGAAACCAGCCAATCATGATGACCCCTTTCCAGACGTGAGGTTAACGCCTGTGCTGAGGAATGTTCCTGGCTCGCAACTGCTCTTGAGAAACGCGCAGCCTGTCGATTTGAGCTCCTTATCGGGGAAGCTTATGTACAACACACTGGTCAAGGTTCTAAACCAACGCAGCTTGGCAGGCCGTGTCAACACCAAATGGAGGACGCAACTGGCCCTCACAGAGGCCAGAGTGGAGGTTCCTGTACAAGCCACCTCTAACCCGGAGAGGCAGGGATCTACAATGGAGAATCCTTCACGGGGCCATCGCAGTCAATGGATTCTTATCGACCATTAACCCAAACATCAGTGCCGAGTGTCCATTCTGTGACCAGAGAGACGGTGTTCTACTGTTTCTCCGAGTGTGGTCGCCTCTCTGTGCTGTTCCTGCTGCTCAGTCGGATGTTCTCCCTGCTTGGTGAAATTTTCTCACAAACTGTCTTTATTCTGGGTTTCAGATATCACAGGAGAGGGAAAGCTAAGTGCCAGCTGCTGGATTTCCTTATAGGTCAGGTAAAACTGGCCATCTACGTTAACAGGAGGAACAAGGTCTTACCATCATCAAGCGGTCTGATTGAAGGAATTCAAAGAGCAATTGTAGACTTCCTGTACCGGCAGGTACAGGAAGGGGGACAGGGACTGGTGGACGTTGCATCTCGTGTCACTGCTTTCATACTGCATACAGCATTTTTAACATGTCTCCAGTGTTATTGTCTCTGTCTCTGTTCTAAATACTGAAAATCGACTTTGAATAGACTTTGGGTCTTTTAAATTCATGTTCAGTTATTAAAAGACAATTAAAGCAAGGTGCAAACCTGAGTCCAATTTATCATTCCACTGAGCACACAATGGATGGCTTATAAACACACTGCAAATGCACATAATCAGAAAGCCAACAAAGGTTGAGCTCGACTGGCTGCTCTGCCTGCTTTGAGTGGCAGCTCTGCTGCTGTCCAGTTTGTTTGCTTTAACCAGTTCAAGAGAATTAAACCGATTTGCTGTGCTGCCTGGGAATCCATTATTTTTCACATTCCAGTGTCCATTTAAATGTCACATCCATTAGTTCTGTTGCACTGACAGCAAAGAAATGTAACATTGATAAAATAGAAACAATACTTTGTGACTTTAAAGCTGCAGAGCACAAACACTTAATCTAGATAATAGAGTCCCAGGGCGTTCCTTGAGATCCAGCAGGATCTGTAGGCAGTACTTATGGCCAATTAAAGTTATGTATGGTGCAACCTTCATGTACGACAAGCAGGAGGCCACCTGATGGGCTCAGGTAGCAGCAGGAAGACGGAAAGGACAGAAGAGATTAAATCTTCTGTTGTGCTTTTGTGCTCTTCCTCATGATTTGTACTTTCAATCTCATTACTCCTCATATCTGACGTTTCCAGAAAAATTACTTATGCCTGATGATGATGATGACGATGAGGATGATGATGGTCATGATGACAGTGACGTTACAATGACAACGACAATGACACGACAATGATAACAATGACGATGAAGATGATGGTGACGCTGATGGCGACAATGGCGATGGTGACAATGATGACGATGATAGCAACAACAACGATGTTGATGATGACAATGATGCAAGACTGAGATGTGGGTTTAATAAAATGGGATCCAGGTCTGGATGGTTTATGACAAAACTGCACCACAGGAAAGATGGAGAAGTGTGTCCCTCTGGCGGTGTCCAGGTTATCATTGATAACCCCTGAGCGAGTCCCTACAGGTGTGCCCGCCTGCAGTGCCAGCTGCACCCAATTGTGCTCAACACCACACCCTGCAGGCCAAAGACAGACACAAACCAGAAATCAAATCAAATCAAATCAATCTTTATTTATATAGCGTCTTATACAATCAAAATTGTTTCAAGGCGCTTTCCAGAATCCCAGGGCCTAACCCCAGACAAGCAAAAGTGGCAAGGACAAACTCCCCTTTAACAGGAAGAAACCTTAAGCAGGACCAGGCTCATGTAGGGGGACCCTCCTGCTGATGGTTGGCTGGGTAAAGAGAGAGGAGAGGAGAGGAGAGGAGAGGAGAGGAGAGGAGAGGAGAGGAGAGGAGAGGAGAGGAGAGGAGAGGAGAGGAGAGGCACAGAGCATAGAAACACACAAAAATATACACTATACAACGCCAGCGGGGCCGGAGGTCATCAGGCAGCTCCGAAGGCGGCGATTGTCACAGCCCCTTTTCCCCAGTTCCCTCCTGTCCCAGTACTTTTCCACTGCCCTGCTCACACCACACCCTCTGATCACCACACCTGCTCTCAGTCACTGATCACCACACCTGCTTTCAGTCACTGATCACTGGTAAGGAGGGCCAGCTCTGTCCTGGGATGTCCCCTGGACTCAGTGGAGGTGGTGGGAAACGGGAGGATGATGGCTAAGCTGTCATCCATGTTAAACAACACGTCCCACCCCCTACAGGACACCCTGACAGCACTGGGCAGCTCCTTCAGTGAGCGGCTGCTCCACCCTCGCTGTGTGAAGGAGAGGTATCGCCAATCTTTCCTGCCGGCTGCTGTCAGACTGCACAATAAACATAACACCCGCTAACACAATCTGAATATTATATATTCTGATATGTATATTGTATTCACCCTCTGTACTATGTACAGGTACACAGAGGCCGAGTATCCATTTATCTGGATTATTGTAAATGTACATCCTCGTTGTATATTCCAAATCCTGTTCTATTTGATTTTATCTTATTTTTCTCTGAGTGCTCTTGTTGCTGTTGTTGCACTGTAAATTTCCCCGTGTGGGACAATAAAGGATCTGAATCTGAATCACACACCTGCTCTCAGTCACTGATCACACACTCACACACTCACTCATCAATCAGCTCACCTACCAGTGTATATATTCTCCAGCCTGACACTCACTCAGTGCCAGATTGTTCTTCTGCTTTCATGCAAGACTTTCCAGCGTTGTTTCCCTGCCGGTTTACCCGTTACCGACCCTGCCTGTCTTCGTTCTGCCTGCCTTGCCTGTTCCCTGGACAACCTACCTGCTTTCTGCCCCTGACTACGACTTCTGCCTCAGCGTCTCTGGTTCCTGTCTGCTCACCTGGTTTAGACTTCTCCGCCCGGCCCCGACTTCGCTGCTGCTCGTCCCACTCCCCGAGCCTGCAACCCATAGACTTTGTGCGGGCCCAGAGCCTTAAGAACGGACTATTTCCTGTGTTTCCTTGTCTGCCTGAGTTCCTGTTTGCCCGTGTGTTAATAAAAGTCATTACTACGGTCCAGCTTTCCAGAGTGCTGCATTTGGGTCCAAGCTGCACCCGTCACAGTGATACCTGTTAATAGAGGGGGAGCAGAAAAACTACACAGGAATCAGCATAACTATTCTGCTTGATGAGGAGGAGGAAAGGAGAGGAGAGGAGAGGAAACCATGACCCAGTGGGGTGACAGAGGCCTGTCAGTTGATCATGTTTCCGGACCCCGGCAGCCTTGGCCTATAACAGCATAGCTAAGATGTGACCTAACGATTAGACGACCCCCTAAGTATGATAATTTGTCTATCTATGATAGTAACTGGAACTACAGAATTAGTAACAATAAGCTTTTTCAAACGGGTAGGTTTTAAGTCTGATCTTAAAAGTAGCGATGGAGTCAGCCTCCCGTACCTGGACAGGGAGCTGGTTCTATAGCAGGGGGGCCTGGTAGCTAAATGCTCGGCCCCCCATTCTACTCCTAGAAACTCTGGGAACCACAAGTAGACCAGCATTCTGAGAGCGGAGCGGTCTATTGGGCTGATAAGGTATCACTAGCTCCTCCAAGTAGGATGGAGCTAGGCGTCTGAGGACCTTGTAGGTCAAAAGAAGGGTTTTTTAAAAAAAAATTAAGCAACGGCTTAATCACTGCCACCTTGTAGGACAGGGGTAGGACCTGACACTAAAGAACCATTGATCTGGTCCAGGATAGAACTGCCTATCAATGGTAAATCATCCTTCAACAGGTGTGTTGGGATGGGATCTAAAAGACATGTGGATTTCTGAATTAGCGATGACGTCTCAGAAAAATATATAGGGGTGAAGGAGTTTAAGGGCTCGTTGGAGAACCTGTATGTTCCCACAGTCAGCACATCTGGTGATGGTCCAGTTGTTGGGATGGCCTGGTTAGCTTTCTCTCTGATAGCTCGAACTTTATTAGTGAAGAAGCTCATGAAGTCTTCACCACTAAGGGAAGAAAGGATACGTGGATCTAAAACACTGTGACTCTTAGTTAATTTGGCCACAGTGCTGAAAAGAAACCTGGGGTTGCTCTTATTTTCCTCAATTAAAGAAGAAAAATAAGCTGTTCTAGCCTTGCGAAGGGCCTTTTTGTTAACTAATAGACAGTCTTTCCAGGCTACATGATAGCTGTCTATTTTACAAGAATGCCACTTCCTTTCCAGTCTTCGCACTTTCTGCTTGAGGGTCCTAATATGTGAATTATACCAGGGGGCACACCTCCTCTGATTTACTATTTTCTTTTTCAGGGGGGCAACAGAATCAAGCGTGATTCTCAGTGAGGTTGCTGCACCTTCAGCAATAGAGTCAACCTCAGCAGGGCTAAGATTATAATGATTTATCCCTGGGGAAACACACGGTGGTCCTGGGATCAGCACAGGGATCACTTCCTTAAACTTAGCTACAGCATTATCTGAAAGACATCTGCTATAGTAAGACTTTGTTCTGAGGATAGAAGAATCCTTAATCATAAATGTAAAAGTGATCAAAGAATGGTCTGACAGGACTGGGTTCTGAGGGAACACTGACACATGTTCTACCTCAACACCATAAGTCAGAACTAGATCTAGGGTGTGGTTAAAGCTATGAGTTGGTTGGTTTATCTGCTGGAGGAAACCAACTGACTCAAGTAATGAAATGAAGCCATTTCCAAAGCTGTCATTTATAACGTCTATATGGATATTAGAGTCTCCAATGATAATGACTTTGTCCGTTCTAAGGACCAAGTCAGATAAGAAATCAGAGAACTCAGACAGGAACTCTGAATGTGGACCAGCAGGGGGCCGATATACAACTACAAACAAAAGTGGCTTTTCTGCCTTCCAGTTCAGATGAGTGATGCCAAGAGTCAGGCTTTCAAATGAACTGAAGCCATGTTTTGGTCTGGGATTAATTAATAACTTGGAGTGATAGATTGCTGCCACTCCCCCTCCTCGACCAGTAACACGAGGAATATGATCATTAAGATGGGTAGGAGGAGTAGATTCATTTAAGCTAACATACTCCTCCTCCTGAAGCCAGGTCTCAGTAAGACAAAATAAATCAATGTGATGATCCGCTATCAGGTCGTGTACTAACAGGGATTTACACAAAAGAGATCTAATATTTAACAGTCCACACTTAATTGTGATATTAGTTTCTCCAACTTGTGCTTTAGTATTAATTTTAATAAGATTTTGGTGATTGACCGCTCCCCTGCTCTGTGCTTGGTGAACTTTTAACCGTGGAACCTCTATAGTGTTAAATATGTTATTGTTGGTGGATGAGGGTTCTATGGAAGCAGCAGAGAGGTGTGTAAGACTACAACTCTGCATCCTGGACTGGACCCTGGATTGTCAGGTCACTTTGGGTCTAATAAAATTAGCCAAATTACTAGAAATGAGAGAAGCACCATCCCATGTGGAATGGACACCGTCTCTCCTAATCAGACCAGGTTTTCCCCAAAAAGTGCTCCAATTGTCTATATAGGCCACCTGGTTTTTGGGGCACCACCGTGACAGCCAGCGACGAAGCAACGACATGCGGCTAAACATCTCATCGCATCGAAATCCCAACAAAAGTTGGGCAGAAGGACAGGACAAGATCTGCACTACAGGCTAAAATGTTTTTTTCCTGTTTAGTTTCTGTCCATCCTTCCTCAGGGGCTTTACAGTCCCAAGGGGTGGGGACAATCTGGCTCCCCATTCTGGCTCTGCAAAGTGCCCCCATCTCGTGGTTTAAACGGTGTGCTATTTTAAAAATGGTACCAATTTACTGCAGCAAATAGTTGCAGCCTCCCTGTCTGCCACTTTTGTGCTGTTTGCACCCATTCCGTGTCAATTTTCTCCGTCAATCTTTAGATTTCCTCGGCTGATCAAATCTGTTTACTCTGGGGGCTGAGTGTCTCTCAAGGCTGTGTGTGTGTGAGTGTGTTTGGTTTTTCAATGTCTAAGAAATAGCTCCAGAGCCATTGTCTTTTCATTATCACTTAATAAATTCATGCATTTGCCACAGTAATTTGTTTTCACCCTCAGATTTGCATTAATGTTATATAATGGCACATTGACATATAGACACTGGCATTAAAGCTACAGCGTTGCCATCAACTCAATAAAAAATACTGCACAGTGTTTCCAGTCATTGCATGTAGATGCGCATGACTTCATTTTCCTACTTACTGGTCGATGAGTGGAAATCCCAGCAGACCGCAGCGAGCCCATAGCTGAGACCTGCAGTCCCTGTGGCGCCTCTGCTGCTGGTACCACTAACACGTCATCCAGCCTCCTCCTCTTAACACTAACGTCACCTCCGGGGATCTGGCAAATAAAAAGGAGACTGGAATATGCTGGTAATCATGCTGCCTGTTGTGAACGTGTGAAATTAATCAGACATGTGGGGCATTGGACTTCCAGAGGCAGTTTTGAGATGGCCATGGGGAAAATGAGTGCCGCTAGATGGGTCACTTTCCATTAGCACCTTCACACAATTAAAGAGGATGTCTCTGTAAACATTGTAGGTGACCTTGGAATGATCATCAGCAGGAGCAGAAATGTTGCACCTCAGTAGTGCATGTGTTGATCAGGAGGCTGTAGGTTCAGACCCAGGACAATTGGAGGGAGGATGCATCTCTGCTTCTTCCATCCTTTGCCATCACAGACAGGCAGCAGGGTTTAAAAGGAAAAGAAAAAAACCTTATCATGTTTTCCAAACAGTCTGATGGGACACAACTATCCCAGTAGCCAATATTGTATTTGTAATGGAAGGTGCAGCAAAGCCCCTGGTTAAAAATAGGAGAGACACTCTGAGAGACAGGGAGGGAGGGAGAGAGAAAGGGAGGGAGAGAGCAAGACAGAGAGAGAGAGGGAGAGGGCAAGACAGAGAGAGAGAGGGTGAGAGGAAGACAGAGAGAGACAGAGAGGGAGGGAGAGAGAGAGGAGGGGGAGAGAAAGACAGAGGGAGGGAGCTAGAGAGGAAGACAGAGAGAGGGAGGGTTTTCAAAAACTCATTTTAATTTAGGTCATTTTTAGTAGAACGAAAACCATAATCAATCAAACCATAATCAATTAAAAAAAAACACAATCAGTTCAGGAGACTTCCAAAGACCACCTCCTTGTCCTCTAACGAACATATTTCATCTTTGAAGTGTTCTTAAACTCATCAATATTGGTTGTTGATCGGTAAAAATTAAAGTCCATTTTTATTCGCGTTTTGACCATCCGGCAGAAGATGGTTTGAAGATCCCAGTCCAGAGATCTTGTTCATCTTGTTCCTCCAGCTAACATAGATGGCCAACTTAGGCTGACCTATAAGAAAATTCAGCAACTGGCACTTAGCTTTCTCCTTTCTGCTGTATCTGAAACCCACAATAAAAGCAGTTTTTGAGAAAGTTTCACCAAACAGGGAGAACATCTGACTGAGCAGCAAGAACAGCACAGAGAGGCGACAACACTCAGAGAAACAGTGGAACACCATCTCTTTGTGGTCATGGAGTGGACACTCAGCGCTGATGTTTGGGTTGATAGTTGATAAAAACACGTTGACAGCAATGGCCCCATGCAGGATCCTCCATTTAAAGTCTCTGCCCCTCCGGGTAAGCGGTAGCTTGCACAGGGACCTCCACGGAGGCCTCTGAGTCCCAGTGAGGGCCAGTTGAGTTCGCCATGTGGTGTCGACCTGGCCTGCCAGCCTGCGTTGATTGAGAACTTTTATCAGTATGTTGTACATGTTTTTTCCTGTGGAGGAACTTAGGTCAACAGGCAAACAACTGCGACTCAGGAACATTTCCCAACCCAGGACTTAACCTCACATCAGGAAACGGGTTGCCATGATTGGCTACTCTCTGTCCTTCGCCCTTCCACGCATTTGTTTCACCACTTGTGGTCCTGCTTACAGTTGGCCCATCTTTCCTGCTTAAACAATCTCCATACCTTAAAACCCTGGGATAAGGGTAAATAGGGTACTTTTGGATGCCGTGTGAGGCTCCAGGTGGTTTCTGTCCATGAGAGGGTTTACTGTGCAATTAAAATCACCACACAGGGACAGGAACTCATCACTTTTGCAACTGGAAACAATCCAGAAAAAACAGCCTCTCAACACAGCAGTGGGAACATACACATTCACAAAAACAAGCTAACAAAAAACAAAAACAAGTCCTAAGCAGTGACCTGCACACTCCAAAGGACCTCAGTCTCCTCAACAGATGAAGACGACTTTGGCCCTTCTTGTACAGGGCGTCTGTGTTATGAGACCAGTCCAGTTTATTGTTGAGATGAACACCCAGGTATTTGTACTCCTCTACGATCTCAATGTCCAAACCCTGGATGTTCACGGGTGCAATGTGAGAAGCCTTCCTACTGAAGTCGATCACCACCTCCTTTGTCTTGCTGGCGTTGATGCGCAGATGGTTCAGTTCACACCAGGCGACAAAGTTGGTGATGACCTCCCTGTACTCCAGTTCGTTCCCCTCAGACACACGTCCAACAATGGCTGTATCGTTGGAGAACTTCTGGAGGTGGCAGCTGTCCGAGTTGTGGCTTAAGTCCGATGTGTAGAGAGTGAAGAGGAAGGGAGAGAGAACTGTACCCTGCGGGGCCCCCGTGATGCAGACTACCACGTCGGACTCACAGTCACGGAGCCTCACGTACTGTAGTCTGTTGGTGAGGTAGTCGGTGGTCCAGGCAGCCAGGTGACAGTCGACTCCGGCTCCCTCCATCTTCCCTCTCAGCAATGATGGCTGGATTGTGTTGAAGGCACTGGAGAAATCAAAGAACATGACTCTCACAGTGCTCCTGGTGCTCTCTAGGTGTGAGAGTGACCAGTTCAGCAGGTAGATGACAGCGTCATCCACACCAATGCCCGGTCGATAAGCAAACTGTAGAGGGTCCATCTTGCTGTCCACCAGCTGTCGGAGGTGGGTGAGAACAATCCTCTCCATGGTCTTCATCAGGTGAGAGGTTAAAGCCACTGGCCTGAAGTGGTTGGGCTCCCTGGCGTGTGCAGTCTTAGGAACCGGAACCACACATGATGTTTGTATGTGTTAAATACAGATATAGCACCCGTAACTGAGACTACGCCTTTTATTACAGTGCGCCTTATGGTCTTGAAAATACGGTACTTAAAAAGTACTCCTTAAAAAGTTGGAGTTGTACAGACCTCATCCCTTTTGTAGTTTTAAGAAATGGCACTATTCTTGAAACGGAGTACCCACTGTATGTCCCCACCTGCCTGTTGTCAGTATCAAAAAAAAGTCTTGTGAGTGTCCTGTGAACTGTGCTTATAGTGTGTGTAACATAGAGCTTTGTGAGTTTGTGTCCCATTTGTCCTGCAGACTACTTGTGTCCTCTTCAGGTTGAGAGGCAGAACACCTCTGGTCTTCTCTGGACATTTTCTTTACCTTTTCACTCATTGCCTTGGTTTCTGTACTTTTCCTATTAACAGACAGATTGAGGACATTCTCATCCATGAAAGTGTACTCCATGTCTCGGATGGCCTCAGCCACTCTGGTGGCCTTCTGGTTTGCCAGCTCTCTGGTGAGACAATGACCTGCGACTTCCAGGTGTTCCCCCTGCGACCCTGCTGGAGCATTCACCTGCTTCTTCGTGTTTATGTCTGCAGTGTGCTGTGTGCGGTTCTGTGACTCTGTGTTGTGCATGTGCATAATATTACCTGTGTCATTTTTTTCTTTTGCGATTCTCAGCATTTTTGGGGCGCGATCGAATCACATGACTCGCCTCCCCACAACCAAAACACTTCAGAGAATTGGTGTTGACAAAAACAGTATAGTCAAACTCGTCAACTCTGAAGCGAAGAGCTACATTAAGCTCTTCCTTATTGTTATGAAGCACCATAGACACATGTCTTCTAAAAGACGTGACATGTCTCAGCAGCGGAGACTTGCAGCCTAGAGGAATCAACCTCAAGGGGGACACCACACATCTGTGTTGGCTAAGCTCCCTCAGCAACATCTTGATCTTAAGAAATGAAGGGATATTTGAAACCACCACCTTTTGACCAGAGGAAACACCAGAGTGCACCATTGATGACCACACAATCCTCTGCCAGCTGATCAGCCTTATCAGTGCTGTCTACAAAAACCACCATTGTGCTGTTCACAATCTCCCTCAAAGCCAGGCCACACTCCTCCATGGAAATGCCAACTAGTGAAGAAAGTTTGACGGCATGTCTAGAGGTGAGTTTCTCCAACTTGGAGATTCCAGACAGGCAGGCAGGCCTCCAAACAATTACACAAAATCAGTGATCAAACAAATGCACTGATGTGTGATGACAGAAAAGTGATACCCAATAACATTAAACACCATCCAGGGTGTGAATAAAGATTAGAAAAGTTTTGAAAACACTCCTAGCAATCACTCACTCCTGTAGCCTCACCTATGCACAACTCTCAGAGAGAGACAGAGAGACATAGAGAGGGAAGGGGAGAGGGGGGAGAGGGAGGGAGGGAAATAGAGAGAGAGAGAGAGAAAGGAAGGGGGAGCCAAAGAGAGGGACGATACTTCTGCCCTTTTCCTGCTCATCTCTGTGCTGGTGTGCGTTAGCGGTAATCAATTTTTGGTTATTTGTGGAGTCACATCCTGAGTGCTGCCACAGGGAGACTCCAAGGTCAACGCGAGGTACACACAGAGTTGTGCTACAGCTGCTCATGCGCATGAGCAGATAAACGCACCATAACAGGATCACTGTTATAACGTGATTGGCTGACCGTTCCCCCTGAAGGGACGGACCCTCGTAGTCCTCCACTTCCCATAAGAGTGGTGAGCAGAGGGGCTTCCTATCTCTGTCCTGAGATGCGGGGTGATGTTTATTTGGTGGAAGGGAGTGAGTTGAGGTCTGCATGGGCGATGGCTGAAGAGCACAGCCCAGCACATTTTCAAACCAAGTGAAAAGTGAATCACCTCAATAAAAAGTCTGATTTAGCAGAGAACACGTGGTCTTGCGCCAATTTCTGGTGGAGGAATATCATCGACCTTGTGTCATATCTGTCATGCTGTGACCATTCATCACTAACATCTGCACCACGGTGTATTTTTACCCTGAGGATAGGCTCCATCCATCCCCCCAGGGCCGGGCCCATGCCAGCAGTGCTAGGGTCAGGCTGGGGTCATGCTGGGGTCCAACTAGTCTAAAGTTGATCACAGCCTCACTGACACACCTACAGGTGATCTGAGCTTGTAAATAGGTAAATTACTGAAAAAAATAATTGTGTGCTTAACAAACGCTGAATGATGGCACAATTTTACGATTCAGGGCCGTGTGTAACAGAAAAATGCAAAATATGAGAGTAGCAACAATTTCTCCTGGATATTATTTCACTTTTCCTCTTGATCAGATGGCAAACAGGATTACTACAGGATCATTCTAATCCACAAATATCAGATTATGTAAAACAAAACGACAATTTATCTAATGTCTACATGATGGTTACGGGTGTGAGCCTTTCTGATAAATAAAGGGTTAAATTGAGGGTTAAATATGAACATTACTTTTATTATTGACATAAAATATAAACTGTAAGAACTGAAATTCAGTTCACAGGACAATTAATGTTTATTATTGCAACATTATAAATAAAGAAACTGTAAGGCCGCAGACGAGAACCCAAGAGCGACACCAGAGTTCGACTGAACACAGCTTTATTATCAGGAACCGAAGGCAGACAGGATATTCCAGGAAACAGGCAGGCAGGAAAACACTGAAGAGTCATGTGGAACACAGAGGACAATCTGGCAGGGAGGAAGCGTAGCAGGGAACTATAAGGGCTCTTGATTACTGATTTGCCCCAGGGTGAGCGAGGACACACGGGCGGAATTGCTCACAGCTGTGACAAGAAACAGTAAAAACATTGATATACAACATGAAACTGAAAATTCCTCATGGATCCATCAACCGGAATCCTATTACATAAAAGTCTGTCTCTGGGGCCCAAAACGGTTGTGCAGAGTTCTTATACCACTGGTGCTCATTCTGGTGTAGTCAAAGACGAGCTCACATGCTCATTATCGGAGAGCTGAAAACTTTATTTAGTCAATGAACTTACAGGCTTAGACTTGAGTTTTAATGTGAGTTTCATGACATTCAGGAAGTTAAAGGAGTTTAAGCATCCTGCGGCCTGGGCAGAGAAGAGGAGATCGATGTACAGATTGGTGAGACGAGAGGTGACAGAAAAAAATGACATCCACTAATGATTAAGCTCAATTTTCCAAAAGGGAAGTGCTGCAGAAAGACTGAGAAGCAGCTGAAATCCTGGTAAAAAATGGGAATGACATACAAAATGCACCAACACAAACTTTATTTTATGTTGACGTTTAGAGCTTCAAGTCTCATCTTAGGAAGGGATGTGAGAGGACTCTAATGGGGTGAAAGAAGAACCTCAGGGTTGAGGCAGTGATTTGAGTGACAGTAACGGGTTTTATGTAACTGTCAGTGATGTAATTGTGTGAGGCAGGATTTACTGTGTGACTTTGACTCGCTGCTGTGTCCTT
Organism: Takifugu rubripes; assembly: GCF_901000725.2. Taxonomy (NCBI): domain Eukaryota; kingdom Metazoa; phylum Chordata; class Actinopteri; order Tetraodontiformes; family Tetraodontidae; genus Takifugu; species Takifugu rubripes. The sequence continues at coordinate 5,261,332 of NC_042299.1, forward strand.
AACCACCCGGAGACACGTGAAAAATCCACCCAGAGATGCTGACCGCTGCAACACCAGGCCAACACTGGAAGAAGCTTATGTACCGTAGGTTAAATCTCCAACAAGGGTGTGGGGCTCAAACACTCAACAGACCCAACCTGTGTTTCAACCTGCCATGAATCTTCCATGAGGCAATCCCTCCAGTGGTGCCATTTGACACCCTGGCAGTTTGCTCTTCACTAGCAGTGACAGTCAGGCAGCCACTGCTCCAACTAGTGGTCCACCATGAATGAGTTCATGCTTCTGCAGCATCAAGTGTAGAAGCATCTTGAAACACCAGAACCCAACAAATCCATCAGAGATGACCGTCATCTCGGCCACTGCTGCTGTTATCTCCTCTTGCTTATGTAACGTAGGTCCTGTGACAGGAAGTTGGCTTCAGGGGCTAAAGCATCCACAATGGCAGTGCTGGGCCTGTTATTGACCCAATTTAATAGGCAGACAGAGGTAGAACAACTGAACTTCTAAACAGTGCCAGCTTGTCACACGGCTAAACTGCTGCTTCATAAGATCTTTTTTGATTCTTCTGTCACAGAGATTAGGAACCAAGTATCAGATGTTCCTCCAAATCAAGAAACTGGTCAAATTAGAAGCTATTAAAGGCCATTTTTAGTTGTCTGTAAGCAAGTTCAACCTGACTGAGCTTGCATCTGTAAGGTAAACTTATGTATTTGCAACCCACATTTTTGTATTGATCAACATTATTTTATAGTCACCACAGCTTGTTCAGACAAATGGAAGCTCAACGTGAGTTTTCTGCTGACATCAACACATTTCTTCTCCATAAAGTGTAATAAAGGTATCACATAAATAAACTGTATGTGTAGGATTTGTATTACACGTGAATGTACCCACACTGCTGGATGGATTCTGACCATTAGAGATTAAATCCAGATCCAGCTCTGTGGAAGCATGACAAGCTCATTGCCTGACTGATTGGACACCGGGCGCCTGTACACAGCAGCCTGACTGAGCGGCCAAAGAAATTTTCCATCATTTGTTTCTATCTTTGTGTGACTGGCCGGCATATTGATCAGTGGATCGGCCAGTTCTTCAGGCTGTAGGCGTCTGGACAAATATCGGCATTGGTGTCTGCTTGTGAGAGTCTTGGTGTACCCGAGTGGTGACTACACACCCTGACCTGGTTATTGAAACAAGGTGATGCGTCACTGTGCGGCAGTGGTGAAGAGGCACCAGGAATGGCTGCTGAAGCCATAGGCTGCAAAAGATAGAGTAAGATGTAGGGGAACCAAAGATAGATGGATATTGGGAGACCTGGTAGGAGAAATCCTGGCTGCCAACAGAGTGTGAAAGCATTCTTGATGTCTCCCGTTCTCCATAAACACAAAGGAATCGGCTTTAGCTGTCTAACATGTGCTCTGTGCCCTTAGTAATTTACGAGTTTTTCTTTCCAGTAAAGAAACAATGACAAAGAGTTCAACTACTGTTTTCAGTCCAATCCGATACAATGGATACCCCTTTTATAAATAAAAACACAGACGTTGCAAGAATTACAGCAGCTAGCAGAGGCTTGCCAAGCTATGCTAGTGCAAAAGATTGCAACGCTCACATTAAAAACAAACCTTAGCACATGAAAACTGCTTCAAGCCACCGTAAACCTGCAACAGCCTGCAACAACCTGATGTTTATTTGTGATGGTTATCGTTTACCGATGGACTAGTTCCTGCTTCCCTGTCTGTATGGTGCTGGTATACAACCCGGGTCAGTACGTTTGTCTCCATGTTGTGCACAAAGCTTTTTGATTACTGTAAATACAGTAGATCTATTTGTGATGATACCTACAGCCATTAGGTGCCTTCAGTGTAAACTTATTTTAAATGCAAAGAGAGAAGCTTGATGCTTTTGTTTAGTGTTTGTTTTTGTTTGGTCAGTGACCAGGAACACTCAGACTGTTAAGATATGGCAGCTACTGGCTAATGAGTCCAGTTATCTGCTTCCTGAGTCTGATTCTTGAATCAAAATGGATCAAGAAACAGCAGGATGTGGACTATTTTCATGCAAGTCTGGCTTTGTTATTAGTAACTTTAACTTTGGCCAACTGCGTCTGTATATCAGCAAACTCTACCGGGTTAGAATCAGCAAGACAGTGTTTACTATTTTTATATTATTACGGTTTATTTAGTATTGGCAGCAAAGAACTGCATAGGACAATGAGAGGGAGAGGACCACGTAGAGAATAAACAAAGGCAGGAAAACAGTAAATCACTGTAGAGTTCTGAAGTTCAACACTGATGTCCAAGTCCCATTCTGCTCTGGTTGGAAGGTGGTCAATTTGTCTGGGTCACACTTGATGGACAAACATTTTATCACATCAAAGGCTGTTTGGAAATATTGAGGAGTGACGTTTGCAGTGCATAGGAAAGGAACACAGAGAAAAGACTGTTACGTCTCCTCCTTTGATGTTGTGTTAGCCAAAACTGAAAAGTGCAGGACGGAGGTTTTATCTGCCACTTGAATGACATGCGTAAAATGAGCTGCATTGAGCTGTATTGGGATTTAAACATACGAAACATCATTAAATTGCACCTGCAGTCTAACATGCACTTTGTAAGGATGCAAAATGGGGCAGCCCTTGGTGCTCCATCCCATGGAAATATCGGATTTGGTTTTGGAGTGATGGTGCAGGCTGTTATAAATAGTTCTCCCTAAAAGCTAAAAACACTATTTGGTATTGATTATCTGTCAGCACTTGTTAAACCTCACTGTCACTGGTGGCATGGTCTCTGGTAGGGTTTGTTTTTTGTTTTGTTTTTTTGGGAGGGTAAAGAGATGGGGGAGAGTGAGGTAGAGAGTGGGAGGGTGGAGAGAGGAGGAAAGAGGAGAGGGAAAGAGAGGGGGTAGAGAGAGGGAGGAGAGAGGGGGAGAGAAAGGAAGAGTGGAGAGAGAGGGAGTAGAGAAGGGGGAGGGAGGGAGAGAGAGGGGGAGGGTGGAGAGAGTGGGAGAGGAGGAAGAGAGAGAGGGCAGGGGGGGAGAGAGAGAGGGTAGAGCTGGGGGAGAGGATGAGAGATGGGCAGACAGAGGGGGAGAGGGCAGGGAGATGGGGGAGAGAGGAGTGAGAGAGGGGAGGAAAGAGAGTGGAGGGAGAGGTAGCAGGAGATGTAAAATGAATGCAGCAGCTCAACCTGACCCTCTGTGACCTCGTCTCCTCTTTAACCTATGTATCTGGTGGCGTGTTAACACTTGTGCACACATGCGGACACATGTTTGGGTGTGCACACACCCCTGATGATGGCGTGTGTTGCAGAAAGAGAGCGCATGGACAGAAAGACAGACCCTATCTGACCCGAGGCCAACACCGCTGAAATGTCTTTGAAGTGGCTTTGAACCCACAACCATGTGCAGCATCAATTACCCTCACATTATGAATCCAGCCTTCCTTAGCATGTTAGCTAATGTGATAGCTCCTGATATAAAACAGCCTTCTTGTCTTAGCTTCATTTCAGATGTGAAGGGAACAGCTGCTTATGTAATAACCTCCTGCTCTTCCCTGGAGCTGCTCAGTCCTGGATCAAGATGCTGATGGACACCTTCCAGGGGTTGGCGTAGCGAGGAGATGTTTCAAGGTTGTGTGTACAGACACATCAAGCAGACTAGTTATGCTGATTCTTGTGTAGTTTTTCTGCTTCTCCCCCCCCCCCCCTCTATTTATTTACAGGTATCGCCGCCTTCAGAGCTGCATAATGACCTCCGGCCCCGCTGAAGTGATTGTATATCGTATTTTTGTGTGCGTTTCTGTGCTCTGTGCCTCTCCTCTCCTCTCCCCGTCCCTCTCCTTTTCCTCCCCCTCTCCTCTCCTCTTTCCCCTCCTCCTCTCCTTCACTCTACTTCTCCTCTACCCCTCTCCCCCTCTCCCTTTACCCAGCAGGACGGTCCCCCTACATGAGCCTGGTCCTGCTCAAGGTTTTATTCCTGTTAAAGGGGAGTTTTTCCTTGCCACTGTTGCTTGTCTGGGGTTAGGCCCTGGGATTCTGGAAAGCGCATTGAAACAATTTTGATTGTATAAGACACTATATGAATAAAGATTGAGATTGAGGAGTTCAACATTACTGCAGAGTAAATATGCAACATTTTAGAGCACATGTCTCTGCAGACACAAATCTAGACCCCAAAAGCAGACACACACGAATGGCTGGAGTTGGAGCAAGGTTTCTTTTACTAACAAGGATGTAGGACAACAACCGAAAGGTACAGGGTGCAGAAGAAACACGATCCAACGGAAGCAGGTTGGGCAGCATGAACAGGCGTCCGAGAAGGGCGATCTGCGGGAGAAAAAGTGATCAAAATAGCACAGGAAACAAGAACCATGAAGCGAAATAGAATTAAACTTATAGGAGCCAGGCTGTATCACAGGGGGTTAACAACGAATTGGCAAAGAATGAGACGTGGACCAGGCTTATAAAATGGACAGCAGGTGTGGGTGATTGGCTGGAGATGGGTTCCAGGTGTGTGTCAATCCCCCGACGGGGGAGAGTCTGGAAGCCGCTCTGCTCAGCCCGAGAAACTGGTTTGCTTTTCTGAGGACACCAGTTGGCTAATGGGCTGGATGGTTCGATCAGGAGCCAATCAGGGGCCTGGATTTGAAGCTCTAGGTTCAAGCGCTCTCACACACACCTCTGAGATGGCGTCTACAGCTTTGAATATTCTTAGTGTTATTTCCCCGCTCAGCTCAGAGACACCAGATGGTTGATGTTTGACATGTTGGACACAAGTTGAAGTGAGCAATTAGTCATTTATCAGAGTGGGACCAAATTCACACGCTGATTTTCTCCCTTCCAGTATCCAGTTCAGACCCTGTAAATAGATTTAGGAGGTCAAATAAAAGATCATTTGCTTCCAGTGACCAAAAGAGAAATAATAGCATCCTCTCATTCAGGACACAGGAAAAATGTTATTAAAAACCAAAGCTGCCATTCAAGTCTGGGGAAGAAGCTTTGAATTATTCTAAATGACAGTTTCAAGTGTTATTTGCCAACTCAGATATTGTCCTTGTTTAAACATCTGGAATTATAAACAGCGCAGCAATGGTTGCACATCAGGAGGTCTTTCATGTGCTTCTACACCAAAATGGACCAAAATGATGTTGGTGATGGTAGATCAGTCAAGGGACTGAGCTGCGAAGCAGAGGGTTGTAGGTTCGAGGTCCAGCATAGACAAATCATGGAAGGTGTTCTAGTAGTAGAGGAAGGTCCCAGAACACCTTCAGATTACTGCCCAGGTGCCCTTGAGCAAGGTAGCAAACCCACAAAATACTCCCGCAGGACCCTGGGAGGAGCTAGTGACTCATCCAGGGGCGGACCTGCCTTCACCCATATGTGGCCCCTCCCTGGGACCCCAGAAGAGATAAAGAGGTCAAGAAGAGGAGACACCAAGAGGCCAAAACACACTGAAAAAAAAAACAAAAAAAAAACAAAAACACCCTAATCCTACTACTTTGACTACTGCCGCTTCTAATGCTACACTATTACTGCTGCTCCTGCTTCTACTACTGTTACTCCTAGTAATAGTACTACTACGACTACTACTTCTGCTGTTGCTAATCATGCTACTGTTATTACTATTTCTGCTACTACTATTACTACTGCCACTATTACTGCGACTCCTAGTACTGCTGATGACGCTATTACTGCATAGGAAGCCATCAATGTCAAATTTGAAAAAAAAAAAATAAACATACTTAAACAGAGGTGGTGGGCTGAGGCACTTCCTATCACCCACATACAATGCAGTCCTCCACTCCTTCCAACAACAAACCAAACGTTCACACCATTCCAGGAGACCTGGTGACTCACCACCATGTGAGCCAGCAGACAAAGGGGAGACACCTCAACTGAAGCCAGGTGAACGACCCTACCAACGACTCTCAGATCAATAACATGCTAATCGACCACAAGGGCTATATTTTCAAGCTCGGTCCCCAGCGAGCTTGAGAACTGAAGAAGCCTTCTGGATAGAAGGTGAAACATCTTCAAAGAGAAGAAACACAATCCAGTTGACAGAGAAAACTACCTTGGATAACGATGACCTGGATGATTGAGAATCTACACAGACATACTGCTACTACCAGTACTAATAATAATCATAATGCTTTGGATTTTACTATGACAACTGAGGAAAATGACCTTTTGAGACTATCTCTCGGCTGTTACGTTCGAGTTAAAGAGGCCAGGACCCAGATGCGGAGTATAAAACAAAAAGGTTCTTTATTGCCGAAAATAAAAAAAATGCAAGGAGAGACAGTTCTCCGAATGAACTAACAACAACAACAACAACAAAAACTCTAGAAAAGTAGAAACAGAAAAACGAACTAAAAATCACCAAGAAATGGGAAAAAACCGTCTAGAAAAAAATACAACTGAAAACAGTGACAAGGCACTGACAAAACTTACTACGCTGGAGAATAACAGGGGTTAACACAAGGCAAAGGGCTGGAGATCTCTCTGAGCTGGCGCTAGATGCTGAAGCATGTACAACAATCCAGCACCAGAGACAAAGAGGGGAGAGCTTAAGTAGGCAGCCCATTTGGGCAAAACGAGCTGCAGGTGTACCAGAGGCTCAGCGCTCTCAGAGATCAGCCCGCCCCGAAATGCCGCTTCTGCAGGTAGAGAGGGAGGTGAGAAGTCTGAGTGACAACCAAAAACAGAACCACAACATTGGATCTCTTTACAGATGGCATTAAGCAGAATAATGTGATTATGGGAGAACAATGTCATTACACTATTCCAATATTCCAGTATTTCACATTGGATCCAGTTTTCTGAGCAGTGGGTGTTAATGCCACAGAATAAGAATCACATGGTGATACTGTTTTCTACGCTCTGCTCACTGTGCCTGGATAATTAGCTGTATCACAGCCACTGGACCATGCCGCTTTTAAACCAGCCAGGTTGGCTTAAATGCCACCGGGGAAAACCATAAGTACGGTCAGACTGTCTTTGAGGAAAGCAGCATGTTTGAGGACCTCAGTCCCATGTCCAACCCCAGGAGGTGCTTCCTGCTCAGGGTTTGGCTAATCTGTGGGATTAAGCACCACTGAAGCCAGTTCCAAACATCTCCAAACATCTACATAAGTACTTTTCCTGCTTTGCTGCCTGTTTGTGGCCATTGTCTCTGCATTTCAGACTGTGTTGTCTTTGTTGTGGCTGTTATCTCTGACGTGAACTGCTTGGTTAAGATTCCACAATTTTTCCTGGCTGGCGCTGTTGAGCTGGAAGTTTTTGGTGCACAACACACATTCCTGTACTATTGTTGCTGCTGCACGTGTGTTCACTTGAATTCCTTATTGTGCTTTGTCTTCTGGGAGTTTCTGGCCTGTTCTATTTGTGTTGAGGCCTGATTGAAGGAGCTCATTGTTGCATCCACTCACTGGGTTTGCCACAGCTGTCAGATTTTCTCAACCTCAGAATTTCTTACCTAACATTTGGATTTTGAGGGGAAGTGTAATGAAGTGAGAGTGCTATAGTTTATTTTTTCTCTATGTTACCCTGTTGGAGGGTTCTTGCTGGAATTTAGCTTCTGGGTTTGGTTTTCCAGCATGACTTCTGTTACAGACAGCATGATTACAGGCAGCCTGATGATGTTTTCATTAGAAAAATTAAAGTCTGACTCTAACACGCGGCAGATGGGTTTGAACACATAAGGTTTCGTGTTTGACACCAGGTGTCGGCCCATTTGCTTTGACGTGTGGTGTGTGCCCGTGTAGTCCTTCTTGGCCTCACCTAACCTGCTTGCTGTGGTGTGCAATGACAGCCAGCCATACTGCTCCACCTGTGCATGTGAGCTGTGTGCATGACGGCATGCAAGTAAGGACAGCAAGGAGCTGGTGGAATGTTGGCCACATCAATCAATCAATCAATCAATTTTTATTTATATAGCGTATAGAGCAATTGCAAAGAGCACCTTTATAAAATGTCTTCGCTGATACAAAGGAAACAGTGGCCATCACATCAATCAATCTTTATTTATATAGTCTTTTACAATCAAAATTGTTTCTAGGCGCTTTACAGAATCCCAGGGCCTAACCCCAGACAAGCAACAGTGGCAAGGAAAAACTCCCCTTTAACAGAAAGAAACCTTGAGCAGAACCAGGCTCATGTAAGGGGACCCTCCTGCTGATGGCCAGCTGGGTAGAGAGAGAGGAGAAGGGGGGAGGACAAGTAGAGGATAGATTGGAGAGGAGAGGAGAGGAGAGGAGAGGAGAGGAGAGGAGAGGTAGAGGAGAGAACAGGCATAAATCATAGAGAATACATGCAGAAATACATTATATTAAGTAAATAATGCTGCCGGTGGAGTCAAGTTGAGTGGGTCAGCAGGGTCGGAGGTCAGTATGCAGCTCTGAAGGCGACGATACCTGTAGATGGATACAGAAAGGGGGGCGCAGAAAAACTACACAAGAAATAGCATCACTAGTCTACTTCATGAGGAGGAGAGGAGAGGAGAGGAGAGGAGAGGAGAGGAGAGGAGAGGAGAGGAGAGGAGAGGAGAGGAGACCATTTTTCCAGTGGGGTGACAGAGGCCTGTCAGGTGATCATGTTTCTGGACCCCGGCAGCCTTGGCCTATAGCAGCATAACTAAGATGTTAACCTAATGATTAGATGACCCCCTAAGTATGATAATTTGTCTGTCTATGATAGTAACTTGGACTACAGAATTAATGATAATAAGCTTTTTCAAAGAGGTAGGTTTTAAGCCTAATTTTAAAAGTAGAGACGGAGTCAGCCTCCCGTACCCAGACAGGGAGCTGGTTCCACAGCAGGGGGGCCTCGTAGCTAAATGCTCGGCCCCCCATTCTACCTCTAGAGACTCTGGGAACCACGAGTAGACCAGCATTCTGAGTTATCAATCTGAAGATTAAGACACTTTACCCAGAATTTTTGTTGCATTGTACACCCAAAAGTACACCTTTGGCCCATGAATGAACAATAAATTGGGAGTACATAAATTGTATTGATTTCCGCCATTGACACTTTCTCACCTAGTAGGCAGAATTTAGCCCAGGATTTAGTCCACTCAACCCTATGTTGACAGTTAATCTGAATGCTGAGAGTTCAGTCCCATCATGAATATTACTGGTGATTTTACTTTCCATTCATCAGTTCTAATGTTGGAAATAAAACACATTTATTGTATTTCCTTGTTTCAGGTTAACATAATTTCAACATTTCCTCCTCTGACATTAATACTGTTTGGTTAGCTGGCCAGGAATCCCAGCCTTCCCAGTTTGAATGACAACAAGTGCAGAGCAGAAGCTTTCTTCAGGAGCAAGAACAGGCTAGTTCATATTTAACAACTGGGAATGAAAAATGGAATAGAGACAACTAGGTTATGCTAGCAAACACCATTTGCTGTTGTTTAGGAGCTTTAATTTAAGGGCACACTTTGACTTCCGGCTGCAATAGTTTGTTGTCGATGGGGTATTTGTTTTGCAAATGCTGACTTGAAACAAAGCTGAATTCTGCACCTTTTCATACAAATCAAGTCCATTTTGAGTTGATTCTGGGGTGTTGAGGGGTTTCCAGCTTGGTGCTGTGACAACAACACAAAAGCAGAGCCAGACAATGGTGGGTTTATTGAAGGTCCTGGTGGGATGCTGGGGATGTTTGTTGATACCAGACTATATGTGAGCCAGTTTGAGTTAATTTTTTAACACCAGAATAGGAGCAACTTACAAAGGATGCCTAACAGACACGAGTGGTATTTGATAGCTAGATGTGCAGATTGCTAACACCCAAGCTGAAGCCTAGCAAAGTCACAGCAATTAACAAGATCTCCAAACGATGGTCATCTCATCATTATGGCTGATGTCATGTCTCAAAGTCAGTGGTTGTGGAGTGCTGCAGTGTTTCATGAAGCTTCCTAAGTTCTCAGCTGACTCCCATCAGAGGAGAGGGCCAGCCTCCCAGTTGTCTGCAGTCCTCTTTGTTACTAAGGTTTTAAAGGGAAAATGACTCTTCCAAGCCGTTGAAGAGAAGAATGGCCTCGGACTTGTAGATGCTAACAAGCTGTGCCTCCTCAGTGGGATGAGTCTGACAACAAAACAGGAGCCCATCAAAGTGATGCAAGGACAGGACTATCAGAACATTAACAGCAAGGTATTTAGATGTTCCTGTATGTCACCTTTATTTCCCTGAGGTAAAACTAATAGGGACAGGTGTGAACTGTCTTTATGATCATCTTGCTTACCTGGTTTTCCCTCAATTTTTACCGATCCTCTGACACCAAGCAAGCCATCTTGTAGCAGAACCTCCAATTGTTTCCTTCCTCAAAGCAACAGGACTTGCTGTAAACGGCTCTCTCACTGGCTGCAAATGCACAATTCCCCTCTAACTCAAGTTCAGAGAATCTGAAAAACTGATCCCGTTCCAGTTGGTGATAAATGTCAGGAACTCTGTTGGGGTCCAGGGTTGTGCCTGGTTTGTCCTGCAGGGGGCGTTGTGGAGCTCAATTGGCGGCAGCTGGCACTGTAGGCAGGCGCACCTGTAGACAATTTACATCCTGCCACCTACTTAAGGAGGGTGCGCCTGCCTATCAGGGCCAGAGTGTTGGTTTGCGTTCCTTTGCCAGTGTGGGGTTTGCTTTGTGGGAGTGTTGTATTGTGGAGTATTGTGGTTTTGCGGCTTTGCTTGGTCTTTCTTCCCTGCAAGTTTGAGGTCTTTATGCCGATTGCTGGACCGGAGAAGTGCAGAACCTGTTCCTGAGTTCTCTGCAGTCAAGAGGGGCTGCTTCCGTTTGAGGACTCACCCGTGGACCTGTGAAGTGCCGATGTCAACTCCTGTTCTCCCTGCAGTTTTGGAGGACTACTTCTGCTCTCGAGTTTTCTGCAGTCCAGGGGGGCTGCTTCCATTCGAGGACTCACCCTTGGTCCCTGCAGTCTTGGAAGACTGCTTCTGTTCCCAAATTCTCTGCAGTCCTGCTTCTGTTCCCGAGTCCTCTGCAGGGCTGCTTCTGCTCCCGAGTCCTCTGCAGGGCTGCTTCTGCTCCCGAGTCCTCTGCAGGGCTGCTTCTGCTCCCGAGTCCTCTGCAGGGCTGCTTCTGCTCCCGAGTCCTCTGCAGGGCTGCTTCTGCTCCCGAGTCCTCTGGAGTCCTGGAGGACTGCTTCTGCCTTCTGTTTCTCCACGGCGCGATTGAGGTCTTCATGCCATCAGCCGGGCCGGTGAGCATGCTGAGTCAGACTCCTGAGTTCTCTGCAGTCTAGGGGGACTGCTTCTGGTTTGAGGACTCACCGCTGGACCCCACAAAGTGCAGATCTTGACTCCCGAGCTTCCTGCAGTCCAGGAGGACTGCCTCTGTCTTCCTTGTGTTGCCCCCCTCCCTGTAAATAAAACTCTTTTGGACCCTCTTACCACTGTGTCCTGGCCTGCTCTTGGGTTCTTCTAAAACCCTCCCGTACCTAACAGACTCAAAGCTCAACAACCACAATCTGCAAAATGCTCTATCGTAAACCAATATAAAGCTGGTGTGTACTTTAAAATCAGAGCTTGTAGAGTGAACATGCTGAAAAATAGAGCTTCCAGCTTGAGGTAGCAGTATTTTCTATGACTCAGCTGCTCCATGACAATGAATTCCAATTTAGAACTTGGCGGTACTGGTGGCTCTGCCCATGTAGATTGTTGTAACGGATTACCTCATTGCACAGACAAGAGCCTGACTGTGTGAGCAGTAATAATCACTTGACTATAATGCAGTGGCGGGCCGTGCATTTCACACCTAGGCCTTCAGTAGTGCTCCCTCTGAATCAATCCAACCCTCAATAACCATTTTATGGCTATAAAACTTTCACTGAAGGTACAAATGCGACACACATAAAAAAATCATCAAAAATAACCTGATAAAATTGCAATATTATTGTGGCAAGTTGGGGTTTTAGGTTGCGGAAGAACTCAGACACAGACTTCTGCCAGCTTATTGTGCAGTTCAACTGCAGAAAAGCGTCACTTTATCAAACACGGAACTGAAGACACATGAACGAAGGAAGGTCTTCAATCACACACATTACCTGGCTTATGGTGTGCAAGTGCAAACAGTAATTAAACAGTAATTGAATACATCAACAGCCAGAACTCAATAAATAGAACACTAACATTTAAAGTTGCAAAAGATAACATTTACGAACAAAAACAGGGTTAACACCAACCTGAACCCACAGACACACTGCCACAAAGCATGCTGGGAATTTCCCACACTGACCCTCCCCAACACGCTAAATTATTTAGGAATATAGCAACATTTTAGTATTATAATCAGGATTTTTGATTTTACTCACCAAAAATCCTGATTATTGGTACACAAAATCCATCCTCCTTTCTTTCCTCAAGAAGATTTCAATTACTCTGTTGTGCAGATTATCCGTGCATTTCAGTTCCATCAAGAAGTCCTTTTCTATCGCCATCGAAGCTAATGCTGAAAGTCGAGCCTGCCCTTCAACTGTATTTCTGGCATACGTTTTAATTCGCTTTAGGGCTGAGAATGTCCGTTCAACAGAAGCAGTAAACATGGGGATGGTCACCGCCAAACACAGTCTATCAGTCTTTTTAAGATTTCCCTATTTTTCTTCACCTTTTCGTTGCGGAGCTCCGTTTCCCTGCGCACTTGCTCGCTCGGCTGTAGAGCCACTCTGGTTTCCCCAAAAGTCTTGGAAAGCACCGTCGCTTGTAAGTGTCCGGCAGTGCTTTGATGCCTCGTTGCTGCCTTGGTTAGGCAAGCCAAATTTACAAATCTAGCGTGGCTCCAAACACCATGTCGATCAGTGGCAAATAACAAGCACTCCCAGCAATACAATTTGCAGCGTTCCTCGGAGCCTGTGAGCCAGGAGTACCGATCGTAGTTAGTGGACTGAAAGTGGCGGACAAATCCTTTTCCCGGTTGCGACAGGCTTGCTAGCTTTGGAGTTGCCCGACCTTGCTTAATGATGTCCAACTTTTCTTGAAAAGTCCGTCTTGAAAATGGCTTTGACAGTAAATCAGCGACTAAATCCATTTCTTCTCCTGCTTCAGCCATTGTGGGTTGACAAAACAGCTATTAAAACAACACAACAATATCTTTGCAGCTCGCTACAGATGCAGTTTGCTAGCTCTGGCTCGTACACCCTCTGACTATCCAATCAAAGCGTGTGAATACGCTGACGTTTCCTACGCCTGCTAGAAGGCCTTGGGGTCGCCAACTCAAAATCTGATTGGTTGAAGCAACAGTTTGATCGACATTTTTTCTATGCTACAGGGCCTGCAGAACTGATTGTGAAGGCCTCCAGGCAGATTTCTCTGACCCTGGCAACAGATAGTGGCTGAAATGTGATTGGTTAAATGCTTGAATATGAAAATACACGTCTGGAAGCAGCGCAACCAGGGGGCTGGCAATGAAAGGAAGCGGACAGACCATTTGGAATTATTTAATACATATGGAATTATTTAATACATATTCATGGACAAAATATTATTTGACTGATGTTAATTATATTTTGAAAATATAATTAACATCAGTCTGTGATTCAGATATTTTTAGGCCAGCAGAGAAGGCCTTGCAGGCCCTGACGGCCCACCACTGCTATAATGGCTTCACCCCGATCAGAGTCCTGATTTATTTTGTCCCTTGGGGGCCCTGAACTGGTCTGTTATTCTGCAGTTTTCAATGGAGAAGGCCTGGTTTACATGGAGAAATAAATTCTGCATGGTCTATTGTAGCTTCTTTAATATCATGGTCTGTATGCATTCTTGTGCTAAAGCTAAGTCATGGAGCTCATTTCCTTTTTTCTAAATGTTGAACCAAGAATTCCTCGTGACTCCCATCCATATGCTCCAATCGGCAGTTGTCTCCACTACAGATGCAAGTCATATTTTAGTCAATTTTTTGGTGATGCTGTAAATAGAAACGGGCCATCTGGGGTGTACATTAGCATATTTAGTGTATAGCTGTTTAGTTCTCGGTAAAGTGTAGTCATCTTCATAACAAAAGCTGATCTAAGACAGGAGTGGGGAACCTTTTTCATATCGAGGGCCATTTCAATTTTTATAAAGTCCTCTGAGGGCCATACTATTATGAACACATACCTAGGGATGCAAAAAAAAAGACAAAGAAAAGTCTATAACTACTGTTACTAAGTCTCATGATTGCTGCATTTGAGTTTGAATTATTTATTTAGCACACATGCATATAAAATCACCAAAAAAAATAGAATAAAATGACAAACAAGTAAAATATGTTTTCATGATCATACAAAACAATAAAAAGAGGTGCAAAGTTAAGGCAAGAGACCCGTAAGGGCCTGTTCGAGGCCTCTACTCACAAAAACTGCAATAGAACAAGATAATCAAGAAAATAAATGAAAAGAAAGAACGATAAAGACAATAAAAATAACAACTAGAAAGCACTCGGAGAGCGCAGACCTCCGCCAAGCGCAACAATTCCTGGCATATTGTGATTTCCACCATAAATATTAGTCCCACATATACTTTGACTACATATTTAGATTCCTTGACCATAAAAACATACCGTTAGCCACTGGAATCATAACAATATATGTCTTAGTTCAATAGTTATTCACGAAAAAAAATTCACGCTTTGAAACAATTTTACTTTGTCCGGCGCGAGCGCCTCAGCGGCGGCTACGAGGCACGTTCACGAACTCTCCTTCGGCGTCAGATTTCAGCTTCGTGGCTATTAATTCACTCACCACAAAACTTGCACGCGTAATATTCTCTCTGTCGGTACATGGTCGTGTGAACGCTGCTTGTTGAGCCTCCAAACGCCGACGAAGAGCGTTAATTTTATCCAAACTCATCTGTCCTTTCAACTCGTCGAGTTTAGCGTGTTTCGCTATGCATTTTTCGTCCGTGTCAATCAGTCCAGCCCACTACATACATCACATGCTGTGTTCACTGACCCTGACCTTGACTCGGACATAACATAACCGTCTGTTTTATCTCAGAAAATGGGAAAATATTTCCTCTTGTTACGAAATAAATTTCAGGATACGAAAGGCAAAAATACGCTACCGCTGCTACTCGCAGCTTGTGGAGTTTAGTGAACGGTCCCACTGTATAAGTGCACATATAAAATATAAAAATCTTATTGTGTTGCGGGCCGGTAGAAATGGTCTCGTTGGCCGTATACGGCCCGGAGGCCGGGGGTTCCCCACCCCTGATCTAAGATATGCTGCTTTACCCATCACTTAGGTTCTTTTTATTCAATTATTCATGCTATCATGACTCATCTGAGTGAAGATTTGTAACTCCTTTAACCTTTAGTTTGGTGAGAATTTTTCATAGTGAAGCATCTCTCTGCACACATGAAAAGGGTTATATTACACATATCACACTTAAGGCACCAATAAGGTTGTAAAGAGATATACGGGAAAAAGTTTGATTGAATATTGTTGAGCATAATTGGAGGGTGTGGATGTGTTCTTATCTCGACCACTAGGGGGAAAATATAACAGCACACTGGTAAAATATGATCATAGCAATGGCACAAGCAGCTTTTTATTTTATCTTGCCGCAATTTCCAATAAATTTTGCATCAAAATTAACGCTTGCTGCACACATATCTTTTAAACAGGGAAAATGAGCAGGGTCACCGCTTGCTATCTGTGTCTCGCATAAACTGACCTCGTATGCCGTCATAATATGATGTGTTCTGATTTTTTTGCGTCCTTGCAACATTTTGTTGAGATTATTCAAGTGCTCAGTGATGTCAATCATAAACGCAAGGTCCTGCAGCCACAGATGGCACTGTAATTCCTTAACAGGTTTACTTTTTTTCTCCATGAATTGACCAATTTAGCCACATAAATCAAAGATGCGCTTCAGCACAGCACCTCTGCTTAACCATCGTATTTCCGTGTGGTAAGGCACACCATGGGTAATGTTGCAGTCACTGAAAAGGCTGTCAAACTGACGATGATTGAGACCTCTGGCTCAGATGAAATTAACAGTTCGGACAACCACCTCCATGACGTGATCCATTTTTAGCGATTTGCTGCATAATTCCTCCTGATGCAAAATACAATGAAATGTCCAAAAATTACCCCCTCCATTTGTGGCTTGTACTTTATCTCTGAACTTTGTCACAACACCTGCCTTTTTACCGATCATTGACGGCGCACCATCAGTAGCCAGGTTTATGGCGCGTGACCAGTCCGCCCCGATTCTGTCCAGCGCTCCAACTACGGAGCGCAAAATGTCCTCAGCTGTCATGGTGTCGGTCATAGGCACCAGCTCGAGAAACTCTTCGCTGACAGTCAAAGTCTTGTCAACTCCACGAATGAATATGGCCAGTTGAGCGATGTCCGTAATATCAGTACTCCCATCAATCGCAACAGAAAATGCCAGAAATTACTCCACTTTGCGTTTCAGTTGGTGGTCCAAATCTGCCGTTAGTTCCGAAATCCTGTCGGCGATGGTATTTCTTGTCAAGCTAATATTGGCAAAAGCATGTTGCTTCTCAGGACACACAATTTCGGCAGCCGTCAGCATGCAGTTTTTGACGAACTCTCCATCGCTATATGGCTTTGAGGCTAATGCTGTTTGGCTCGCAATTAGGTAGCTAGCTTTCACCGCAGCATCACTGGCTTCTCGACTCCAGGTGAAAACAGATTGCTGTTTCCTCAGATGCACCATCATTTATTTACCTTCTGTTTTCTCAGTTCTCCATGCACGCTGCTGTATTTTTCACCATGCTGAGTTTCATAATGGCGCCGAATATTGTATTCTTTAAGCACCGAAACTTGCTGCAGGCACACTAGGCATACGGGTTTCCCATTCACCTCCGTGAACATATAAGAATATGTCCATTTTTCTTGAAAAACACTCTGTGTCCACTTTTCTCCTTTTTGACAGACATTTCGCTGATGAGGGTGAAAGGCCAACAGAAAAGTGGATAATGCAATTGCCGCCAACAGACGCTGAACAGACGATCAATGCTACCATCTCCTAGTTCCGCCACAGTGTTGCTTTCATGTTGTCTGCGCGTACTAAAATGCTGCGCCCCCTAGCGGACAATATGTGACTAACACATTTTCAAGATTTTTCTTTTTTCTTTTAATAATGCAGATTTATTCCCCGGGCCGTACCAAACCCCCATGCGGGCCGAATATGTTTGACACCCCTGATGTAGACATTGTAAATGACAGCTTTAGAAATGGCTTAATTTCATTACTTGAGTTAGTTGGTTTCCTCCAGCAAATAAACCAACCAACTCATAACTTCAACCACACCCTAGATCTAGTTCTGACTTATGGTGTTGAGGTAGAACATGTGTCAGTGTTCCCTCAGAACCCAGTCCTGTCAGACCATTCTTTGATCACTTTTACATTTATGATTAAGGATTCTTCTATGCTCAGAACAAAGTCTTACTATATTAGATGTCTTTCAGATAATGCTGTAGCTAAGTTCAAGGAAGTGATCCCTGTCCTAATCCCAGGACCGCCGTGTGTTTCCCCAGGGATAAATCATTATAATCTTAGCCCTGCTGAGGTTGACTATTGCTGAAGGTGCAGCAACCTCACTGAGAATCACGCTTGATTCTGTTGCCCCCCTGAAAAAGAAAATAGTAAGTCAGAGGAGGTGTGCCACCTGGTATAATTCACATAACAGGACCCTCACGCAGAAAGTGCGAAGACTGGAAAGGAAGTGGCATTCTTGTAAAATAGACAGCTATCATGTAGCCTGGAAAAACTGTCTATTAGTTTACAAAAAGGCCCTCCGCAAGGCTAGAACAGCTTATTTTTCTTGGGAAATAAGAGCAACCCTAGGTTTCTTTTCAGCACTGTGGCCAAATTACCGTATTTTCACAACCATAAGGCGTACGGTATTATAGGGCGCACCTTCAATTAACGGCCTATTTTAGAAATATTTTCATACACAGGGCGCACCGTGTTATAAGGCGCATAGCATAGAAACTGCGTAGTGCCTGTGGTTTCATGACGCATTCACTAGATCGAGCTGCGCTAAAAGGAATGTCAATAAAACAGTCAGATAAGTCAGTCAAACTTTATTAATAGAATACAAACTGGCGTTCTCACAACTCCATTCACTCCCAAAATGAATAAACAGCTGTTTTATTATTTTTCCCGAGTGACGTAGTGTTTTCGCGTAACACAGTTCGTTTAATAACAGCGAGTTATAACAGGCAGTGCAACATTTTTATCACAAGTGGATAGTGGAACATTTTTATCACGTAGTACCGTTGCGGTAAATCAAACGTTAGTGCAAACACAATATACGGTAACTCGAACTCTCGAAGTAGTGCAAAGCAATAGCAATATAACAACGTTGTTCAAACGGTAATGTCCATATTCACAGTATGACCAGCCTTGTTAAGTTGTAAACACACAAAAGAAACACGTAAAGCACACTTTATCAGTTCATTCCTCATCCAGGAATCCCTTGAATTCCTCTTCTTCGGTGTCCGAATTGAACAGTTGTGCGAATACGGCATCCAACATGGCCGGCTCCGTCTCGTCAAAGTCGTCATCAGGGTCAGTGTCGCTGGTGTTGTCTGGCATTTCAGTGACAATCCCTGCCTTCCTGAAAGCTCGGACCACGGTCGAGTGGCGCATGTCGCTCGGCGCTGTCTCCCCGTCATGGTGAACGTGTGTTCGCCGTCCATCATCCACCGCTCCCACGCAGTTCGCAGTCTAGCTTCGAATGCCCTGTTGACACCAATATCTAGCGGCTGCAGTTCCTTTGTTAATCCACTTCTTGCTTTGTTTCCTCGGAAGCTCCGTTGAGTCTTCTTTACCTGGCACAGGTCGTCTTGTTGCTTCCTCCACTTCCGCACCATTCATTCGTTCACCTTAAATTCTCTTGCCGCTGCTCTATTTCCGTGTTCAACTGCGTGACTGATAGCCTTCAGTTTGAACTCTGCGTCGTAAGCGTGTCTCTTGCAAGGAGCCATTTTGGAGGAGCCACGCCTACTGACTATGGTAGCCGCGATTAACCAATATTACCGTAATCCATACAAAAGGCGCTCCTGGTTAAAAGGCGCACCGTAGATTTTTTAGAAAATTCTAGGCTTTTAGGTGCGCCTTATAGTCGTGAAAATACGGTAACTAAGAGTCACAGTGTTTTAGATCCACGTATCCCTTCTTCCCTTAGTGGTGAAGACTTCATGAGATTCTTCACTGATAAAGTTCTAGCTATCAGAGAGAAAGCTAACCAGGCCATCCCAACAACTGGACCATCACCAGATGTGCTGACTGTGGGAACATACAGGTTCTCCAATGAGCCCTTAAACTCCTTCGGCCCTATATATTTTTCTGAGGCGTCTTCGCTAATTCAGAAATCCAAGACCACCACGTGTCTTTTAGATCCCCTCCCAACACACCTGTTGAAGGATGTTTTACCATTGATAGGCAGTTCTATCCTGGACCAGATCAATGGTATTTTAGTGACAGGTTATGTACCCCGGTCCTACAAGGTGGCAGTGATTAAGCCGTTGCTTAAAAAACCATCACTGGATCCTGACGTATTAGCAAATTATAGGCCAATAGCCAACCTTCCTTTTATCGCTAAAGTTCTTGAGAAGGTGGTGGTGACTCAGTTACTGGAGCACCTGCAGAGAAACAGCCTGTTTGAGATGTTTCAGTCAGGCTTTAGAACTCATCACAGCACAGAAACGGCACTTCTTAAAGTTACTAATGATCTTCTCATAGCTTCAGATCATGGACTGGTCTCTATGCTGGTTCTGCTGGATCTGAGTGCTGCTTTTGATACAGTTAATCACAGCATCCTGTTACATAGACTTGAACATGTGATTGGGATTAAAGGGACAGCACTAGACTGGTTTAGATCATATTTATCTGATAGATACCAGTTTGCTCATGTCCATGGTGTTCCCTCCTCATACAGTAAGGTTAGCCATGGAGTTCCTCAAGGTTCTGTACTTGGACCAATCCTTTTCAACTTGTACATGCTTCCCTTAGGGAACATTATTCGGCAGCATGGAATAAGTTTTCATTGTTATGCTGATGACACTCAGCTCTATTTATCCATGAAACCCGAGGAGACAGAGAAGTTAGTGAAGCTCCAGACCTGTCTTAAAGACATAAAGTCCTGGATGTCTTCAAATTTCCTCCTCCTTAACCCAGGAAAAACTGAGGTCATGGTGTTTGGTCCTGAACCTCTCAGGGATAGATTAGATCACATGATCACTCTAGATGGTATCTCATTAACATCTAGTCTCTCTGTGAGGAAAATAGGAGTAACTTTTGATCAAAATCTCTCCTTCAACTCACACATTAAATTAGTCTCTAGAAGTGCCTTTTTTCACCTGAGGAACATCACAAAGATTAGGAAGCTACTGACACGGCATGATGCTGAAAAGTTAATTCATGCTTTTGTTACTTCCAGGCTGGACTATTGTAATTCTTTATTATCAGGGTGTCCAAACAACTCTTTAAGAAGCCTCCAGTTGATCCAAAATACTGCAGCCAGAGTTCTGACAGGTATTGACAAAAGAGATCACATAACTCCTGTAATGGCGTCGCTTCATTGGCTGCCCATTAAATTTAGAATAATTTTTAAAACTTTTGACCTACAAGATCCTCAGAGGCCTAGCTCCATCCTACCTGGAGGAGCTAGTGATACCTTACCAGCCCAATAGACCGCTCCACTCTCAGAATGCTGGTCTACTTGTGGTTCCCAGAGTTTCTAGGAGTAGAATGGGGGGCCGAGCATTTAGCTACCAGGCCCCCCTGCTATGGAACCAGCTCCCTGTCCAGGTACGCGAGGCTGACTCCATCTCTACTTTTAAGATCAGACTTAAAACCTACCTTTTTGAAAAAGCTTATTATTGAGGAGAAAAACTACACAGGAATCATCATAACTAGCAATATGTACATTGTGGAAGTCCCTCAGATAGACTAAATCCTTAAATTTCTGCTCTCACATGAGCAAACCTAAAAAAAATCTAATCATCAAATAAAGAGATTGGTGACTTGGGGGTTAATGCAGATGGAGTGCTGCACAGTTCACATATATGAGAACCTTAAAATATTCTCCGTACCTTACAGACCTTATAGGCATCTGCGGTGTTTACTGTCAGATCAAAAGCTCCTTTCTAGTCAGATCCCACTATATGATTAAGATGAGCTGCTCTACCTACAAATTGCATACAAGTGTCACATATTTCCAATAGTTTTACATGGAACGCTTTATTTTGCATTGTGTTACACTCCAGAGCACTGGAGTTAGCCTCTCCAATATAAAGATAATTGATTCCAATCAACTACATGAGACCATTGAAACTTAAAAGTATGTGAAGTTCTGACACTGCTTTTTTATTGTTTTTTTTAATGTATTCCTATTGAACTCAAAATAAAATCAGAATTCTTAGAGTTATAGTAAATCTGAAGTGCATTAGAGCCAATAGTATCAAGAAACCTGAGCATTTAGCCCATAGTTTACATCTGTGTAAACATAAGCCTTTAAACTGTTGTGCTGAGATAAGTTGGTTTGTTCCTTTCTGGTCTCACATCTCTTTAATTATGTTTAATTATTGCTTATTGAGCTCACCTAAAATTTCCAGCCACTGCTGCCCCCACAGTTCACGGTGGTACTACAAAATGTGCTCATGTGCCAGCTTTGGTAAAATTTGCAGAACCACTCATAAAATAAAATAAGTCAAAAAAAAAAAACATCACCAAAACGTCTCAAATAACCTTTGAAGAGCACCATGTGTCCTTGAATCCAAATAGTTAAATTACAACTGGCCATCAGTGATCCCAGGACGTGGCAGCAGTGACGTGAGTGGTTGTTTTCAGGACACGACCTCTTATCCAGCGATGGATTGTTAGACATAAAACTCTGGTGACAGTCTTCCATGCAATCAGTGGAAAAAACAGTCGATCCAGTGTTTTCCATCCGGATGACCTTGGACAACCTAGACGAAGACAGTGTGCTTCAGCGCAGAGCAGCAGAAATGACTATGGACCCACTTTACATTAAGATAACAGGTTTCTTGCATACTGTTAAATTTTATATCCTTAAGAAAAATCCTCAGAGCTGAATGACCATCATCCATCAACCCTCAACTCTTTAATCAATCTCAGCTACAATTTTTAATGTCCCAACATCTCCTGTCAAAGGGCTCCTGCTGGCAGACTTTGGATCAGCTGTGGTTTATAACACCATTGTGTAAGACCTTTAAAGGTCCTCTTGATCTCAACTTCCTGAACTTTACCTAAAGCCTGCCAGGTATGGCTGGCATTATAATATGCAATATAAGCTTATTTTACACATTGCTTACATTTCTGTATGTTTTACCATGAATAATCCCACAGCCACACCAGGAACAATGTGGTCTTTTAAAAGCTGCAAGAAGCTATGAGACTAAAAACCTCTGAACTCAAAATAATCTGATTAATACGCTGTCAACAAATGACTCCATTTCTAAGATATCTCTACAGAGTTTAACCCTGGTTTTCATGCCTCTTGCAGGAGGTGATGATTCAGCCAGGATCACCATCACATCACTATCACCATCAATTTGTGCAACTAATTTGCAGTCTTTAAAATGAAACGTGACCCACTGTCAGATCTGTGGGACACTTGAACCAGACAGATGAAGACAGTGAAATATTAAAGCTTTTGCAGTAAAAAATCAAAGTTCTGTATTTTCAAGACTCCAACCCTAAAGCTGTATGGTTGTTCTTAACATCTTCAACATCCCAGGGACACCAGTTACTTTGCAAAGCTCTACTCCCCATAATGTCTTTATACTCTACGCAGTAACCGCTACATGTGCTGTCAAATAGGTCTGTATCTGAATGTTAGTAATGCTACCAGGAAGTGACGTGCGGCAGTATTCTGTGCAGGTGTTAACAATGCACTGAGTGTTATCATCTATTTTATTTATTTGAAGCGGCTGCCATTACTGTCCACTAACAAAGGAGGAGCTGCTCCTTGTCTTTGTTTGATGAATCAACTTGTGTTATTAATGTGACATTAATCCAGAGTTATTTATCTGCAGGGGGTCAGTTCTTTATCGTCCCAGCATATTTCAGGTTCCATCATGTTGTTTTAGCCTCTGTGGTCAACAATACCTTTGTGGCTCTCTGTGGGTGATCAAGTAAAGCATCATTTAATTATAAGGTTTTCTACATAAACCTTTCCAGAGGTGACCTTGGCTTTATTAGTCTGGCTCCCATGTTCTCCCCAGACACCCATCACTGGGCAGTAGATACCTTTTTCTACCGCTTCCTTAAAAACATTAAATGTGGGTTTGTTGCACATCGGAGGACGCCTGGAGTTGTGAAGGTCTCACCTTCAGCTGACTTGGCGTAACATTGTGCTCATTCTGTTTTTTTGCTGCTCTCTGTCTTTGCCCCTCAACTGGCACCTCATGCATCATGTGCTGCTACCGGGAGGTACTGTGGTTTGAAGGATCAACCCTCGATTCAGAAGTGACTTTTATAACACTGAGCATAATCCACAAAGGTCCAAAAATAGTGCAGTATTACAAAACAATGCACGAAAACCCTGCGAATTAGAGAAGTGTCCTGATAACAACATATATTACAGCAATAAATTCCTGTTTTTATCACTCAGCCTCCTCTGTGCTGTATGCAATGATGCAGGCAGCTCAGATATAATGTAGATAAGAATAATCCCACATTGGTTTTTACAGAATATTTTAGCTAAAGATTTGCTACAGTGCAGGACGTGCAGCCACAACCTTTTATTGTTTGTCAAATGCCACTTTCTCATTATGCCAATGTGCTTATTTGCTGGTTTGTCTGAGTCCTTTTTCAGATAAAATATGATAAAAAGATGATGAAGAAGAATACATGCATTGTGTGAAATCTGAAAGGAAGCCAAAGGTGCGGCATCAGCAATTTCCACTGGGACCCGTTTTCATTGACCAAACCCACCATTGATGGCATCCAGGCATCCCTGTTGGAAGATAAAGAGTTTCTTCCCCAGTGTAATGGACAGTACAACTGCTCAGTATGTGTCCTGCTCAGTAGTATGACTCTGACCATATTCTAACTTAATGAGTCCGTTTGGAGTAAGCTGCTGCCAATTGACCACCTCCAAACAGGCACCTCCGGTTCTGGCTCGCTATCTATCTTTTCCTTCAATTTGCCTCTTTGTGTCCTTGGACTTTACCATCCCGTCCACTCTGCTGGCTCTGATTCTGTTCAGGTTACTGAGCTTCAAACAGGCCTGAGAGGCTTTTTCTTCCATTTGTCCACGTCAGGGGTTCAGGAGGCATCTTGACCTGCAGCCTACTGCAAGCTGGTGCTCATCTCTTCCTTTTTGCTTTGATTGGCTTGTGTGTAGTTGTCCCTGAGTCACTGAGAGTAAAAATAAAGTCGAGATTTGCTGCATCTAAATTTGGAATTGGGGGCTTTTCTCTTTGAGGAGTAAAAAGATAAATGTGAAGTGGAAGCTCCCCTGGGTGAGGGAACATCTGCCTGCCTGAGCGAGGAGCCGGCCTCTCCTTAGGTCATGACAGCACAGCGTGAAAGCCTCCAGTTCGAACCTGTTCCTGCTGTGGTGGAGCTTCTCTGTTCTCATTTAAAGCTGGAACTGTATCCTGATGAGAAAATGCTTGAAGAGAAATCTAAATCTTTTTGTTTGCAGGTTTAGGTTGCATTATTCTTCTAATGTGTCTGTCAATACAGGATTGAAAAACTTCCCCAGGAGGAGAAGAGGTTACTAGCAAACTCCATTGTGTCAGGGGGAGTTTGAACAACCTGCATAATGAGGGATGGAGCAACCAACAACCAGGTGACTGAAACTCCAAAGGTGTTAATGGCTCTTGAAGATTACAAGTAATTGAAACTCCCAAACAATTAGATTGAATTGTTAGATCGGAGCCTCTTAGATGAGAGGTGAAACGTCTTCAAGAAACTCCAGCAGTCCAGTTGCTAGGATTCAACTTGCAGAATATTCTACTAATGAGACACATTTTGGGGCTTTTTTAAACTGCTGGGCTGTGTCGGAAGTGTTGATTCCCCCAATTATTTTTTGACTTAGCAAATCACTTGCAGCATGATTGGGGGGGCAGAGAAACTATACAAGAAACAACATCATCAATGATCTACGAGGAGAGGAGAGGAGAGGAGAGGAGAGGAGAGGAGAGGAGAGGAGAGGAGAGGAGAGGAGAGGAGAGGAGAGGAGAGGAGGCCATGACCCAGTGGGGTGACAGAGGCCTGTCAGGTGATCATGTTTCTGGACCCCAAAAAACACAATTTTGCACACAAGGCTGGTTTTATCGAAACACAAGTTACAAAACCACATCCAAACTGCAAAAGAGCTCCTGTCTCATGCAAAAATCAAGCAAAAAACTTCCAAAATTCAAAATTGAATTTTTGCAGCAAATGCCGAACGTTTCATCCATGTTCAACCAACGTCACTGTTAGACAAAATGAAAATGGCCATCTTTACTTTGCTTTGCCAAATACTAAAAGTGATAAATCTTAGAAAATTCTTTTTTTCATTTTTTTTACTGTTCACCAGAAAATCAATTTAATTTATTTACAGAAAAAATATATTAATACATGGAGGCAGCAAAATATGGTCCTGAAAACAGTCAACTGAAAAGAAAATTGCAGAAAAGCATAGAATTTTTTTTTTGAGGAAATAAAAATAATTGGACAGCATGTTGCTGGCTCTGGCCCGACGCCTCATCCAGATCACATCAAGATCTTCCCTGACACATCCAGGATGAAGCGACTTCCATTGTTGCAGTAAAACTGGGGCTCACTTGGTCGTTCCACTCACTTCCTGGTGGAAGTGAGGTTAACTGACCATTGAGGCTTTTGTCAGGTGAATAATTTCTTGGCCAACTAGCTCATTTACTGTCATTTTGAGTGTTTAAAATGGAAAAGATTTGTCAGATTTGTGTGTTCTATGCAAAAAACCATGTTCAGTGCATTTAAAATGAGGCAATTTGAATTGAAAAATGGGTGCAAATCAGAAAATGTGTTTAGATTTTGAGAATTGAGAAGAGTTTTTGCTTTCTGTGTGTCAGTTTAAATAATGGTAATTGTGTCAATTTAGTGTGTTAGCATGTGGAATACACTGCAATGCAGTTGTGTGGTCAGATGCCCTCAGATCCTCTTTCTCGTCCTGAAATGCGAGAGCAGCTACACCAGACATAGGAGTGTCACAATCTGCCACAACTGTGTTCTTCTCTGTTTTTAGGCTGATTCCTAGAATAGAACAGTGTAGCATGTAGAGTGGAATCCAAACCCCAGAGGCTAGCCACTTTACTAACATTTCCTATTGATGAGCGGGGGTACTTAAAGGTAGCTGGCTTCATGAACAGGCACATCTGTGCGTGCACACACAAGCACACACACACACACACCTGTTGTCAGTCTATCTTTTGCATTTTTTGCTGGTGTTCACAACTAAGCAGAAAATATGTTGTATGTCTTTATGAAACCACACACAGATATTGATGGAAGAATATGCAAGATGACATTTCACTCATCTTTAATATTGAAGAATATAGATTATTTATTGACTGCTGCAATTTTAATCTGCTATCTTCAACAGCCACAAAATAACAGAGCTACCAAGGACAACCTTGAGTGTGTATCATTTGGTTGTCGGGCGAAATTGTGTGAACCTGTGGGGTGATTGTGATTTTTCTCATTTTGAATTTAATCAATTAAGTGTTGTTTTGGTGTTGCATCAGTATAAAAGAGCTCCTGTCGCGGAATTCTTAGCCGTTTGGAGAAGAAAACAATTAATCTAAGTTACTGCGTAGGAGATGGTTTTAATCCAGTCAGTCGGTCAGGATACACACACGGAACCATGCGGAGAGATCTCTATTAAGTGTTCACAGTTCTGATCTTATATAGCCAAAGGCCCGCCTCTGAGGCGCGGACACAGGACGTCTTCACAGTATGTGTGTGCTGCATGCACAGGACACAGGACGCCAACACAGTAGGTGCGCGCTGCATGCACCGCAGGAGTTTGGTGCCTTCACAGCATGTGTTCCGGCTGGCGCAAGAAGTTGAATGACTGAGAATGTCCCCCCCTCAGTCGTTTGAAGTTGGTCTTCTTTGAACCTCAGGGCGCCTTTGTTTCCTTGTAAATGAATGAGGAACTAAACAGACTTCATCTGCTCTCCTAAATTTACATTTCAACCCTTCCTTTTGCACTCAATTCACATTTCACAATCAAATTCCATTTCAACTCCCCCCTTTTGATCCTACTTGGATCAACCTGATTTTGACAGTAAACTTGAAATACATCAGCAACTTAGTCCATCTTTATAATCCTCTTCCAGTTCACATTCAGATGAATTGTAAAGTCCGGTTTCTTGTGTGGTGCTAGGGAGAAGATGAGTAGTACTGCTGCGATTGATATCACAACCAGGACACACAGGAATTTCCTCAGGATCAGGTCGGTCTGTCGCCTGGGATGCAAAGGCTTTCCTTCGAGGCACATCTTGTTCTTTCGTTGGTGGCTTGGCACACCACTTGGAGCAGCAGGGACGCTAGTTTCACTCCCTACTGACTGGCTCGGTTCTGGCACCTTCTTGCAGTGGGACGCGTGGATCCACGTTGCTCTCTCGGCTACTTTCACTGCGGTCTGAGTCACCAGCAGGACTTGGAATGGGCCTTGCCACCTTTTCTGGTTCCACCTGGTCCTCCGGAAGTCCTTGACCACCACGTAGTCCCCTGGATGCAACGGATGGAGCTGTTGGTCCGCTGGAGACGGCAGTGCTGCTTTCACTCGTGCCCGGATTTCTGGTGCCAGAGCTGCTTATCTTTCTGTGTGGTGAGTGACTGCAGATATAGGGTCAGAGAGATTAGTGTGAGCAGTGCATTTACAGATTGCGACCTGTGAGGGGAAAAGGACAGCGTCCAAAAGAGCCGCCATCAGCCGATGATTCAAGATAGGAGCGCCGTCAGACTTGAGGAAGCCCCTGTGCTTCCATAATGCTCCAAAGTCATGAACTACACCAAAGGCATACCTAGAATCAGTGAAGGTGGTAACTGACTGGTTGGCTGCGAGGTGGCAAGCTCTGGTAAGGGCCACCAATTCAGCGGCTTGAGCTGTGTAGTTGGATGGTAATGATGCAGATTTAACAGTGGGAGTCACAGACTGCATAACCGGCTTTGCACCGGCCCGTGTCCGGATCCCGGGATGCTGACCCATCGACAAAGAGAACAAGATCAGGATTGATAAGAGGTTGATCCATGAGGTCAGGACGTGGGGACGTGGAAGACACAGAGAGTTCCGTCACGCAATCAAGAGGGTTGCCCTCCTCCGGGATGGGGAGGAGGGTGGCTGGATTCAAGACATTGCAGCGTTTGAACATCAAACAGTTGACAGACACACACACAGACAAGTTGACAGACAGACACGGACAAGTTGACAGTCACATACAGACAAGTTGACAGACGCAGTGCAGCGCATGGGATCCCAGTACATAGTATCAGTGGACTGAGGCTTGTGCGTAGAAACGCTCCTCATAATTTGTGTCCTGGCCTGGTGCCACATGGGCGGTACAGTGCACTGCATCATCTGTTTGCAGATGTGCAGCAGGGCCCACTCTGCCTTTTGCCCATTGTAATAGCATGCTTGACTCTGAATGGGGCAGCCCCCAAATGCAAATCCATTTAAATTCCGGGGTTACAGGAGTAGCTAACATAACAATAGATGAATATAGGAATAGGTTAATCACGTTTGCGTGTGGATGTTCCCGTGGTGGTGTGGTGTGATACTGTGCCTGAATCATGGTTGGATGTTCCTCAGCCGGCTCCACCTCTTTTTCTAGTCAGTCCAATTGTTGCCGTGGATCTGAATGGAATTGGAGCTCTGAGTGTCCCCGTCCTCTGCCCTGCGGGTACCCTCTGCCATGCCTTCTTCCTCTCCTCCGGGGCGATCTCGTGCCTTCTGGCGGGTGAAGGTCATCTGGGGTGGGCGGAGGCAGAAGAGGCGAGCTCGGGGCCTGTTGGGGTGTAGGAGGCCACGAGGGGGCAGTCAGGCTGGATGGTGGTGGTTGATAAGCCGGCGGGTACACCACACAAGAAACCGGACTTTACAATTCATCTGAATGTGAACTGGAAGAGGATTATAAAGATGGACTAAGTTGCCGATGTATTTCAAGTACTGTCAAAATCAGGTTGATCCAAGTAGGATCAAAAGGGGAGAATTGAAATGGATTTGATTGTGAAATGTGAATTGAGTGCAAAAGGAAGGGTTGAACTGGAAATTTAGGAAGGGTGTGGTGGAGACTGGGAGAGCAGATGAAGTCCGTTTGGTTCCTCATTCATTTACAAGGAAACAAAGGTTGAAAGAAGACCAGCGTCAAACGACTGAGGGGGGGACGTTCTCAGTCATTCAACTTCTTGCGCCAGCCGGAACACATGCTGTGAAGGCACCAAACTCCTGCGGTGCATGCAGCGTGCACCTACTGTGTTGGCGTCCTGTGTCCTGGGCATGCAGCAAACACATGCTGTGAAGACGTCATGTGCCCGCTCCTCAGAGGCGGGCCTTCGACTATATAAGATCAGAACTGTGTACATTTAGTAGAGATCTCTCCGCATGCTTCTGTGTGTGTATCCTGACTGACTAACTGGATTAAAACCATCTCCTACGCAGTAACTTAGATTAATCGTTTTCTTCTTCAAACGGCGAAAAATTCCGCGACAGTCTCACATGTCAGCCCCCTCTGGTAGCAACACTTTCTCATTGCAAATGCGCAATATTGTCAGCCCTCTTAAATTGTTTCCCCAGTTAATGGATTTGAATACTTCATCTTTCATTAACAGCTGCACCTTCTGCTCTCTCCTGTGGAAATGACACTGTGAGCCATAGAATCATCAAGTGTGTGTGGGGGGGGGGGGGGGGGACTTCTGACAGCATAAATAAAAGATCACATGCAGCCAAGATTAAGCCACCAAAAAAATGCCTATGTGTAAGATAGCAAATGGATAAACTGCAGGAAGAGGCCCTTAGGTGTTTCTGGGATGTTAGTGGCGCTTGTCATGTTACATTGCCCTTCCAAAGGTCACACACAGCAAATTGCCTTTGCAAAAATATAAACAGTCGTTGCTAGAATGACAAAGCAGGCAGCCACCACCCTCAGGTGAACTCACTCTTAATGTTGATGTTGAACTCCGTAGCATTCTCTGGTCCCCTCCCCAATCTGGCCAGCGATGAGATGTTTAGCCGCATGTCGTCGCTTCGTCGCTGCCTGTCACGGTGGTGCCCCGAAAACCAGGTGGCCTTTATAGACAATTGGAGGAATTTTTCGGGAAAACCTGGTCTGATTAGGAGAGACGGTGTCCATTCCACACGGGATGGTGCCTCTCTCATTTCTAGTAATTTGGCTAATTTTATTAGACCCAAAGTGACCTGACAATCCAGGGTCCAGACCAGGATGCAGAGTTGTAGTCTTACACACCTCTCTGCTGCTTCCATAGAACCCTCATCCACCAACAATAACATATTTAACACTGTAGAGGTAGTCTCTGTTCCACGGTTAAAAGTTCACCAAGCACAGAGCGGGGAGCGATCAATCACCATAGTCTTATTAAAATTAATACTAAAGCACAAGTTGGAGAAACTAATATCACAATTAAGTGTGGACTGTTAAATATTAGATCTCTTTGTGTAAATCCCTGTTAGTACACGACCTGATAGAAGATCATCACATTGATTTATTTTGTCTTACTGAGACCTGGCTTCAGGAGGAGGAGTATGTTAGCTTAAATGAATCTACTCCTCCTACCCATCTTAATGATCATATTCCTCGTGTTACTGGTCGAGGAGGGGGAGTGGCAGCAATCTATCACTCCAAGTTATTAATTAATCCTAGACCAAAATATGGTTCCAGTTCATTTGAAAGCCTGACTCTTGGCATCACACATCTGAACTGGAAGGCAGAAAAGCCACTTCTGTTTGTAGTTGTATATCGGCCTCCTGCTGGGCCACATTCAGAGTTCCTGTCTGAGTTCTCTGATTTCTTATCTGACTTGGTCCTTAGAACGGACAAAGTCATTATTATTGGAGACTTTAAAATCCATGTTGACGTTATAAATGACAGCTTTAGAAATTACTTCATTTCATTACTTGAGTCAGTTGGTTTCCTCCAGCAGATAAACCAACCAACTCATAACTTCAACCACACCCTAGATCTAGTTCTGACTTATGGTGTTGAGGTAGAACATGTGTCAATGTTCCCTCAGAACCCACTCCTGTCAGACCATTATTTGATCACTTTCACATTTATGATTAAGGATTCTTCTATGCTCAGAACAAAGTCTTACTATAGCAGATGTAAGTGATCCCTGTGCTAATCCCAGGGCCACTGTGTGTTTCCCCAGGGATAAATCATTATAATCTTAGCCCTGCTGAGGTTGACTCTATTGCTGAAGGTGCAGCAACCTCACTGAGAATCACGCTTGATTCTGTTGCCCCCCTGAAAAAGAAAATAGTAAATCAGAGGAGGTGTGCCCCCTGGTATAATTCACATATCAGGACCCTCAAGCAGAACGAGACTGGAAAGGAAGTGGCATTCTTGTAAAATAGACAGCTATCATGTAGCCTGGAAAGACTGTCTATTAGTTTACAAAAAGGCCCTTCGCAAGGCTAGAACAGCTTATTTTTCTTCTTTGATTGAGGAAAATAAGAACAACCCCAGGTTTCTCTTCAGCACTGTGGCCAAATTAACCAAGAGTCACAGTATTTTAGATCCACGTATCCCTTCACTTCATGAGCTTCTTCACTGATAAAGTTCTAGCTATCAGAGAGAAAGCTAACCAGGCCATCCCAACAACTGGACCATCACCAGATGTGCCGACTGTGGGAACATACAGGGTCTCCAACGAGCCCTTAAGCTCCTTCAGCCCTATATATTTTTCTGAGGCGTCATCGCTAATTCAGAAATCCAAGACCACCACGTGTCCTTTAGATCCCATCCCAACACACCTGTTGAAGGATGTTCTACCACTGATAGGCAGTTCTATCCTGGACCAGATCAATGGTTCTCTGGTGACAGGTTATGTACCCCGGTCCTACAAGGTGGCAGTGATTAAGCCGTTGCTTAAAAAAACCATCAGTGGATATTGACGTATTAGCAAATTATAGGCCAATATCCAACCTTCCTTTTATCTCTAATGTTCTTGAGAAGGTGGTGGTGACTCAGTTACTGGAGCACCTGCAGAGGAACAGCCTGTTTGAGATGTTTCAGTCAGGCTTTACAGCTTATCACAGCACAGAAACAGCACTTATTAAAGTTACTAATGATCTTCTCATAGCTTCAGATCATGGACTGGTCTCTATGCTGGTTCTGCTGGATCTCAGTGCTGCTTTTGATACAGTTGATCACAGCATCCTGTTACATAGACTGGAACATGTGATTGGGATTAAAGGGACAGCACTAGACTGGTTTAGATCATATTTATCTGATAGATACCAGTTTGCTCATGTCCATGGTGTTCCCTCCTCATACAGTAGGGTTAGCCATGGAGTTCCTCAAGGTTCTGTACGTGGACCACTCTTCTTCACCTTGTACATGCTTCCCTTAGGGAACATTATTCGGCAGCATGGGATCAATTTTCAGTGTTATGCTGATGACACTCAGCTTTATTTATCCATGAAACCAGAGGAGACAGAGAAGTTAGTGAAGCTCCAGACTTGTCTTAAAGACATAAAGTCCTGGATGTCATCAAATTTCCTCCTCCTTAACCCAGGAAAGATTGAGGTCATGGTGTTTGGTCCTGAACCTCTCAGGGATAGATTAGATCATATGATCACTCTAGATTGTATCTCATTAACATCTAGTCTCCCTGTGAGGAATCTAGGAGTAACTTTTGATCAAAATCTCTCCTTCAACTCACACATTAAATTAGTCTCTAGAAGTGCCTTTTTTCACCTGAGGAACATCACAAAGATTAGGAAGCTACTGACGCGGCATGATGCTGAAAAGTTAATTCATGCTTCTGTTACTTCCAGGCTGGACTATTGTAATTCTTTATTATCAGGGTGTCCAAACAACTCTTTAAGAAGCCTCCAGTTGATCCAAAATGCTGCAGCCAGAGTTCTGACAGGTATTGACAAAAGAGATCACATAACTCCTGTAATGGCGTCGCTTTATTGGCTGCCCATTAAATTTAGAATAATTTTTAAAACCCTTCTTTTGACCTACAAGATCCTCAGAGACCTAGCTCCATCCTACCTGGAGGAGCTAGTGATACCTTACCAGCCCAATAGACCACTCCGCTCTCAGAATGCTGGTCTACTTGTGGTTCCCAGAGTTTCTAGGAGTAGAATGGGGGGCCGAGCATTTAGCTACCAGGTCCCCCTGCTATGGAACCAGCTCCCTGTCCAGGTACGGGAGGCTGACTCCATCGCTATTATGATTGACACACTACTGCCGTCATCCCTAAGCATGAGTGGGATTCCAACACCTTGCTCCCTAACCCATGGACTCCTTCCATTGCAATCTCAGCAAACTCTCTCCCACCCATTTCTCCACTATGGTGTCAACTTTGTCCCCTACCAGTACATTCTCCTCGCTAGAGGTTTACCACTGGTACCATATGCTCTACCCTGAGATCATCCCTGGATAGTCTGTGTCCTCTATCCTCCCAGCTTATTCGATCTGATGACTTGAGCTACCAGCTTTTACTGTCTTTCTCTTCCAGCATCACTGCTGCAAAGCAACAGCCATCCTACTGCATGCTCTCAGCCTTTCGTCCCTCTCCTTCCCACATTCTACACTCTCGACCACCGTCCACTATATACCCAATGGACCCCATTCCACCATCACTCCATCACTCCACCCGAGCGGGTCAAAGGTAGTCCGTGAAGAAAAAATACAAACGATCATCCAGGAAACGGGCTCCAAACTAATCCACGAAGGAAAAAGTCACAAGGAATATCCTGAAGAGTGTCGTCGGGGTTTTGGGAGCAGACAAAACACGCCAACGCTGGCAAACCGTGAGTACAGTCCATAAACAGGTGGCTTGATTACCGATAGTCTACAGGTGCGCCAGTCCCCGACGCCAGCTGCGGCTGGGGCATGGCTCCACCACGCCCCCTGCAGGAAGAACCCCGCAATAGAGTTCCCCGAAGCTGGGAACTTGACACCATTTGCAGACACGTAAATGAAAAGGAGCATGACCAAGCGCAGATTCTAGTCTCAGAATGAGACTTAAAGAATTTATGCCAATTTAAACACATTCCTGTGTTCAAATCTTCGATTATTTCATAGACTGTTGTATCTTGTTGCAGTAAAATGTGATGGCGCTTAGCAGAATTAGGTCTTAGCAAGTTATTTTTTGGGGAGACTCTTTGCATTCCTGATTAATGAGGTTGATAATTTAAAATATTGATAAGTTAAAATATTGGGCTACTCTTAGAAACCACTTCCATAGCTCTCAGTGATCAGAATCTTGGAATCACTTTCTGTTCAACACATGCGTGGTCTTTCCCCATTTGACTTAATTGCCTTTGAACCCATGCATATGTGTGTCATTCCTGCAGAGGAACATGGAGGAAGAGCCTTGCTCACATTAAATCACACATGTGAATCTATAAATAGCTGCTGTCCTAAAGCCACGTTCTCACACATCACATGGCTTCAAACCTGAATATCTCCAGGACCTGATGAAGTCTCTCTGCACACTTTATTTTATCCACCCGTTGAAGATGTTTGCAACGTTCTACTCATGTAGGAGGGCATTTAAAATACAAAGGAGCAGAAACAGGAGAGAACCTAATGTCTGAATTGCTAAATGACCAACATCATCACAGTAGTTGGAAGTACTGCCCCCTTACAGGCTCCCCAGCATTGGAAAGATGAATCCATCTGCTACTTACAGCAGGTTTGCGGTCACAATGTGCAGCAGAAGCCAGGGTGACAGTTCTGCTTCTCCACCATCTTTTAATGATGCAGCCGTCACTGCATATATGTAAGCAGCTGTGGCTACGCTAATGGAAACTTTCACATTTTACAATGCCTGAGATTTTTAGGGTCTTGAGGTACAAAATGTGGATTCATGAGGCGGCAGCGGCAAAACTCATTTCCATCTTCCACTTATGCTCATGAGTCTGAATGATGCTGCACAATTAAGAATAAGTAAAAGCAGGAATAAGAGCTGGGTGGTGAGGAGCAGAAGACTGATGCCCTGCTGGGACACAAGCGGGGCATCAGTTTAAATGTATCTGAGATTCAGCAGCAACTTAATGTGAAATCGTTTTCTTTGAAATGAATATTTTTCCTTCAGTGGCCCCATTTGAGTATTTTCAGCTGAATTTGTAGGAGTAAATGTAGTCAGAAACGAGCAGTGGAATTTGAAACTTAGCTGCTGTTCTTTAGAACTGATCAGTTATTGTTGACTGATAGTATTGATGGAGACGTCATGGGTTAATATTTATGTTGAATTTGTGCAGTTTAGAATTTGAGACGACACCCAGATTAAATGAAAGAAAAAGGCAGCAGAGCTGCAGATGTTGGGACAGCTCACAGCAGCGGATCATCACGATAGCTTGTTTGTGTCCTTTTTTTCAAAATACCCTGACCCATCAAATGACTTCCCACCGCCTCTGTTGTCCTGCTCTGCTCAACCATCTCACTTGTCTTTCTAAATCTCAGAGACTTGAGGAGAGTTAACGCTTCTGGAACATCAACAGTAGGCTGCTGGGTTGGGCTCCGGCGTAGATCATTTTCATTGGAGCTGGGCAAACGTTTAGGCATGCGGCACGGCAGGAGGTCACCGCCTCTGCACAGCAGGACGTTTCTCAATAAAATAGAACAACGATACTGCATTACCCACCAGGGACAACAAAGGAAGCCCCAGCCTCTGTGTGTGTGTGTGTGTGTGTGTGTGTATGTGTAAGTGGGTGGGTGTGTGTGTGTGAGGGGGGTGTTTGTGTGAGTCTGGCTGTGTGTGTGTGTCAGTGCCATTATTCAGTGATATTAATAAAGGCAGGTAAACCAGTGCTGGCCTGTTTTGATGTGATACTTCACTGCAGCTGCTAAATCTGCCATAGCTTCACTGTCGTCCCTTATGAGCTCTTGCAGTAGACTGTGGAACCACGAGCTGCTGTCGGGCAGAAGTGAGCTAAAGTCAAACAGCTGATGGTAGGGGTTAGTGTTGCTATGGTGACATCTTTTGGTTTTAGCTGGTACTGCACAGTGTTGGTTTTACCCCTATTTAGTTTGCTCTTTTGCAATTAACAGAACAGCTCTAAATAAACAGAAGTGTTGGTGGTGGTAGTGGAGTCAGCCTGTGTTATAAAGTCTGTATGAAAATGCCATTCTGGCCTATCTGCATGATGGTGTGTTAATTGTACACTGTATGTGTGTGGTGTCTCTCCATCCCTTGCTCTCATTCCTTCCCCCTCCCTCCCTCTCTATTTTCCTTCCCACTCTACCCTCTTTCTTCCTTCTCCCTCTCTCCCTCCCTCCCCTGCCTCTCTTGCTACCTCCCCTAACCCCCCCCCCCCCCCCCAGTACCACTAACTGGTATAATGGTCATCATCTCTGCAGACTTTTGGGGTCTTTATTTAGCATCTCATACATTTCAGATTTGCTTTCAGCCTGAAGCCCCAAACATACAATAGAGGCAGGAAAACTTCACTTTACCAGGAATAAACCCAAACAAGGACCAGGCTCACACTGGGGACCACAATGCACCAGTTTGGATGGAAAGACTAAGATGGGATTTCTGCAGGGCCTGCAGCCAAGAGTAGCCCTTCATAGATGAGAAGGCTTAGAGGCAAAGCATGAGGGAGCAGAACAAACAGAAGAAGCTTGAAAATATCTGCAGGTGTGAGGCTGATCTGTGTCTCCATTGTTGAGTGAGGTTACCCAAAGCTGCATTTCTTACTGGTTCACAACAAGAAATGAGAACTTGTCTTTGCGGTTTGACTTCTCCACTTTATATGTACTAATTATAAATATTATTTATAAAGCAAACACATATAAAAAGAATGGAAATTAGGTATTATATTTGTAAAAATGCAAAACATTTTTCTGCAATATAGTAAAATGTTGCGTTTAAATCAAAAACTACTTTAATGGAGCTCTAAAATTAAAATATCTAATATAAAAACCCAAATATATGTCATCGCCGCACTTTCTTGTGGTTTAATGGCTTTTAACAGTGAGTTTCTTCAATGTTCTGGGCTCTTTAGTCGGCCCTCTGCGTGTAACACCACATGTTGCCACGGGGTGGTGGGCGAGAATAAGGATACAGCGGTGGCACAGCTCGATCACATGTTAAGTGCAAGTGTCATTAAAAACTCCACAAAAAAGACTTAATGATTATCAGATGTAGCAGAAAACGGAACAACAGCAGTGAAACGATCCTTTTCAAGCCTTTTGCTGAACGCAAACATGATGTTTCACAGGACACGAGACACTCGTGCCAGTGTGCACTTCATTTGGCTGATTGCTTCCCTTTTCTGTTCTACTTCCCTCTGCCTTGTCCTGATTAAAGGGGAACCTCATAAATACGCTGCTGCCTATAAACCATTTCCTCCAAACATCAAAGTTGCACGGATGCTCTTGTAATTCGAAACAAAGCGCACGTCTGACCCTCTGGCTGTGCAGAAACAGGCGTTAATGCAAAAGAATTTTAAAAGAATTCCACCAAGGTCAACATGGACTTAGTGTTGTTGCAGTGCAGGGGGCACACCCAACAATTATAAAGATAAAGGGTGCCTTGAGTTCTCACACCACTCAACCAGTCATAAATATGCCATATTCATTTCTTATGTACATTTTTCAAAGGAAGACTGAACCAAGTGGTAAATAAAAGCTGCAGTATTAATGTCATAAAGTCATTTAAACTATGCTGCATCATTACAGGCTTGTCAAGACTTTCTTTGGTGGGAAACCGCGCACACACACACACACACACACACACACACAGCTGGTCTTGCAGGTCAATTAAGATGTTGTCAAAGGGAAGCAACGCAGACTTACACATCACTCTTTTATCCCTTTACATATGGTAATGAGCTGTTGCTGGTACTGAAAGAAACATTCTGGAAACCTGAGCTAAACAGAGTATGAATTGTAAAGTTCAGTGTGCTGTTTGAGACAGATATATGTTCTCACAACCATAAATACAAAAGTGCTCAGTAAGACATTTCCAGTATAGCAGAGAAGAAATCAGATCTTCTCCTTTGGTATTGCTTGGTGTGATGAAGATGTCCCGAGCTGCTGGAGAGAGGCACCGATGGAGAGAAAGGCATTAATGTGAAGCGCTGCATCTAAAAGCTGTAATTAATATTCTTATCGGAGTTCCCGTGGGGACCTCACTCAGCAGAAGCATCATAAAAGTAAACATTAGAAAGAGCTGGTCTAGGACTTCCTCCTGTTTCTACATGTAAACAGTTCAAAAGGCCAAAAATACATCAAAGAAATGGATCTCGTTGATGTCAAGAAGACATCAACGAGGACTTGTCTACAATTTACGTCCGGGCCGGGTATCCTTGGAAACAGCAAAGTCAGTGATATTTCCATCTTTAGGATAAGTGGTACATGCCGTAGCCCAGTGGAGCAGTATACAGGCCCAGAGGTGAGATGGGCAGCACGGATCTGTGGTGCTGCTGGGGGTAAGTAGAATACATCTGCCCATACAGCGACATGGCGCCTAGCGACAGCGGTAATGTAAAAGCAGGGTGCAAGCCCCCGGTGGTGACGGCCACAGAAGCAGCCCTCTTGGCATCAGCAGCCATCTTCAGTTTTTCCAGCTCAGCCTCCTGGAG
Source organism: Takifugu rubripes (assembly GCF_901000725.2). Classification (NCBI taxonomy): domain Eukaryota; kingdom Metazoa; phylum Chordata; class Actinopteri; order Tetraodontiformes; family Tetraodontidae; genus Takifugu; species Takifugu rubripes. The sequence goes on from NC_042299.1 coordinate 5,300,079, forward strand.
CCGCTTGGCTTTGGCCCGGCGGTTCTGGAACCAGATCTTGACCTGGGTCTCTGTCAGGGTGAGGGAGGTGGAGAATTCCGCCCGCTCAGCGATGGAGAGGTACTGCTTCTGCCGGAACTTCCTCTCCAGTGCCAGGAGCTGCGAGGTGGTAAAAGGTGTGCGAGGCTTTCGGTTGGTCTTGTGTTTCCTCAGAGGGCAGGTGGGGCTCAGGTGACCTGAGACAACACACAGAATGTGAATGACCAACGGTTCTTTTAAGACAGACCATTTCAGGACGTTCACATGGCAAATATAGCCTGATTGACTCACCCCAAAATAGGCTGAAACACTGGATAATTTATTAGTCTTCTTTAGTCTCTTTGTTCTTTATTCTTTATTTATGCAGAAAATCAAAGTCAAAATCAATAAAAAAGAATGAGGAGGCAATGGGTATAAACTGGATTTCCAGACAATTCTTCTCTTTTTATGTATTGGTGGTCGCATCTTTTGGAATTCTGCAAAAGCTCCCTTTTATGCAGATATTCTAGCAAAATAACCTCAGAATGAAGTTGCAGAAACTTACGAGGCTGCTTAGAAAAGGTGCTCTTTGTGACCCAGGCTGCGCAGTCTTCCGACTCTGACACCTCGGACTTCACCCGGGAGGAAGGTGCGATGTTCCTTCGGTTCCCGGCGGGAGGGTATTGCATCTCCCGACACAGAAACAGTGAGTTTACACCCAGAGTGGACACGGCCCCAGAGCCAGGTCTGCAGTCGCTGGAGTCTCGGCGAAGACCCTCCGTCTTCCATCCGGACATGAGCGCCTCCACGCTGAACGGATGCCGCCGACAAGCCACCGTGTCGCGCGTCTTCTGCTCCGCGGTCCTGTCCGTCGTGTCCGTACGGTTACTGTCCTCCTCGGAGGAACTGCACCCGGCGTCGTTGAACGTTTCCCGAGAATTCATGACTCCCTGGAACACTTGACGGTACAGTCGGAGGTGGAAGCCGCTCCGCCGAGCTCAGCTTCGGGTTGTGCAGGCGTTAGGTTGGACGCGGGAGTTTGAGGGCGGCTGAGAGTGACGTAGCTGCGTTTCGACCAATCACACACGCGGGTGCACAGGTTTCCATCAGCAAGAAAGTTCTTTAAATCTTTTATAGTTTCCGTAAATGCAAAAGTAGGTACTCCGTGACTTAATTTGGGTGGTCATTTCCATTTTTGTTGGTGTTTGAACTGAAACATTTCACTTTTTTTTTTTTTTTTTTTAAATTAAACTTCTCCCTTTGCATTGAATACCTCAATTCTGCCTATTTGTAATCAGTTTAACTAAATCTTTCGCACTTACAGCTGAATAAACTGGCCACAATTTTCATATTCTGGCATGATTAAAGGGATTCATGGTTGTATATAAAGATCCAGCTGTGCGTGAATTACAAATGAGTTTTATTGAATTCCATCACTGAAAAGCAACACATCTCTAAAAGAATGTGTCCACGTCTCCACACGTTCGTTGTGGAGACGATTTAATTAGTGACTGCAGACTGTAAATGACCTTTTTCAAACCGGTGATGGATTAACCATAAAGTTCATCTCATGACAGTTCTTGTGTAAACAACAGGCCGGAACACTCATCCTTCTATTCTTCATTCTTCTATTATCTTAAGAGCTGATTTGTTTGCCATTCCCTTTATTGAGACTTTCCATTGACGACCACTGATGTTGTGCATGCTTAGGCAAGAGTGTCACACCGAAATTACAGAGGAAATTACTCCACTAAATTACAGATTGGTTTTTAAAACCCTTGACTGGGTCCGGCTGGTGTCTGAGGACGCAGTGTGGAGTCATGCTATTCATGTCCTCGTCCTATGATTCAGTCTGAGTCTCCCAACGTGAACAAGGTCATTGTGGCCCATCAAGCGGCTCATTGTGATGTGTTTCCATGGATCATTTCATCTTATGTCAGATTAAAGTTCTTTCACTCTGGAGGCAGAACTTCATACTCGTTCTGCCAGATTTTGTGAAGAAACAGGCCTTTGATTCGTCATCAAGCTGAAAGGCTGCAGCAGATATGAGGTGTGTTTCCCCTAGTCCATCTTTTCTTAATGAGCTCTGATCTGTGTTTTCCATCATACTTGAAATGAACGTTCAAAGAGTGGGCTTTGTTGCTTTGAGCTTGCCTATTACACATCTGGCCTTTGTTCTTCTTCCTTTCACTTAAAGCACAATTGCTTCTGAATTCATGCCTTACTGGCCTGCTGAAGTTACTTATGTTCTAAATGCTTTTTCCACCTTCCTGACAAGAAGACAAGAGAGGCTCCCAGCGTTCTCTGCAAAAACACCAAAGCCAGGACGTCCCTTAGCCTTCAGGGCTGGCACAGTTCTGCATCTCATTAACACAGCCCTCTTCCTCCCGGCCTGTTGGACCTGTTTGGGTATGTGGAGGTGAGAACACCCCTGGGCTTGAAGCAACAGGGCCACAGCACTGGCCAACAAGGGGAAGGAGGGAGCAAGGAGAATTTTCTAGCTCCTGTTTGTGGACTGGTGTTCTTGAACACAGAAACGCTGCAGAGGAATCAGATCCTTAATGTCCTGTTCCAATACAGACAGGTGCAGATAAGTTTCACTGTTAGCATCGAACTCCTCTTCAGTTCACCGAGCAACACAAACTGCACCCCTTTGATGTTGCTGCTTTCATATGTCTCTTCCTGTCTTCTAAATTAGTGCTGAAGAAATTTCTCTAATTTTCCTAGAAGGTGGTTCCAAACCACTGACTGTGCTTGAGGTGAGGGGTGGGGGATCTGGGGTGGAGCAGAGGCTGGTGGAGAGGATACGCTGTTCAATGGTGGCTTCACAACCCTGTAAAGCCTAGCAATTGGGCCAGTTTGACCCAGTCTGAAAATCATCTGTTTACTATAAAAGCTCTCACGGTCATCAGCTTCTCTTGTTTGGATCAGTCAAACGTGGCATGTGGACCTGTGAACTACCGCTAAGTGTGTGTGTGTGTGTGTGTGTGTGTGTGTGTGTGTGTGTGTGTGTGTGAGAGAGAGAGAGAGAGAGCGAGAGAGTACGTGTGTGAAAGAGTGTGTGTGTGCGTGTGTGTGTTATTAGCCTTATTAAATTGGGGTTGTTTGTGAGGTTTGTGAAGGCGCCAGTCAGCGGCCAGATGAAAGCTTGTTTGCCCCCTCGGGGGAGAAACTGTTGCCCGTATTTTAAGCAACAGTGTGTTGCCCCCCCCCCCCACACACACACACACCCCTGCAGGCTCCTTGTCAGTCATTATTCACTCAGCTCATTCTCAATTTTTATTTTCTGCACTCAGGTGTGGGTGTTTGGATGCCAGGATCTATGCAGGACAGCTGAAATGGGGAGGAAGAGAGGACGGAAGGAATTGGGGCTGAATGAGAGGATGAGGCAGAATTGCCCATACATTCCACTTCCTTTTCCCATAATATCATTCAAGTCTGATAAGAGTGAAAGCAATTTGTCCGTGAGTGGTGGTGGTGCTGTCACACCATTTGTGTGACAGCAGGAGAAGCCTCTGGTGGTGGAGGTGTAATTACAGCTTTGAAGTGGTGGAATTCTTTGGTTATGATAATCAACAGGTTGTGCTGCACTCAAACGATATTTACATTCTCCTGATAACAATCATTCACACCATGGTGGTTCTACATGAGTCGTGATGTGGCTACAAATTTAACCCTAACGAGCGTGAAGAAGTGTAAAAGATGGCACAGGAAAGAGCTGCTTCTATTTCCCTTCTTTATTTATTTGTTGTACGAACAAAGGTTATGTTTTACATGGGAGTCCTGATCAACCTTATGCTTGATACATAATGAAGACGTGGCCGTGGAGGTTCAACAATTGGCATCATCACACCATAAAGATTTCATAGTCATAAAAACATTAGGACTGACTTCATGCTTCAACTCTGGTTAATAATAATTTTTTCTAAATGACCCTTTCCAATTCTTATGAAAAATCTAATTTTTTGCTCCTTTTGATTCAGGTTTTTCATATTTGCATTTAATAAGTATTTATTAATTTGATGTAATAATTACAATAAGCTGCTTTGAGAGTACTTGTCTGCCGGCATTTTACAACATGACGTGTCAGATATGAGTTGGGGGAGGTTGTTGGGATTCAGGAGGCAACTCTGACGCCTGTCTTGGCGATGGACCAGTCAGGTCACATTCAGGCAGAAGCCAGAATAAGTAGCACCTTGGCTAACACACACTAAGCGTAATCACATTGTTTTCACATGGATAACAAATTAGGTTAGAAGCGCCCCCACCCCTTCCTCCCAAAGCTTCCCAGGTCTTTAGAACCTCAGCCTGTAATGCACCTAAATGACTACCTTCAGTGCTTCAGCGGCGCCAGAGCCAATTAGGTGTTAACAGTGGAGACGGATCTATTCAGAAGCCACAGAATGAGGCCTTCAGGCGGGCCAGGGGCACGTTAGCTGATTACTGGGGGCCTGCAGGGGACCAACCCAACATCAGTCACCAGGGGGGTGAATCGGAGGCCAAGAGGACACACATGAAATACACAGAAAAAAGATGAAGATATAACAATATGAGCACAATATGGGTACAGTAAAAATGCCAAAATGTGCCCAAGTCTCCACTCTTATAATCTTGGTTATTTAATGTTTGAAATCTAAGGTAGGATTCCTTCATCCATCATGCCATCCTACACAGAACAAACATTTAGTCACTTTATGAAAACTGTCAGAATAAAAAAAACACTTTTCACTTGTACAAATGATCATTTAAATGAATTGAGTCACCAAAACTGACTACATTTACTACATGATCAATATCATTACACTATCCCTGATGTAATAGACTGTTTATGTAGCTCATCCTTTCATTTAATTTGTACTTTAACACAAGAAATGTAAGAGTAATGTTGAACTGAAAAGTATTATTCAGATGTTTGATTTGGGCTACTGAGGCTTACACAGTAGTCTTATAGCCCACAGTTCCTCCCTGCTCATGCGTGAGGGAAAACATGTTGTCCTCTCGGTGTTTGTGCAGTGGAGATTGAGTCAATTCTGCAGAATTGTGTTGGCTCATGGAACCCGAAGGCGGAGTTCTGCTCACCCATCATGCTTACTGACACATCAGTTCAATGCTCTGCTATAGTGAATATGTAACGAGCCGGAACTTATATCTCATATCTGATTACTCAGAGCAATCTGTCAAAATCAGGTGGTCGTCACAGCCCAAACCATCCTTAATGGTAAAATATTTAGGCTCCATCTTGGAGGATTGACCTCAGATGTAAATCACAGCTGCTTTAATCTGAGCAAATTCAGGTGTTTTAATGTTCTTAAAAAGGTTTTGTTCCTCTTTCTTTTAAGCTTTGCTATAATCTGTCGGCTTGGAATCTTCAACAAACACACTCAACTTTCACAACATTCTCATTTCATGATTAGTGTGACGGGTATGGTATGGACCCAAGTGCAGTACACAACAGGCAAAGAACTGATGATCAGTCAACTGGTTTATTAACTGCAATCCGGCAAACAAAGAACAGTTCGAGGGCGGGGCAGGCAAAAGTTCAGTAACCGGGAGGCAGGCAGAATCAGGCAAACAATCCAGAGGGAGACTGGCTGAGCTCGTGGTCAAAACAGAAGACAGAGTTAATTTACCGGGGGTCAGGCAGAACAGGCAGGTCGTAAACAGGCAGGGTCGATTCCAGGAAGACAGGCAGGTAAACGCTGGACAGTCATGCATAGCAGAGACAATCTGGCACCAAGTGAGTGTGAGGCTGGAGAATATATACTGGTAGGTGAACTGATTGATGAGTGAGGGCAGGTGTGTTATCAGTGACTGAGAGCAGGTGTGTGATCAGAGGGTGTGGTGTGAGCAGGGGAGTGGAAAAGAACTGAGTCCATGGGCTGGAGCAGAGTGTGACAATTAGGTTGTTAATTGATTACCTGATAGGCCTGGATGAGGCTGTGTTTAGGCCTGCAGAAAAATGATTGGGAAGTTTTTATGAGGGTTGGATGAATACTGACAGTCTTTTTATTGGAAAATTACATTGAATTGCAGGAATCATTTGAGTACAAGTGTGTGTGTGCGTCTGTGCATGTCTGTGTCCATGTTGCATGTGATCTCATGAAGATAATATATATTTAATAGAATATATAATATTTTTCTGGGAAATGTTCCAGATTTGGGAAGTCCACCTTCCAACCTTCCAAAATAAACCTCCCTGCCACAAATAAATCTTCTGCCTCATTACAGCAAATAAGGTTTCATGCCAGAAAAAGCCACAACTTTCCCAGTACTTAGGACTGTATAACACGTGTCCTTGTGGGTTCCGCGCAAGTAAGCAAGTGGGTCAAATATCATTCATCTGTATAATGTAATGTATTTGAAACAGATTATTAAGCATCCAGGCTGATGCTCATGCTCAATTTTAGGGTTAAACACGTTTTAAACTGTAGCCTTCATCCCTTGGAACTGTAGCACAAAGCTTAGGTGTGGCGCAGTGAAGAAAACCTGGACATGAGGTTAGCTTCCCCTCTGACTAAAAGCAGCAGCAAATGTTGACATGCTCATGATGTCCTCTGTTAAGGTAATTGTGAATAAATCTGTTTTCACTTTAGCCTGGCTGACTTCAAAAGGGACTGAAGACATCTTCACTTCCCATCTGGGAGCCTTCAGAGCGCATATCCTGATATAGAGATTATATGGGATGAATGTGTCCTGATGAAGACGGTGTCTTCCTTTTGTTACTTCAGATACATCCCACAGGAAGTTCTCAAATGGACTCTTCTGTCCTTCAGCCTCTTCTCTTTTTATTTGCAATAATGTCAAACAGCAACTTTGAATGTAACTATTTTTGTCCCCTGGGAGCTTCTTTTATAGAGCCATAAAGAACAGCACTTAACTCAGTAAACCAAATTACTGCATTGCCAAAACAAAGAAGAAAGGGCACTTCAAAGCTCTTCAGAGTTAAAGGTCAACAGCTGGGAAGTAAACTAGAAGAGTTGTTGGTTATTGGCTGGAGGGACTCAAGACTCTGGCATGATAGGAGTAGATGATAGCCACATGGAATTGTGGTTGCATGCGTACATACGTATCAGGAGGTATCTTTGCATGTGTACATTGTACATTGATTATACAGTAGGTGCATGTGTAAAGACCCCCTCAAACACATTCACATGCTCTGTTTTGTAGGTTGTACCTCCCACGTAGCTGATGGTCCAATGGACAGTGTCCTTTATTCAGTCAAACCAGTCAGGATGTGGGCAGAGTCTGCGTGTAGACGGATTCAGCAGGTACAGGGAATTAATGGGCTCGCAGCCGGTTCTCGACCCACCTTCCAGCAGAACCTTTCATTGTGTGCTGTCCAAGAACTTGTGTATGACTTGACAGAAATGTTTAATTGGGCGTAGCCATTAGTGCAAACTTTCGACAGCGATGGTGGGTTTTGAGGTGGTTCCCTGCTCAAGGGTACCTCAGCAGTGCTCTGAAGGTGTCCTTGCAGCTCCCCCCCTGCTGCCAGAACACCTTTGTCTGCTGCTGACGCCTGGATAGAAGGTGTGTGTCCCAAATTAAGCCCAACCAGCTTAATTAGTTTAAATATCTCAAAGATTATTAAAAAAAATTTGAAAGAATTTAGATGTCTCAAACCTGAAAATACATACCGTATTTTCGAGACCATAAGCCGCACCATATTAAAAGGCCCATTCTCAGTTATGGGTGCTATTTCTGTATTTAACACATACATAAGGCACACTGGATTATATGGCGTGGGTATGATAAAACATACCAGTACGCTAGCTTAAAACATGCATGCTAGCATGTATTTAGCAATGTACTCACGTTATTTTTTGATCAATCCTCATCCAAAAATCCATCAAAGTCCTCATCTTCTGTATCTGAAATGAACAAAATGAATCCGGAATGGTTTTTGCGAAAGCTGGCAAGGCTAAAAAGCCAAAAAGCATTTACAGATTTTGGAACTCGGTGCACACATAAGGCGCACCACATTATATGGCGCCCCGCCCATTTTGGAGAAAATGTAAGATTTTTAAGTGCGCCATATGGTCCCGAAAATACGGTATAAAATATGGATCTCAGTGTGAAGACCGTTTCTCAAACATGCAGGCATATTTTCACATGCACAGGTAAAAACATTTGCTCTTGCTGCTTCTATTTACATTAATTTATTAATGAAAGTCTTCCTTTTCCAGACTGTGTGGTGAATTGGCGACCATGATCCACCATTCTTTAATGAGCACTAGACACCAGTCACAGCAGGGAGATGTGACTGAGGCCCCTGAAGCAGACTCTGAACTCCAACCCTGAACAGCCACCAGTGTCCTATGTTGCTTTGCCTGCAGGATCATGGTCTGCGTGCAACCTTTGAAATGGAAGTAATTGGAACTAACTAACTTAATTACAAAAGGGTAGAGCAAGAAGTTAGCCTGGTACCTCGCATGTTAAAAGATAATTATTTTGGGTGGTGCCTCAGTTTGGCACACAAAACAAAGTACAGTACTGCTTATGGAAAAAACTCTTCTGGTGAGTTTTTGGATACAAAGCTTTTCACAGCTAATCCAAGAGGGCTTCTGAGGAGCATACTTATCTTAAGCAGCAGATGAATGTGCAGTAAACTTAAACTGTCAATTCACCATAAGGACCTCTACATTTTTAGATTGTACCTTTCTTACTTTTTCATGCTAGCATTAGGAAGGGATGTTTAAGTAAACCATATGTGCATTTCAGGATGACATCTGCTTCATAACAGTAACAACCACATCTAGAACATTTATATCCTTAATGTTGTGCAGCATAGATAACATTTCAAACCAGGAATTCGGTTTGCCAGTTCAAACACAAAAGATAGACATTTGACTAAGTTATCGGCATCAGGTATGCTAAGCTAACATTGTAAACATTCACACCATTGGAAGTGAGACCCTTCACCCAGATGCAACCTGCTATGCACAGGAAACCATCCTCTGCCAGCCAATCAGAGGACTGCAGTGCACCAAACTCTGCCCCGAAACTTTTGGTAACATGCATGTTTCTCAGGAGTTTGTGCACATTAGACGTATCTAAACTCACTGACAACAAATTAATAATTTCAAAATCACACTGGAGTGAAGAAGGCTAAAAGAAACATGACCCCTAACTAAGATTGACTAAGATTAGAATTTTCTAAATGTGATGTAACGTTCTAGTCATCTTCTATTGACCCCTGTGTCGTTGGCATATCTGAGAGCCCGCAGTCAGGCTGGCTGTGGCTCCATAAAACTAGCCAGGAAATGAGTTGATTAGCTCCAGATGACAAGACAACAGCACAAGCATGATGGAGAGTAGCCCTAAATATCCTGATCACTCCATTCCTGCGTGTGTTTCTGCAGCTCTTGTTTTCTCAGTTTCTTCAAGTCTTGAGCAACACTCACTCATGATTTAGGAGCATTTAATTTGCTTGTAATTCACCCCGTGGCTGTGTTTGCCTTCAATTCCTCCCGCTGCCAGCTTAAGTGAACCCTTTGGGAGAAGTGAGTGACATTGTTTGCCTTTGGAGTAATTGCTGCCATTATGGTGAATTACCACTTTGCCCCAAACACCCAAACATTCTCTTAAAGCAGCCTGCAGTGCTCCCCACTCTCTGTAGCCCTGGTGCTGGTGCCTTGTTACAATCAATTAAGCTGATTACAAGCACAATCTTCACCACTTCAAAGCAGCGCCATTACTGCGGGTCAGACTAACTGTCTCTTTACTGCTGCCCCTGATGTTTGTCCCAGGACAAGAAGAGTTATGGTCGTGGAAATGCTTTGAGGTGCTTAACTCTGTTAATAAGGACAGGAGCAGAGGCTGGACATTGTTGTTTTCACACACTAATTAAAGGATTAATGACATGTAATGAATGGGAGACAATTGGTGTCATCTGTCCACTTTCAAGTTCCAAGTCAACTCCTACTGGGGGTCAGATGACAGGTCAAATAATAAACAGAGAGAAACTGGGCGAGCGAGCGAGGGAGGGAGACGCAGAGTCTAGACGGCATATTTAGAGACCCCCAGTTGCTTTGTTCTCTGCCAGGTCTACAGGTTATTAAGTCAACAAATGACTGTGAGCCCTACAAAATCTGAGATGAGTCAGGGACGAAACAGAAGGGGGAGGAAACCACAGACGTGCGTCAGATTAGCACGAGTCTTCCAACACACGCATTACCGTTGGGATATGAAAGTTCCTTCACATTTGGGAAAAAATATACATATCTGACAGTGTGTTGTCAAGGTAATAATAATGTTATGTCCACATCATGTCTTGTTTCAGCTGTTGTTAGCTATTATCTACAAATAGCAACAAATATCTCCATTTGACAAAAGTAATTATAGATAATAGCTGATGTTTATTATGTTAATACGTTTTTCAGTTTTTTTTTCTTCTTTTTGTTTACTGTTGAACTTAATTTGCTTTCTTATTTTCATGAAACCCTGCTAGCGTCTCTTAGCTGCAGTTTCGCTGCTGCCCACCACCTCCCAGGATGGGTCAAACACAGGGCAGGGCTAACATCCATAAACCTCCATAATTAATATAATTAAATATGAGCACCACACCTGGAAGGAGTAGACCTCTGTTGGAGTTTTATGAGCATTTGGGCATCTCTGATCATGTCTTCGCTCCATCTTTCCACACTTAAACCAAACCTGACCCCAAAGTGCCATTTGGAGGAATGACACCGTCAGTGAAAACATGTGAAGTCATTGGATGAACACAGGGGATACTTAACTGTTATCAGTTTTTGCTGTTCCGATTATAGAGGGCTTTCACCTAACCTAGCATTTGCTCTGGCAGCTAAGAATTCTTCTCGTTACAACGAGGTGTGTCGGCGCCACAAGGGCTCCAGATGCAGCAGAAGTCTTCACACGATACAGAAAATCAAAAAATGGCTGGAAGAGATTTCTGCCTGGTTGTAAATCCAAAACAACTTTACACTAAAGGAATTGTTGCCCTTTAATTATGGGGAGCCCAGAGCTAGAATGGAATCAGAGCTTTGCTGGATTAAGACAGAATCCATTAGCAGCGTCTATGGTATGAGTGGAGCCCAATAAAAAGACCGGTCCAGGCTTCAGCCTGAAAATTGATGAGCTGCTTTTGTAAATATGCAAGCCATCAAAGGTTATTGATATTACCTTTCACGATGAAGAGATTTGTGTTCTAATCCTGTTCAGAAGTTGTTTGTGAAATCCAAAAGCAGACGTTGGTTTGACTGGAAAATATCAATTCTGTACCATGCTGTTAATTTATGAGGGTTGGATTTGGTGAACTGACCATCAGCTACACCATAGCACTCAGACACACACACACACACACACACACAGCATTATTGCTGTCAGCTAACTTTTAGAAGATAACCCACAAACTTGCCAAAGCACATCCCAAATCTCCTCCATCCGCAGCTACTTCCCCCACCTTTGTGGTGTTTCCCTCCCTCCATCTCTCTTTCGCTCTCTCTCGCTCTTTCTTTGAACACTTGCGCAACAAGTGGCGCCGCTGCAGAACCCCCTAGGTATTAGGCGTCCTAGAGAGCCATAATTACAGTGCCACTCAGGTGATTTAAAGGTCCAAGAACACAATGACCCTGGACGCAAAAGTCCCAGATTACACTGACACCTGCTCTTGTTCTAGTTCCCAGCAGAAACCATCACGTTTTAATAGGAAATCTCTTCTAACTGGCAGAACCTGCACTCCACTGAAGCAGCTCAGTGATACAATTTGGTGTTCTTTGTTTTCCAGGCACTTTTAATAGAACAGTAATAACAGTCATGAAGTCTGAGCTGGCCGGTTGTTGTCACCATGGTAACAGAGCAAATCCCTGAGTGAATGTTTTAGCTCAGTTGTTGTGCATCTGTCCATGAGCATACACGTTACACCTCTAGATGACATGGTATCATATCAGAGATTTTAATTGGTTTCCTTTGTACATATTAACAAATGAGACATGGACCTTTTCTTTGTTCCTGTTTAAGGGAAATCGGCCCTGCAGTTATGGCAGGAGGTCTGGCTCCATAACCTGAGTAGGATTAGTAATGACTTCATTTAAAGCTGTGACCTGCACGAAACACCTGAGGTCCAGTCAGCCAGCAGCAGCAGCAGGGGCCTGGACCAGCTCCTGGACTGGCTCCTGGATCGGCTCCTGGAATGGACCCTTGACCGGCTCCTGGGCCAACTACTGGAGCCTCCCCTTGACTGGCTCCTGGGACAGAGGAATTGTTCAGCTCAGCCATGCTAAGAGCCTCAATGTCGATGCTCCTTTGTTAGTGTTAACTAAGTTTCCAGGTGGGGTGTCGGGCCCGCTGATACGGGCTGTCCGCTCCCTGTACGATCGGTGCCAGAGTTTGGTCCGAATTGCTGGCAGTAAGTCGAACTCGTTTCCGGTGAGGGTTGGCCTCCGCCAGGGTTGCCCTTTGTCACCGATTCTGTTCATAATTTTTATGGACAGAATTTCTAGGTGCAGTCATGGTGTTGAGGGGATCCGGTTTGGTGACCTCAGGATCGCGTCTCTGCTTTTTGCGGATGATGTGGTCCTGTTGGCTTCATCGGCCCGTGACCTCCAACTATCACTGGATCGGTTCGCCGCCGCATGTGAAGCGGCTGGGATGAGAATCAGCACCTCCAAATCCGAGGCCATGGTTCTCCACCGGAAAAAGGTGGAGTGCCTTCTCCGGGTAAAGGAGGAGATCCTGCCCCAAGTGGAGGAGTTTAAGTACCTCGGGGTCTTGTTCACGAGTGAGGGAAGAATGGAGCGGGAGATCGACAGGCGGATCGGTGCGGCGTCCACAGTAATGCGGACTCTGCACCGGTCCGTTGTGGTGAAGAGAGAGCTGAGCCGAAAGGCGAAGCTCTCGATTTACCGGTCGATCTTCGTTCCTACCCTCACCTATGGTCATGAGCTTAGCTTTGGGTAATGACCAAAAGAACAAGATCACGGGTACAAGCGGCTGAAATGAGCTTCCTCCGTAGGGTGGCTGGGCTCTCCCTTAGAGATAGGGTGAGAAGCTCTGCCATCCGGGAGGAGCTCGGAGTAGAGTCGCTGCTCCTCCGCGTTGAGAGGAGCCAGATGGGGTGGCTTGGGCATCTAGTCAGGATGCCCCCTGGACGCCTCCCTGGTGAGGTGTTCAGGGCATGTCCCTCCGGTAGGAGACCCCCGGGGAGACCCAGGACACGTTGGAGAGACTATGTCTCTCGGCTGGCCTGGGAACGCCTGGGGATCCCTCCGGATGAGCTGGAGGAGGTAGCTGGGGAGAGGGAAGTCTGGGCTTCTCTCCTTAGGCTGCTGCCCCCGCGACCCGACCCGGATAAGCGGTAGAGAATGGATGGATGGATGGATAAGTTTCCAGGTAGCTGTGGTTATACTATTGTTACTATTAAAATGGATATTGATCTAAAACTTCTCAAAGTGCAAAAACTCAGTAAAAATGACCCTGTTGTCCCACTGGACAGCACGGGAGACTGGGCCAGGGGTCAGCAACCCAAAATGTTGAAAGAGCCATATTGGACCTAAAAACAAAAAACAAATCTGTCTGGAAAAATTTTTAAAAATTAAAAGCCTTATATAAGCCTTATTATGAAGGCAACACATGCTGTAAGTGTCTATATTAGCTATATTAGCCTACCTTCAAAATGATAAGTAGGCTACAAATACATAATTAACATTAATGATTAAATGATTATTTTCCCTGCAGTGCATTCTGGAGAGAATGACGCACCATGTGACTACTCTGCTGTACGATGGTGCTTTAAGTTTAACTTATACAAGTTTAACCTCTTATAATGAGATGTTGAAATTAAATATTTATTATACACATTTTTACAGCATTGGAAAACATTTAAGAATGTTTGTCATGTTTTTCCTCCTACAGAAATTATATTAAAACAAAAAATATATTCACATCATCTTTTTCCATTTTCGTATTTTTGAAAAATCTCCAGGGAGCCACAAGTGTAGCGTTAAAGAGCTGCATGCGGCTCTAGAGCCGCGGGTTGCTGACCGATGGACTGGACCAATATTGTTGTTCTCATCGAGGTGACTGCTGCCACATAATCTCAGGGCTTTTGATCATCCATAAAGGTTTCTGTCCTCAGTGAGGCATTCTGAAAGTGTCCATTAATCATTTGTAACACACACACTGTCATAGAAATACTAGCAGTGATGCAAAATGTTGCCTGAATGCAGATTAATTCTGTCCTTAGAAGCACTTGTGACAAAAAACAGTGCAGAGAGGACCATTTACTGGTCTATATCAGTTAAATTAGGTTAGACAAAATGTCTTCATAACTTTCATTCTGCGTGAATAATGTTCTGATGGAAGATGTCTGTGTAGATTCTCAGTCATCCTGTCACACTCTGCTCCAGCCCATGGACTCAGTTCTTTTCCACTCCCCTGCTCACGCCACACCCTCTGATCAGACACCTGCTCTCAGTCACTGATCACACACCTGCTCTCAGTCACTGATCACACACCTGCCCTCACTCATCAATCAGTTCACCTACCAGTATATATTCTTCAGCCTCACGCTCACTCAGTGCCAGATTGTCTCTGCTATGCATGACCTTTCAGCGTTTACCTGCCTGTCTTCCTGGAATCGACCCTGCCTGTTTACGACCTGCCTGTTCTGCCTGACCAAGTCCACTGCCCCGCTCTCGAACTGTCCGTTGTTTGCCAGATTGCAGTTAATAAACCTGTTAACTGATCATCAGTTCTTTGCCTGTTGTGTACTGCACTTGGGTCCATACCATACCCGTCACACATCCAGGTCATCATTATCCAAGGTAGTTTGGATGTTCTGATGACCAACCACACTTTAAGGTTATTATAGGAGCATGTGTTAGTCCTCGATCAGCTCTTTGCAGGCCATAAAATGTCAAATCTGATAGCCAAAACATCCGTTGACAAAGCAATGGGGATAATAATCAAATAACTTATACCAGTATGTCCAATCGTCACTGGAGCCTTTCTAGGTCAATTCTCAACATTTGTTGGGAGAGAAGTTAGCTCTTTCATGACAACATTACCAACAAAGGACGCTGACGGAAGAGTGAAATATTTAGCTGATTCATGGTAGCATCTTTAGCTTCCTGTTTAGCTGCTTAGGTTCTTCACTTGCATTTGAATAATTAATTAAATTTGTGCAACTTTTTAGTGAAAGCACAAAGTGAAGATATACATGAAAATCATTTGGGGTTTATTGGAATTATACAGCAGCATTGAACATGAATAATTTCAACATTGCAGCAGTCTCATATGTTGCCTGTCTTTGATCTCAGGCTTCTGTAGCTTCAATTTTGACATTTGTGCCTGTGTGGCTCCCAGAACTTTGACGTGACTCTGACGTGTTTGTGCATCTGACTGATTCACAGAATAAAATGACTCATTTAATGGGGCCAAATTGTCCTTTAAAAAAAAGTATATAATATGTAAATAATATAATTTTTTTTTAAAAATTCCTTTATAAAATGATGATGCAGCTTATCATAGTCACATCTTTCTCTACCAGGATCTGAGGTCAGATCAACCCTGTTTAAAACAGGATTTGTCACATTATTGATTATTTTGCTTTGATCTGGTCACCTGCTTCCAGAATACGCAGCTAACATAAGTGAAGAGGGCAGAAGAGGATTCAGAGCCTGACTCTGCCTGACCTTTTCTCACCCAGAGGTCGCCTCCAAGGGTCCTTCTGCCAGGCGGCGTGTAATCAGCCTCAGCCACTTTATTAGCCTCCAAATGAAAAACAGCTTTGATGAATAGCCTCCATGTGCTCCAATTATCTGACCTCAGTTGTTTCAGCCTTCTCTGACACCCAAAACGAGTGAGCAAGAAGGAGGAGGTGGATTAGAGCTCAAAGCTCAGAGGTGGGGAGGAAGAGCTGCATCAGCCACATTGATGAGGGCAGAAAAGAACAGGATTAACTCTGTTTTGCTCTCCTGTTACATCATATTTTAGCTCTTTGATGATACACAAACCTCTGTCTGTCGCTTTACCCCGGTCCCAGACTGAAAGCACTGAGGGGGATTATCAGAGTCAGTGGGCACAGAGAGATGAACTGGTGTGAAGGTTGCATTTCAAAATAGTCCATTTTTTCACCACTGCGTGTTTTAATTTTGAATAGTTTTAATGCTGTTTTATTATTTGTGATGTTCTTCTTACCTTTCCTCCCTGAATGCTGAATTGATTATTTGTGAAACATTTTCCTCTTTTTAAGTGACTGATGAGATTTTTTACAAGATAAACCTGAGACCAAATGGAAGTTATTGTTGCTCGTGTGTGCGCGGTCCCCTTAACCATACAATAAGCAGCTTGTCAAATACTGGCATCTTGTGGTCAGATGATGTTATCACAGTTAAATCAAACCGACAGTCGAGATCGAAAAAATTACAACATAGGGTTGGTTAGGGTTAGCTAACGTTGGGATTAGTTAGGGTTAAGGTTAGTTAGGATTAAAATTAACTCTAACCATAACAAAGGTTCACGTCCCAAAATGAGTAGCTGTCTTGTATCTTAATAATTGAAAATATATTCACAAATGATGTGGAAAACAATACAGAGCGGACCGTTAATGCAGAAGAATCACTGGTGGGATTAATTAAACTAGAAAACTAACAAAGAACTAATTAGAAAAGTAATTACTAACAAAGGACTACAAAATGTATATTAAAAAAAGATAAATCTAGCCTGAAAAGAATCAACCAAAGATAGAAGTAATTAGACAGAGATTCTATGTTCCATCCATCCATCCATCCTCTACCGCTTATCCAGGGTCGGGTTGCGGGGGCAGCAGCCTAAGAAGAGAAGCCCAGACTTCCCTCTCCCCAGCTACTTCTTCCAGCTCATCCGGGAGGATCCCCAGGCGTTCCCAGGCCAGTCGAGAGACATAGTCTCTCCAACATGTCCTGGGTCTTCCCGGAGGTCTCCTACTGGAGGGACATGCCCTGAACACCTCACCAGGGATGCGCCCAGGGGGCATCCTGACTAGGTGCCCAAACCACCTCATCTGGCTCCTCTCAACGTGGAGGAGCAGCGGCTCAACTCCGAGCTCCTCCCGGATGGCAGAGCTTCTCACCCTATTTCTAAGGGAGAGCCCTCAGGGAGAAGCTCATTCCGGCCGCTTGTACCCATGATCTTGTTCTTTCGGTCATTACCCAAAGCTCATGACCATAGGTGAGGGTAGGAACAAAGATTGACTGGTAAATCCAGTGGTGAAGAGAGAGCTTAGCTGAAAGGCAAAGCTCTCTCTTCACCACTACGGACCGGTGCAGAGTCCGCATTACTGCGGATGCCGCACCGATCTGCCTGTCGATCTCCTGCTCCATTCTTCCCTCACCTGCTCCATTCTTCCCTCACTCCACCTTTTTCTGGTTGAGAACCATGGCCTCAGATTTGGAGGTGCTCCATGTCTGCACCTAGAAATTCTGTCCATAAAAATTATGAACAGAATGGGTGACAAAGGGCAGCCCTGGCGGAGACCAACCCTCACTGGAAACAAGTTCGACTTACTGCCAGCAATGCGGACCAAACTCTGACGCCGATCGTACAGGGAGCGGACGGCCCGTATCAGTGGGCCCGACACATACTCTTGGAGAACCCCCCCACAGGACCCCCCGAGGGATACGGTCGAAAACACAAAACACATGTGGACTGGTTGGGCAAACTCCCATGCACCCTCGAAGACCCTGCTGAGGGTGTAGAGCTGGTCCACTGTTCCACGCCCAGGACGAAAACCACACTCCTTCTGAATCCGTGGTTCGACTATCCGACGGACCCTCCTCTCCAGTACCCCTGAATAGACCTTACCAGGGAGGCTGAGGAGTGTGGTCCCCTTATAGTTGGAACACACCCTCCGGTCCCCCTTCTTAAAAAGAGGGACTACCACCCCAGTCTGCCAACCCAGGGGCCCCCGATGTCCACGCAATGTTGCAGAGTCGAGTCAGCCACGACAGCCCTACAACATCCAGAGCCTTAAGGAACTCTGGGCGAATCTCATCCACGCCTTGCCACCGAGGAGGTTTTTGACTACCTCGGCAACTTCAGCCCCGGAGATATGAGAGCCTATCCCCAGGTCCCCAGGCCCTGCTTCCTCATTGGAAGGCATGCTTGTGGGATTGGAGATTGGAGATTCTATGTTATATAATCAATATTGTATGGATGAATAGAGACTTAACACATTATTGAAATAGAGACTTAACACATTATTGAGTATCAATATTAAAACAGTGCGAAGTGTTTTAAATAGTGTTCTGACAAGATTCTGAACTAATTTTATTGATGCACAATAACGAGCTGATGCTGATGATGAGTCAGTAGCGGTAATCAGACAGAAGGTGGCGGTGCGTTTCCAAACAAAATCTAAGGAAATTGTATATAATGTTTGAAAGAAGTATAAGGGTTAGATGAACGGCAGAAATGTTTGAATGACCAATTTAATCAAATAATGATAATGCAGCAATAACAACACACCCAGACACTCTGAAAGTGAAATCTTCCATTTTGAAGCAGATTCAGTTGTCTTCACACACCTTTGTCACACACAGGTATATATGTGGGTATGTGTGGAGGAGTGGTGTGAACAGGTCTATGTGTGTGTGTGGGTGGGGGGGCTTGTGTGTTCATTGTCCTGCTTCCATTCTTCTCTTCATCATCTGTGCCAGAGTCAGTCAACCACTGCAGAGGCCTGATTTATACCCTGGCCACGTCCCTCAGAGAGTCTCTGCTCTGACACCGAACACAAGATACCTTCATGACCCCACAGTTGCTGGAACACTTCTAGGTTTGTGGTGACCCTGTAGAAGCAGAACTCCAGCCTCAGTCTGGCTCTAATGTTCTGTTTCCATATTGCCATCACGTCACCTGTGTCCCCGTCCCGTATCTTGTCCCTGCGTGTCGCTAGTTTGGCTACCCCGACTAAGAAATTGAGGACCTGACACCTGGTGCACTCTGTTTTTCTACAAACAATTCTTTCAAAAAAAGCTGGAGCAGAGAAAATGACGTTAAAATGATTAAAAATCTCTGATAAACACTAAAACCCCTGTGAGTCTGCTGTACTCTGTAAAAACATGAGTCTCAGACAGACCACAGAATGGACACACGTTGGAGACACTGTGGTTTATCAATCAATCAATCTTTATTTATATAGCGTCTTTTACAATCAAAGTTGCTTCTAGGCGCTTTACAGAATCCCAGGGCCTGACCCCCAACAAGCAACAGTGGCAAGAAAAAAACTCCCCTTTAACAAGAAGAAACCTTGAGCAGGACCAGGCTCATATAGGGGGACCCTCCTGATGATGGCCGACTGGGTACAGAAAGAGGAGAAGTGGGAGAACGACAGGTAGAGGAGAGAATAGGTAGAGAACATACCTTAGAGTCAAGTTGAGTGGTTCTAAAACAGAGATAAAAGCATTGGTGGTGATGGCACTATGTAGAATCAATGAAGCTCTCCAATCTTTTTTCTGATGGGAGTCCTTCAATGTGGACTCTGTCCCCCCAGTCTGTCCATCCACACAGAGGCAGCTCTGTTGAGCAGCCCCAGTCTATTAATTGTGTTTACAAAGTTTAAATAAAAAGTATTTTTGTCTGCTCCACAAGAGCTGCTACAAGAGCCAAGAGTTGGCTCTTGTAGCAGATGTTCAGGAGAGGGCCACTGAACTCCTGAGACCCAGGTCTCAGCTGGAGGTCAGGGATGTCACAGTCTGCCTTCAGGGAATCATTCCACTCACCTGTTCTGGATCTGCAATCAACCCGGCATTTAAGCTCCTGCTTCTCATTCCCTCTCTACCAGATTGTCCTCTGCGGTCATGCAAGTCATTCCAGCATTCTTCTACGGACTGATCACCCGGTACCGACCCTGTCTGTTTTTGACCTTCCTGCCTTGCCTCTGTCCTGGTAAAAGACTTCCGCCTACTGTCTCTGATCCCGAGTTCGTGGAGCTCTCCTCCGGGTTCTGTTTTCTCGCGGCCGGCCAGTCTTCTGCTGCTTGGTTCGCTCCGCCGGCGCACACAGATCTTCTTCCCGAGCGTGCAGCCTTTGGGTCTGACTGCTCTGCCCGTTTCAAGGGAAGGCGTCCATGGGGTCCAGCTCGGTTGCTACTCTGCCATACCACAGGAGGCTCCTCTGTCTCTCACAGAGAGCCTCCTCTTCCAGAGCTCCAGGCTTCTCTCCACCAGCCTCAGCGAGCGTATTTCGAGCATGGAACTCAGGGTCCGGTTGTCAGCCAGCGCCGGCCCTGCTGCCTCCACCAGCTGCCTTAAACCAATCCAAAAAAATTCTAAGAGCGTCATTGAAACTCACATCAGAGGCTAAAACTGAATTAAAATGCCACTAGGCGCTTTTTGGTAAAATGCCGGTAATAAAAACAGCACATTAAAGCAAACCCACAGGCACAATATTACATGATTTAAACACATTAAAATTGTGTTTAAAACAGTTAAAGCAATCTAAAGGAGCTAAAGACACTCTATCGTCCCTGATGTGGGACTGTGTACTTTCTGCAGTTTGTGTGCGTCCTCCACACATCCACCCTAACCCTAACCCTAACCATAACCCATGGGAGTAGACCAGATGCCTCAGGACCTGCTGCGAGGACAGATGCAGCTTCGCATGGTTCCGATCTAAAACCTCGTCCTCAGTTAATTGAAGTCCCCCCCAAGAATAGTCAACTCGCCCAAAACCCTGTAATTTGTTGCTGAGTTTCTCTAAAAAGTGCTTCCTCTCTGCACAGCTGTCTGCACCCCCTCCCTGGGTCAGCTTTTGGGAGAATAAACATTAATAAAAGCAGCACTGCAGTGATCAAACTGGGCCATGATTAAAAGACACCTACCCTGAGCAACATGATCTATAGTAAAAGCTGTTGGCTTAAATCTCTTGGAGAAGAGGATCCTCACCCCAGCACTGAGGGCTGTGCCGTGGCTTCAAAACATCATCCCCTCCCAGCTCCTGCACCAATCAGCTTAATTACGGTAAAATCATCATTATGAGTCTCCTTTAAAAACATGTTGTTAATCTTCTTTAACTTCATTGTTTCAAATACTAAAGCTCTTTTGTTCTCCTCTCTGCCTCCATTTAAACTCCCAAATTTAAAATTGCTCATTAAAAGTGAGAGATAAAGTCGAGTGGGGGGACTAAAAGGCTAAAAAGGTGCATTTCCCAACAAAATAAAAGTATTTCTCTCCTAACCTTTAGAATCATTTTTTTTAATCTGAAAACCTCCTGATCAGTAAAACCTGCCTCAGCCTTGTATTTAACATGGTGTCTGGCAGAAAGATAGAACTGCTGTTTGTCAGAAAAAAATATTGTTCAATATTTACCCCTTTCATGTTTTTAGTTTCCTGTAAGACGGTTTTTAACATTTTAGGGCAGTAAAACTTCTCCTCCTGACTACCCATGTTCTTCTGGTGAAGGTCACTATCATCAGCCACGCAGCCCTCACTTCACCTGTCTCACCCTCCTGTACACATACATCACCTTTCTCGCCCACCTGTTCACCCTCACCTGTGTTCCTGTCACTAATCACCGGGGCCATCGCTGCGTCGACCCCCGGGCCCTCGGCCCCGGTGAAAAATTGCCCAGCAGCGGTTCCTGAGCTCGACAGAGCCGATTATACTGCGTGCGGACACTTTTTAACTAAATGCCCCGCTTCACCACAGCCGAAACACTTCATGTGCGCCGACGAGGCGAACAGGACATAATCAAAGTCGTCCACCAGCACCTTAAAGCACACATTGAGATCCTCATCGCAGTTGTTGAGGTTAATGTAGAGCTGCCAGAGATGAGATGATCCAAAAAGTGATCCAGGTGATCCAAAATGCTACCTGGTACAGAGGGCCCGAGACCCCGGGGTTGGAAACCCACTAAGCTTTGTATAGCCACAGTCACCGGTGAGCGCGCCAGAATGCAGGGCGAAGGATCTCTCCAGGTATGTGTTGCTAATCGCACCATTGAGCACGAGTTCTGGCTGGCCGACATACAAGACCCCTGCATCATCGGGCTGGATCTGCTAGCCAAGTGGGAGGCTGTGGTCGACCTTCCCAGGACTACACTTTATCTGGGTTCTGAGGCCGTTACGCTTCACCCCACCTGTGAGAAGGGACTGAGACAAGCGCCCTCTGCACAGGCAAGCACTCGGGTCCCCTCCATGCAACCATCACCAGCCAGAGTCAAGGGAGCGACCACATCATCATTGCCACCCCAAGTACCATCAGGTGAAACTAGGCAAGCTGTTGATGACCTGTACCTGAGAAGTTGTGAGGGCCTACAGGCGGACACGACATGCAAGCTTCGGGAGCTGCTGGAGCGGTTCGCCGACATCTTTGCAGCCAGGGATGAGGACTGTACACACACAAGTCTGGTACAACATGAGTTTAACACTGGTGATGCTCGCCCCATCCGTCTCTGCCCCGTCGCCTGCCACTGGCCAAGCAGACTGCAGCTGAAGAAAAGATCAAAGATGGCAGGCATCATCAAACCCTCCAGTAGCCATTGGGCATCCCCTGCTGTCCTGGTGAGAAAAAAAGATGACACTTGGCGGTTCTGTGTTGACTATCGCTGCCTTAACGATGTCACCCTCAAGGACTCCTATCCACTACCCCGTGTGAATGATGCCCTTGATTACACCGCGGGGTCCTGCTGGTTCAGCTCCCTTGATCTTCGCAGCGGCTATTGGCAGGTGGAGTTGGCACCGGATGCACGCCCAAAGACTGCCTTTTCCATTGGCCAAGGGCTGTGGCAATTTAAAGTCATGCCTTCCGGCCTGTGCAACGCTCCGGCCACCTTCGAGCGCCTTATGGAGAGGGTCCTGGCTGGAATTCCTCGAAGTCACTGTGTTGGGGCCGTGTTGTCCCAGGAGGGAGAGAATGGGGAGCAGGTCATCGCGTACTACAGTCGCTCCCTCAACCGACCAGAGAGGAATTATTGTGTCACTCGTCGGGAACTGCTGGCTGTCGTCCTCGGGCTCCATCACTTCAGGCCATACCTTTACAGGTGAAGATTTCTCCTGTGCACCGATCATGCCTCTCTCACGTGGCTATTAAACTTTAAGGAGCCAGAGAGACAGCTTGCACGATGGTTAGAGACGCTACAGGATTACAACTTTGAAATCCGCCACCGGCCTGGCCGTCATCATGCCAATGCAGATGCTTTGTCCCAACGCCCTTGTGAAATGGAACAATGTCGGTACTGCCAGCGTGTGGAGGACCAGGGTACCGCGAACCCAACGGTATCCGCCCTACAACCCCTCCCCTTGGATGACGAGAGTGGGCCCCAGGTCTCAGCCCAAACAACAGCTGACAACGATGGTTTGGAAACCATTGATCTCCAACAGCTCCAGCAGGGTGCCGTCAGGATGTAGAGCTCTATGTTCATCGGTGCGACTCTTGCACTGCTAAGAAGGGACCGACTCAGCGTTCGCATGCTCCCCTGCAGCAGTACCAGGTGGGGGCCCCAGTGGAGCGTGTGGGTGTAGACATCCTGAGCCCCTTTACCACCACTGACCAAGGGAACCGCTACGTCCTTGTGGCCATGGACTATTTTACCAATTGGCCTGAGGCGTATGCCGTCCCCGATCAGAGTGCATCCACCACCGCTGAGCGCCTGGTCAATGAGATGTTCTGCCGCTTTGGTGCGCCAGAGAAACTGCACAGTGACCAGGGTTGCAACTTTGAAGCAAAAGTGTTCAGTGAGGTCTGCCGGAGGCTCAGCATCAAGAAGACCCGGACCACACCATTACATCCCCAGAGCGATGGACTGGTCGAACGCTACAACCGCACCCTGGCCACCCAGCTTGCAATCCTGACCAGCCGCCGGCAGCGAGACTGGGATCAGCACTTACCCTTGGTTCTGTGGGCGTACCAGAAGGCGGTTCAGGAGTCCACGAAATGCACCCCAGCAGTACTCATGTTTGGGCATGAGCTCCGCACTCCTGTGGACTTGGTGTTCGGGCCTCCCCCTGAGCCAGAGCTGGAAGGTGCAACCGGCCTGGACTACCTCCACAGTCTGCGGTAACGGCTTCAGCTGGTGCATGAGATGACCAGGAAGGCCCTCTCTGATGCTGGCTGCGGCAAAAACGGGCTTATGATTCCCGTTGTAAAGGACAGGACTTTGCCCCTGGGGAGCAGGTATGGGTCTACAGCCCTGAGAGGAAGAAGGGCCTTTCCCCTAAATTCATGGGCTAGTGGGTGGGGCCTTGTACTGTGCTCGAGAGACTGTCGGATATGGTGTACCGGGTGCAGCTGATCAAAGGGAAATGTGTGGTGGTGCTCCACCGTGACAGGCTCGCACCCTATCACCATTTGGCCCAATCTGAGGGAGAGGTGGGGTCTGAGGATCAGCCCACTCCCTCACCCACTCCACCTCCTGAAACCACCAATAGGCCTCTTGAGGACACATGGCGACAGCGCCGGCTCCCTCACCACCTCAGGGACTTTGTCATGGGTTGCTGGGGACAGCTAACCACCTAGGTGGGGGCAGTGTAGCGTGTTGGGGAGGGTCAGTGTGGGAGTTTCCCAGCATGCTTTGTGGCGGTGTGTCTGTGGGTTCAGGTTTGTGTTAACCCTGTTTTGTTTGTTGTAAATGTTATCTTTTGCAACTTTCAATGTTAGTGTTATATTTATTGAGTTCTGTTTCTTGTTGTATTTAATTACTGTTTTAATTACTGTTTGCACCTGCACACCATAAGCCAGGTTATGTGTGTGATTGAAGACGTCCCTTCGTTCATGTGTCTTCTGTTAGTGTTTAATAAAGTGGCTCTTACTACAGTTGAACTACAGAATAAGCTGGTAAAATTCTGCATCTGAGTTCTTCCGTAACCAAGAACCTTAGCTCGCCACAATATGATTCTCAGGGCGAACTGTCCGGCACAGTGCCAGACGGGCAGGTTTTTGATATGTACCCTCCAAGCCTATTTAAAAAGTTCCTTACGCAGACTAAGGGCATGAAAGGCCTTGACCTGGGAACATATTTCCCTGACAGGCTCCGTTTCATCCAGTCAGCGAGCTTTCTAATTAGCAACAAGGCAACATCGGATCTCACCGACCCAGAAATATATAGGCTGAAGAAGCACATGGGCAAAGCGAGAAAACAGCTGAATTGAAGAAAAAAAAACGTTTACCATGTTTTCCCTCGCCATGAATACATTCAAAATTGGAACATTGAATGTCAACAGAGCCAGGGATGCAAAAAATGGGCACTTGTGTTCGACACAGCAAGAAGAAAACGCGTTGATGTCATGTTCCTCCAGGAGACCCACAGCGACGGCAGCATCGAAGCGGACTGGGAGAAGGAGTGGGAAGGACAGGTTCTGCCGAGCCACAACACCACCCTCAGTGGTGGAGTGGGCCTCCTTTTTTCAAGGGGCTTCACTCCATCATTCCTGGAGGTGGAGCATGTGCTGAGGGGACGGTGTTTGCTGCTGAAGGCGCACCTCCAGAACCACTCCTTGGTTTTTATTAATATTTATGCTCCCACCATTAGTACAGAGAGGAAGAGCTTTTTAGAAAAAGTCAGCACTGCTTTAAATGGTTGTGGGGATGAAGAGTTTTTATTCCTGGGTGGGGATTTTAATTGCACAGAGTCTGTTTTAGACCACGACCATGCAGAGCCTCATCCAGCCTCGTAACATTGTCTGAGACAGCTGGCCTATTCTCATGGCCTGGTGGATGTGTAGAGGAGGATGCACGCAGACTGCAGGCAATACACTTGGTCCCATCTAGGTGATGGTAGGATCTCCTCGGCCAGACTTGACCGTTTTTGTTGTTTTAGGCATCACTTCAGTGTTTTTAGGCAGTGTAACATCATGCCAGTTGGTTTTACCAATCACTCGCTGGTTTTAGGGGAAGTCACTATAAAGAACATTATGCCCAGGAGTGCATACTGGCATTTTATCTCCAGCCTAGCCCAGGACAATAGTTTTAGAGAGGTTTTATGTCATTTCTGGTCAGGTTTTAGAAAGAAAAAATTCGATTTTACATGCTTAGGACAGTGGCGGGACCGTGGTAAATTAGAGATACAGCTCCTGTGCCAGCAGTATACTCTCAATGCCATGCAGGAAACACGCTGCTCGATAAAAGACCTAGTGACGGAGATAGTGGAGCTAGAGGCAATTGGCAGCTCCACAGCAGATCGAGGTTGTATTCAAATCCTCCAATCCAAAAAAATGGCCTTTGCCAGCCTGCTGGACATTTAGGTACAGGGTGCACTGGTCAGGTCCCAGATTCAGGACCTCACTGAGATGATGCTCCCTCTGGCTTCTTTTTTGGGCTGGAGAAAAAGCACAGACAGAACCTAATAATCCATTCACTGTTTTTGAGCAAAGGGCAGGAACTCGTGGAGCCGGGCCAGATAAGGAAGCAGGCAGTGGAGTTCTTTTCCTCCTTATACAAGAGTGAGTACTGCAGGGATGACGGCCTGTTCAATGAGTTCTGCGGGGACCTTCCTCGGGTCAAGACAAACTCGTGGCTGGACAGGCCATTGCAACTCGACAAGCTCCACGCCGCCCTCCTCAGCATGAAAGGAAGGAAAGCTCCAGGTGTCAATGGGCTCACGGTAGAGTTCTTCAAAGCCTTCTGGGATATTGTGGCCCATGACATACTGGAGGTATTCAACGAGAGCCTGACCTCGGGTTCCCTGCCGTTGTCCTGTAGGAGAGCGGTTGTCATCCTCCTGCCAAAAAAGGGCAACCTGCAGGTGATTAAGAACTGGTGCCCTGTGTCTCTGCTGTGTATGGATTATAGGATTCTGTCCAAGACTTTGGCCTCCACGCTCAGGGAAGCTATGGAGCAGGTCATCCAACGGGACCAGACTTATTGTGTGCCCGGCAGGTCCATAGTAGATAATGTCCATCTAATTCGGGATGTGTTGGAAGTCTCTAGGTCATTGGACGTTGATAATGGTCTCATTTTGTTAGACCAGGAAAAGGCTTTTGACCGGGTTGAACACGAGTTCCTTTGGAAGGTGATGGAGAGGTTTGGGTTCAGCCCTGACTTCATAGTGATGATCCGCGTCCTGTACTGTGACATTGCGAGTATGCTGAAGTTAAATGGCAGTCTGTATGCTCCCTTCAGGGTGCGTAGAGGCGTCCGGCAGGGCTGCGCCCTCTCTGGAATGCTCTACGCTCTCTCCCTCGAACCCTTTCTCTCTAGGATCCGTGCAAGCGTGGATGGCCTGTTTTTACTGTCCTTTCACAGAAAAATAGTTTTATCTGCCTACGCAGATGATATAATAATAATGGTGTGCAGCCAGAGGGACGTAGATGTTTTATCTAATTTAACGGTTTTATTCAACCGCCTGTCCGCGGCCAGGGTCAACTGGCACAAGAGTGAAGCCCTGGCCGTTGGCAGGTGGGAAAACGGTCTGCCGGTCCTTCCCCAGGATCTTGCCTGGCGGAGGGATGGCCGAAAATACCTAGGTGTTTTTATTGGAGACGAAGAAACTGAAAAGAAGAATTGGGTGGACACATTGGAAAAGATAGAAGAAAAAAATAAAAAATGGAAATGGCTCCTCCCCTGTATGTCGTACAGGGGCAGAACCCTTGTCCTCAATAACCTGGTGGCCTCTGTGCTTTGGCGCCAGCTCAGTTGCATGGAGCCACCCTCAGAGTTACTAGCACAACTTCAGACAAGGGTTCTGGCTTTCTTCTGGGACGGCATGCATTGGGTCCAGCAGGGGGTGTTGTACTTGCCTAGAGAGGAGGGAGGACAGGGCCTCATCCACCTGGCCAGCAGGACCGCCGCTTTTAGAATACAGTTCGTGCAGAGGTTTTTAACAGGGCCGGCAAATCTAATGTGGAGAGATGTGGCCAGATGTGTCTTCAGACGGGTGAGTAACTTGGGGCCGGATGATGCTCTGTTTTTAACTGACTTTAAATGTGCAAAATTAAATGGGCTACCTCCATTCTATCAAAGTGTTGTTAAGGCGTGGGCCCTTTTTAAAGTTGAAAAAAGAACCAGCTCTGACTCTCTGTATTGGCTGCTGAGGGAACCCATGGTGCACGGAGCCAGGCTGGACGTCTCGGCCGAAGCCATGCCGAGACTGACGGCTGAGCTGTGGCGGACCCGGCCCCTGCTCCTCCAGCACGTAGTGGTCTTAGCAGGGCCGGACCTAACGGGCGCGGAGGTAGTGGGTTCCCTGTTGGGCATCCGCTCTACCCAGGCAGCCGAGGGGGTGCTTCGGCTGTGGAGGAACAGACTCAGCATGAGAGAGAGGCGTCTCCTTGAAGACTACGGCCAGGGGACTGAACCCGACAGCGAGGAGCCCTTCCTGGAGATCAGGCTGGCCGCCTATCTCGGGAATCTAGACGGTCCTCTCCTCAGACCAGCAAAGACCTTCTCCCTAGTCGCGGCCGATAAGAAGACCACATACAACAACTGCGTGAGGGTATTGAACAGAAGAGGATTGTCGAACAGGAGCACGAGTGGGCTGATCGACTGGGAGGGAATGGAGCTCGCCCCTGCTGGAAGGTCCTTTACAAGCCGCCCCTGAAAAAGAGGACCAGGGACCTCCAGTGGAGGATCTTACATGGGGCTGTTGCCCTGAACGCTCTCCTCTCCAGAATGAACACTGCTGTGTTGGACCAGTGCCCGTTTTGCTCCGGGTGAGAGACTGTGTTCCACACGTACAGTGAATGTGAGAGGCTCACTGTACTTTTTAATGTCATGAAGGGTGTTTTTAATGGTTTTAATGAAACCTTTTTGATTAGAACTTTTATTTTTGGTACAGGATACAACAAAGATGCTCGCAGCAAGTGGCAACTCCTGAATTTTATCTGTGGTGAGGCAAAAATGGCAATTTACATCTCCAGGAAAAACAAAATTTCAAAAACTGGAGATAGTGAGGCCGCCTCTGTATGGCGCTGCAATGTCCAGTGTAGGCTGACGTTGGAGTTTGTTTTTTATATAATGATAAATGACCATGGCAAATTCCACGATATATGGTGTCACAAAAATGTTTTATGCACTGTTACAGAGGATCATTTGCACTTTGCACACCCCCTGGTGGGATAAATTGTATTGTATTGTTGTTTTTCTTAATATTTATTTATTTATCTATTATTGTGGTTGTTGGTATTATTATTATAACTATTATTATTGGTATTATTGTTATTACTATTATTATTGTTATTTTTATTATTCATCGGCATCGCAGTCTCGGAAGACCATAGATTTCTTGTGCCTGGGAGTTAGGTTTTAACACAGCGTCTTCTGTGGCTGAGAAGGCCAATGCGTGAGAGGCAGACACGGCCGCAGATGTCGCAAGTGTGGGCCACACCCGAGGATGGAAACGGTGAGGAGGAGACCTGTTGTTGCTTTCTCTTTATCCTCTTTGTTTCATGGTGTTTTGCTAGAGTGTTTTCATAGTTGAGCAGCCCGGTGCGGAGCGCCTTCTGCCACTTGAGGCGGTCCTGGGCAGTAACTTCCCAGATGTCAAGGCTGATGTTGAAGCTCTTGAGGTCTTGCTTGCAGACGTCCTAATAGCGTAACTGGGGGCGTCCTTTCTGTCTCTTACCAGACGACAGTTCGGCAAACAGGATGTCCTGTTGTAGTTCTGTGTTTTTTCTAAACAGGGTGTTTTGTGGCCCTGTGTAAATTTGTGATTAAAGTATTTTTGTAAAATTAAAAAAAAAATCTCTCCACTCCACTCCACTCCTTTCCTCAACTCTCCTCCTCGCCAAGTATTCATCTACAGGTATCGCCACCTTCATAGTTGTATGCTGACTTACTGACCTCCGACCCCGCTGACCCACTCAACTCTACTGACAAGTTATTATAATTAATATAATGTATTTCTACGATCTCTGCCTATTCTCTCCTCTTCCTGTCCTCCTCCCCTTCTCCTCTCTCTCATATAGGGGTCCCCCTATATGAGCCTGGTCCTGCTCAAGGTTTCCATGGATGCGGTTGTTTAACAGCAGCTAACTCAAAGCAAAGTCCCTCTTAATTTCTACCACTGCAAACGTTGCTCCTACAAGCCTGGCCTGATCGTCTTGGTTTCAGTTTGTCCCATAGACACAACTGTACAAGAAGGAGCTTATTGAAATAATCTAAAATCTGTTCCACTAATCGGCGTTCTTCAGCTCACAGCCCCGCCCCACCCCTCGAGGATTCTGGGGAGCCGACCCCACAACTCGGTCCTAGGTCAGAGGAAAGTCTTTTCTCTGGGTAATTTCAGTGGAAATGCACCAAATTGCTGATGATATTTCTGTAGTGGAAAAGTAAATGTGGAGAGTTTTAGTCCCTGATTACCAGCAGCCTGTATTATTAATGTATTTCTATTTTCTCTACCTATTCTCTCCTCTACCTGTCATCCTCCCCCTTTTCCTCTCTCTCTACCCAGCTGGCCATCAGCAGGAGGGTCCCCCTACATGAGCCTGGTGCTGCTCAAGGTTTCTTCCTGTTGAAGGATGTTTTACCATTGATAGGCAGTTCTGTCCTGGACCAGATCAATTGTTCTTTAGTGACAGGTTATGTACCCCAGTCCTACAAGGTGGCAGTGATTAGGCTGGTGCTTAAAAAACCATCACTGGATCCTGATGTCTTAGCAAACTATAGGCCAATAGCCAACCTTCCTTTTATCTCTAAAATTCTAGAGAAGGTTGTGGTGACTCAGTTACTGGAGCACCTGCAGAGAAACAGCCTGTTTGCCAGTCAGGCTTTAGAGCTCATCACAGCACATAAACAGCACTTATTTAAGTTACTAATGATCTTCTTATAGCTTCAGATCATGGACTGGTCTCTATGCTGGTTCTGCTGGACCTCAGTGCTCCTTTTGATACAGTTGACCACAGCATCCTGTTACAGAGACTGGAACACGTGATTGGCATTAAAGGAACAGCACTAGACTGGTTTAGATCATATTTATCTAATAGATACCAGTTTGCTCATGTCCATGGCGTTCCCTCTTCATACAGTAGGGTTAGCCATGGAGTTCCTCAGGGTTCTGTACGTGGACCACTCTTCTTCACCTTGTACATGCTTCCCTTAGGGAACATTATTCGGCAGCATGGGATACATTTTCATTGTTATGCTGATGACACTCAGATTTATCTATCCATGAAACCAGAGGAGATAGAGAAGTTAGTGAAGCTTCAGACCTGTCTTAAAGACATAAAGTCCTGGATGTCTTCAAATTTACTCCTCCTTAACTCAGGAAAAACTGAGGTCATGGTGTTTGGTCCTGAACCTCTCAGGGATAGATTAGATCACATGATCATTCTAGATGGTATCTCATTAACATCTAGTCTCTCTGTGAGGAATCTTGGAATAACTTTTGATCAAAATCTCTCCTTCAACTCATACATTAAATTAGTCTCTAGAAGTGCCTTTGTTCACCTGAGGAACATCACAAGGATTAGAAAACTACTGACCCACCATGATGCTGAAAAGTTAGTCCATGCATTTGTTACTTCCAGGCTGGACTATTGTAATTCTTTATTATCAGGGTGTCCAAACTCCTCGTTAAGAAGCCTCCAGCTGATCCAAAATGCTGCAGCCAGAGTTCTGACAAGTATTGACAAAAGAGATCACATAACTCCTGTAATGGCGTCTCTTCATTGGCTGCCCGTTAAATTTAGAATAATTTTTAAAACCCTTCTTTTGACCTACAAGGTCCTCAGAGCCTAGCTCCATCCTACCTGGAGGAGCTAATGACACCTTGCCAGCCCAATAGACCGCTTCGCTCTCAGAATGCTGATCTACTTGTGGTCCCCAGAGTTTCTAGGGGTAGAATGGGGGTCCGAGCATTTAGCTACCAGGCCCCTCTGCTGTGGAACCAGCTCCCTGTCCAGGTACGGGAGGCTGACTCCATCGCTACTTTTAAGATTAGGCTTAAAACCTACCTCTTTGAAAAAGCTTATTGTTACTAATTCTGTAGTTCCAGTTACTATTATAGACAGACAAATTATCATA
The DNA here is from genome assembly GCF_901000725.2 of Takifugu rubripes. Classification (NCBI taxonomy): domain Eukaryota; kingdom Metazoa; phylum Chordata; class Actinopteri; order Tetraodontiformes; family Tetraodontidae; genus Takifugu; species Takifugu rubripes. The sequence goes on from NC_042299.1 coordinate 5,331,971, forward strand.
CTTAGGGGGTCGTCTAATCATTAGGTTAACATCTTAGCTATGCTGCTATAGGCCAAGGCTGCCGGGGTCCAGAAACATGATCATCTGACAGGCCTCTGTCACCCCACTGGGTCATGGTTTCCTCTTCCCTCCTCTCCTCTCCGATCCGAGTAGATCAGTGATGATGTTATTTCCTGTGCAGTATCTGCCCCCCCCCCCCCCCGTATTCATCTACAGGTATCGTTGCCTTCATAGTTGTTTGCTGACCTATCGACCTCCGACCCTGCTGACTCACTCAACTCTACCGGCACTTTATTATAATTAATATAATTAATGTATTAGGGTTATTAGGGTGTATGTTCTCTACCTATTCTCTCCTCTACCTGTTCTCCCCCTTCTCCTCTCTCATCAGAAGGAGGGTCTCCTCATCAAGTAGACTAGTAATGCTATTTCCTGTGTAGCTTTCTGCTTCTCCCCCCCCCACCTTCTGTATCCATTTACAGGTATCGCTGCCTTCAGAGCTGTATACTGACCTCCAACCCCGCTGACCCACTCAACCAGCAGCTTATTCAATAAAATTTAATTCAATATAATGTATTTTTGTATGTATTTCTATGCCTCTCCTCTCTTCTCCCCTCCTCTCCTCTACTCTCCTACCCTTTCTATCCTCTACCTGTCCTCCCCCTTCTCTCTCTCTACCCAGCCGGCCATCAGCAGGAGGGTCCCCCTACATGAGCCTGGTCCTGCTCAAGGTTTCTTCCTGTTAAAGGGGAGTTTTTCCTTGCCACTGTTGCTTGTCTGGGGTTAGGCCCTGGGATTCTGGAAAGCGCCTTGAAACAATTTTGATTGTATAAGACGCTATATAAATAAAGATTGATTTGATTTGATTTTGATTTGAATGGGTTACAGTTACAGTTAATGAAGGGCTGGGGTTAGGGTTAATGAAGGGTTTATTATTATCCTGTGTGGGGTTTATTGATGCTCTGTTTGTCCTCTAGGGGGGTGGTTGACCCAATTTTTGTGCTGCTGCCTCCACACCTGCAGCTAATCAAGTCGATTAGAAGACCTTTTTAGCAGCCAGCACCAGCTGTCTGGTATCAGATCCTTTCATCAGTACCAGTGGTAATCTGAGTGGTCCAGACATCGAGTCCTTGTGCTTTTTGCATTTTTCAAACTGTGTTGATCTCTTTGCCTTTAGATTACCACGTCTTCCCGGTTCAACAAGCACTTCACTGGGTATTGGCTTGACACTTTGTTCAACGTCGTTTCCACGTATAGCATGCTCACTCTTCTTCAGTGTTGTAAATATTTTTGTAAATAAACTGCTAGTTCACCAAAGTTGCCTTTGTGTCTGTCTTCTTCGGTCCCGCCTTGAGTTTTCGTCAAGAATCCTAACAGAACGATCTGGCCAAAATGGACCCAGCAGACAATGAGCCGCTTCATCAGGCGTTAACCTCCCAGGGTACTTTACTCAGCCAACACGATGGGGTACTCAGGTTTTGAACTCACTTCAGGAGCTCTCTGCTAATGTTGCAGTTCTCCGTGGTCAATCCAGGTCATCCCCAGCAGCCCAACCAACTGCGGCTCAGGCCTTCTCGGTGGTCCACTCTTCTCTCCGGCTCCTCCTTCATTCTCTGCACCGCGTGAACCGTATGTCCCCATTCCCAACTGCTACTCCGGCGAGGTAGGTCGATGCGGTAGTTTCCTGTTACAGTGTTCATTAGTGTTTGACCTTTAGCCATCAACGTATTGCTCTGAAAAGGTGAAGATTGTCTGGTCGTGCTGCACAGTGCTCCCCCGTCTGTTAATTATGTGGCATTCGTGGCAGCACTGTGACGTGTGTTTGACCACCCAGTTCAGGGTGGCGAGGCTTTGACCACACTTTTCAGTTTTCGCAAGGGGTCTTCACCTGTCGCTGATTATTCCAGTTTCGGATTTGCGCAACTAAGAGCAGATGGAAAAATGCACTTCAAGCACTTTGAGGGGCTTTCCTCATTGGTCTTGAGGAGCTAAAGGATGAACTCGCTGTAAGGGATGAGGCTCCAGACCTTGTGGCCCTGATTTCCCTCTCGATCCGCCTCACAATTCATCTGAGCGAAAGACGAAGGGAGAGGCAGAGAATACATTGTGAGCATGTTTCTTCCCCCAATCACCAAGACAGTCAGATGATCCAGAGGCTGTACCCTCAACACCATTGGCTGAGCCCACACAAGTAGGACAATTGTAGGTAATTGGCGACTCTGTTTTGCGCCACGTGAAGCCGACTCCAGCGACCATAGTTAAGTGCATTCCGGGGGCCAGAGCGGGCGACATAGAAGCAAATTTATGGCTGCTGGCGAGACGTAATCGTAAATTTGGTAAAGTTATTATTCACGTCGGAGCCAATGACACCCGGCTTCGTCAGTCGGAGGTCACTAAAATTAACTTGAAGTCGGTGTGTAACTACGCAAAAACGATGTCGGACTCCGTAGCATTCTCTGGTCCCCTCCCCAATCTGGCCAGCGATGAGATGTTTAGCCGCATGTCGTCGCTCCGTCGCTGGCTGTCACGGTGGTGCCCCGATAACCAGGTGGCCTTTATAGACAATTGGAGCACCTTTTGGGGAAAACCTGGTCTGATTAGGAGAGACGGTGTCCATCCCACACGAGATGGTGCTTCTCTCATTTCTAGTAATCTGGCTAATTTTATTAGACCCAAAGTGACCTGACAATCCAGGGTCCAGACCAGGATGCAGAGTTGTACTCTTACACACCTCTCTGCTGCTTCCTTAGAACCTTCATCCACCAACAATAACATATTTAACACTATAGAGGTAGTCTCTGTTCCACGGTTAAAAGTTCACCAAGCACAGAGCAGGGGAGCGGTCAATCACCAAAATCTTATTAAAATTAATACTGAAGCACAAGTTGGAGAAACTAATATCACAATTAAGTGTGGACTGTTAAATATTAGATCTCTTTTGTGTAAATCCCTGTTAGTGCACGACCTGATAGCGGATCATCACATTGATTTATTTTGTCTTACTGAGACCTGGCTTCAGGAGGAGGAGTATGTGAGCTTAAATGAATCTACTCCTCCTACCCATCTTAATTATCATATTCCACGTGTTACTGGTCGAGGAGGGGGAGTGGCAGCAATCTATCACTCCAAGTTATTAATTAATCCCAGACCAAAACATGGCTTCAGTTCATTTGAAAGCCTGACTCTTGGCATCACTCATCTGAACTGGAAGGCAGAAAAGCCACTTCTGTTTGTAGTTGTATATCGGCCCCCTGCTGGGCCACATTCAGAGTTCCTGTCTGAGTTCTCTGACTTCTTATCTGACTTGGTCCTTAGAACGGAAAAAGTCATTATCATTGGAGACTTTAACATCCATATGGATGTTATAAATGACAGCTTTAGAAATGGCTTCATTTCATTACTTGAGTCAGTGGGTTTCCTCCAGCAGATAAACCAACCAACTCACAGCTTTAACCACACCCTAGATCTAGTTCTGACTTATGGTGTTGAGGTAGAACATGTGTCAGTGTTCCCTCAGAACCCAGTCCTGTCAGACCATTCTTTGATCACTTTTACATTTATGATTAAGGATTCTTCTATCCTCAGAACAAAGTCTTACTATAGCAAATGTCTTTCAGATAATGCTGTAGCTAAGTTTAAGGAAGCGATCCCTGTGCTTATCCCAGGACCACCGTGTGTTTCCCCAGGGATCAATCATTATAATCTTAGTCCTGCTGAGGTTGACTCTATTGCTGAAGGTGCAGCAACCTCACTGAGAATCACGCTTGATTCTGTTGCCCCCTGAAAAAGAAAATAGTAAATCAGAGGAGGTGTGCCCCCTGGTATAATTCACATATCAGGACCCTCAAGCAGAAAGACTGGAAAGGAAGTGGCATTCTTGTAAAATAGACAGCTACCATGTAGCCTGGAAAGACTGTCTATTAGTTTACAAAAAGGCCCTTCGCAAGGCTAGAACAGCTTATTTTTCTTCTTTGATTGAGGAAAATAAGAACAACCCCAGGTTTCTCTTCAGCACTGTGGCCAAATTAACCAAGAGTCACAGTGTTTTAGATCCACGTATCCCTTCACTTCATGAGCTTCTTCACTGATAAAGTTCTAGCTATCAGAGAGAAAGCTAACCAGGCCATCCCAACAACTGGACCATCACCAGATGTGCCGACTGTGGGAACATACAGGGTCTCCAACGAGCCCTTAAGCTCCTTCAGCCCTATATATTTTTCTGAGGCGTCATCGCTAATTCAGAAATCCAAGACCACCACGTGTCCTTTAGATCCCATCCCAACACACCTGTTGAAGGATGTTCTACCACTGATAGGCAGTTCTATCCTGGACCAGATCAATGGTTCTCTGGTGACAGGTTATGTACCCCGGTCCTACAAGGTGGCAGTGATTAAGCCGTTGCTTAAAAAACCATCACTGGATCCAGATGTCTTAGCAAATTATAGGGCCAATATCCAACCTTCCTTTTATCTCTAAAGTTCTAGAGAAGGTGGTGGTGACTCAGTTACTGGAGCGCCTGCAGAGGAACAGCCTGTTTGAGATGTTTCAGTCAGGCTTTAGAGCTCACCACAGCACAGAAACAGCACTTCTTAAAGTCACTAATGATCTTCTCATAGCTTCCGATCATGGACTGGTCTCTATGCTGGTTCTGCTGGACCTCCGTGCTGCTTTTGATACAGTTGATCACAGCATCCTGTTACATAGACTGGAACATGTGATTGGGATTAAAGGGACAGCACTAGACTGGTTTAGATCATACTTATCTGATAGATACCAGTTTGCCCATGTCCATGGCGTTCCCTCCTCATACAGTAGGGTTAGCCATGGAGTTCCTCAAGGTTCTGTACTCGGACCAATCCTCTTCACATTGTACATGCTTCCCTTAGGGAACATTATTCGGCAGCATGGGATAAATTTTCATTGTTATGCTGATGACACTCAGCTCTATTTATCCATGAAACCCGAGGAGACAGAGAAGTTAGTGAAGCTCCAGACCTGTCTTAAAGACATAAAGTCCTGGATGTCTTCAAATTTCCTCCTCCTTAACCCAGGAAAAACTGAGGTCATGGTGTTTGGTCCTGAACCTCTCAGGGATAGATTAGATCACATGATCACTCTAGATGGTATCTCATTAACATCTAGTCTCTCTGTGAGGAATCTAGGAGTAACTTTTGATCAAAATCTCTCCTTCAACTCACACATTAAATTAGTCTCTAGAAGTGCCTTTTTTCACTTGAGGAACATCTCAAAGATCAGGAAGCTACTGACCCACCATGATGCTGAAAAGTTAGTCCATGCATTTGTTACTTCCAGGCTGGACTACTGTAACTCCTTATTATCAGGGTGTCCAAACAACTCTTTAAGAAGCCTCCAGTTGATCCAAAATGCTGCAGCCAGAGTTCTGACAGGTATTGACAAAAGAGATCACATTACTCCTGTACTGGCGTCGCTTCACTGGCTGCCCGTTAAATTTAGAATAATTTTTAAAACCCTTCTTTTGACCTACAAGGTCCTCAGAGGCCTAGCTCCATCCTACCTGGAGGAGCTAGTGATACCTTATCAGCCCAATAGACCGCTCCGCTCTCAAAATGCTGGTCTACTTGTGGTTCCCAGAGTTTCCAGGAGTAGAATGGGGGGCCGAGCATTTAGCTACCAGGCCCCCCTGCTATGGAACCAGCTCCCTGTCCGGGTACGGGAGGCTGACTCCATCGCTACTTTTAAGATTAGACTCAAAACCTACCTCTTTGAAAAAGCTTATTGTTACTAATTCAGTAGTTCCAGTTACTATCATAGACAGACAAATTATCATACCTAGGGGGTCGTCTAATCATTAGGTTAACATCTTAGCTATACCTTTATTTACAGGTATCACTGCCATCGGAGCTGCATAATGACCGCCGGCCCCGCTGAAGTGATTGTGCATCGTATTTTTTGTGTGTGTTTCTGTGCCTCTCCTCTCCCTCTCCCTCTCCCTCTCCTCTCCTTCTCCTCTCCTCTACCTCCCCTCCACTCTACTTCTCCTCTCCTCTACCCCTCTCCTCTCCTACCTATCCTATCCTCTACCTGTCCTCCCTCTTCTCCTCTCTCTTTACCCAGCCGGCCATCAGCAGGAGGGTCCCCCTACATGAGCCTGGTCCTGCTCAAGGTTTCTTCCTGTTAAAGGGGAGTTTTTCCTTGCCACTGTTGCTTGTCTGGGGTCAGGCCCTGGGATTCTGGAAAGCGCCTTGAAACAATTTTGATTGTATAAGACGCTATATAAATAAAGATTGATTTGATTTGATCAGTAAATGTGTTGAACACTGCGTGAGGAAAATTAAATGAAAGCCATATTAAATTCTCTGTCACAGTGAGATTTACACTTTAGCTTAATTACTTGACTGTCTTTGGGATAAGCAGCAACTATGATCAAAGGTTCTCCAACTTTGAACCTATTAGTCTGTGCATCTTTTTCCATTTGCAGCCTTCACCCTCTCAATCCTTGTGTTCCAGACATGGATCTGGAAATCTGGCCAGACTCCTTCAGCCAGGAACAAAGCACAAGTCACACAGGGTAAATGGTCAATAGCGTTGAAAGAAAAGACCCTTTTGAGCCCTTCCTGTCCACATGTCTTTCCCATGTGTCCTGGTACTCTGGAGACTTTTTTGTCCTTAAAAACTGGCTAAAGTACATCTGAGATTTTTAGGGTCAGCAGAATTCAGCTATTTTTACTTCTCTCCATAAAGGCCTCTCTCCATGCAGCAGCCTTTTGGAGTTCTAGGACTGAATTTGTCACACTGCGTCCTTCAAAAAGTCAAATAAGCTTGATTTATTTAAAAAATAAAAAATAAAAAAATAAACTTTTGGGCATAAATTCTTTTCTACACATTCTGGATGAACAGATAAACCCATCTGGACACAAACATAAGAAAACTTGTCTAAAAAGCTAAATAAAAGATGAAATGAGAACTCTGTTTTTGGCTGCTAGCAAATCTTTGACTATAATACGCCTGGAATTTTTGTTTTTACCCATCATTCCTTTAAACTGTCCTCCATCTTAAAAGTCTATCTTCTGGGATTAAATCCAGGCTATCAGCTCCTCTCCTCTTCTCCAAAGCAGCCAGTTGCAGACGGAAGCAGTGCTGGGGATTATCCGTCTATTTCTATTAGTCACACACTCGTGAGCCGTGTATCAGTCCGAAGCTTTGTGTCAGCAGCTCCACTCAGAGCCCAGAGACTTCTCATTATTGTTGGATTGGGAGGTTTTAGACAGTTCAATATCGCACAGCTGCGTTTGAACCAAAGCAAATATATTCTGCGGATTACAAAACTGCAACTGCACTGACTCCTTCATTAGTGAATTAGCCAAAGTTACAGCAGTGTAAAGTGGGTAATTGCACACATGAGTAGTGAGATGTTGATGGCAATTTTCATGGGTTCACTTTTAGTTCCTGGATGGCATCAACCACTTCAAACACGCATTTTGTTGCAGTGTAGCTTTGTTGTATATGTGAGGCAGTGACAGTGGCTGATGTTAGCTGCTCTAAAGCCGATGGGTTGGCATCATTCTGCTGATCTCAGTGTAGCCTGTGATGTGGAATCAAAGCCTCTTTCATGGTTGTGTTGACGTCATTCTGGCCTTCGGGTGATAGATTTTACCCCCCAGAGAGATAAGAAGAACATCTTTACATAATTCCAGGTCTAGTGCTTTTAAAAATACTGAAAGAGGGTTCTCTCACAGTACTCACTACTCAAGTCCAGATACAGTGTGAGAATGTTCAGTTTTAGAGCTCAGCTGCCATTCGTCCATCAGGACATTTTCCACGTGAAGTGTCCTGATTGTTGTTTCATCTGAATCAAAGATGAGGGAGAACGAGGTAGAGCAGAGAATAGGTAGAGAACATAGAAATACATTAATAATACAAGCTGCTGATAATCAGGGACTAAAACTCGCCACAGTTACTTTTCCACTACAGAAATATCATCAGCAATTTGGTGCATTTCCACTGAAATTACCCAGAGAAAAGACTTTCCTCTGACCTAGGATCGAGTGGTGGGGTAGGCTCCCCAGAATCCTCGAGGGGTTTTACGTTACGGTATTTCAATAAGCTCCTTCTTGTACAGTTGTGTCTATGGGACAAATTGAAACAAAGACGATCAGGCCGGGCTTGTAGGAGCAACGTTTGCAGTGGTAGAAATTAAGAGGGACTTTGAGTTAGCTGCTGTTAGCAGCATAAAACAACTGCATCCATGGAAGAATGGTCCACACACAGCCAGGACTGTTCTAAGAGGGACACTTGCAGTGGGTGCAGCTCTGTACGTCATTGGCCTGACTTGAATACATTTTGACTTGTTGTGGAACCAAACCGCATAAATTACCAGGATTTTTTAAGCCACCTAAATGAAAATTCCTGAAAATGTTGGTGGAGAAGAAGCTTAAATATCAACAGTACTGTTGATGTCTTTGTTTCCAGGATCTCTTCATAATCCCATTTTTTTTCCAGGACTTCCTGTTTGATTGAGTGTCTGCTTTAGCCTCTGACACGGTGCTCTGTGGAGATCTGCTGCTCATCACACCAGCCTTTCATATGTTAATTCCACCTCCATTTTGCAGGATTATTGTTGAGGTGTTTTGATGTATAAGAGCAGCTATGCCAGAGAGTGAAGAATGAATGAAAGAGTCTATATTTACTTTGGTTATTCACAACTGAAATTATGCCTCATGCAGCATTGTGGAGTCTATTAATGTGTCTGCAGGGCTCCTCAGTGTTAAAGTCTCCATCGCTGCATAATAGTACAAAAACTGTCTTGTGGAAGCCTGTAATTCTTTATTATCAGTTGTCCAAACAACACTTTAAGAAGCCTCCAGGTGATCCAAAATGCTGCAGCCAGAGTTCTGAAAGTATTGACAAAAGAGATCACATAAATCCTGTACCTGCGTCTCTTCATTGGCTGCCCATGAAATTTAGAATAACCTTTTAAAACCCTTCTTTTGACCTACAAGGTCCTCAGAGGCCTAGCTCCATCCTACCTGGAGGAGCTAGTGATACCTTACCAGCCCAATAGTCTGCTTGCTCTCAGAATGCTGGTCTACTTGTGGTCCCCAGAGTTTCTAGGGGTAGAATGGTGGGCCGAGCATTTAGCTACCAGGCCCCCCTGCTATGGAACCAGCTCCCTGTCCAGGTACGCGAGGCTGACTCCATCTCTACTTTTAAGATCAGACTTAAAACCTACCTCTTTGAAAAAGCTTATTGTTACTAATTCTGCAGTTCCAGTTACTATCATAGACAGACAAATTATCATATTTAGGGGGTCGTCTAATCATTAGGTTAACATCTTAGCTTATGCTCTTATAGGCCAAGGCTGCCGGGGTCCAGAAACATGATCACCTGACAGGCCTCTGTCACCCCACTGGGTCAGGGTTTCCTCTCTCCTCTCCTCTCCTCTCCTCTCCTCTCCTCTCCTCTCCTCTCCTCTCCTCTCCTCTCCTCTCCTCTCCTCTCCTCTCCTCCTCATCAAGTAGACTAGTTATGCTGATTCTTGTGTAGTTTTTCTGCCCCCACCCCCCCTTCCCCCTTCTGTATTCATTTACAGGTATCGCCGCCTTCAGGGCTGCATGATGACCTCCAGCCCCGCTGACCCACTCGGCCGGCGGCTTGCATAAATAGTGTATTTTTGTATGTGTTTCTGTGCTCTGTATGTGTTTCTCTCCTCTCCTCTCCTCTCCATTCTATCCTCTACCTGTCCTCCCCCCTCTCCTCTCTATCTACCCAGCCAGCCATCAGCAGGAGGGTCCCCCTGAGAGAGCTGCACATTGACCTTTGACCCCACTGACCCACTCAACCTAATCCTACCGGCAACCTACTTTACTATATATAATATATTTCTCTATATACTCTGTGGACTATGTGTGCCTATTCTCTCCTCTACCTCTCGTCTCCTTTCCTTTCCTCTCCTCTCCTCTCCTCTCCTATCCTCTCCTCTCCTCTCCTCTCCTCTCCTCTCCTCTCCTCTCCTCTCCTCTCGTCTCGTCTCGTCTCGTCTCGTCTCGTCTCGTCTCTCCTCTCCTCTCCTCTCCTCTCTCTACCCAGCCGGCCATCAGCAGGAGGGTCCCCCTACATCAGCCTGGTCCTGCTCAAGGTTTCTTCCTGTTAAAGGGGAGTTTTTCCTTGCCACTGTTGCTTGTTTGGGGTTAGGCCCTGGGATTCTGGAAAGCGCCTAGAAACAATTTTGATTGTAAAAAACGCTTTATAAATAAAAATTGATTGATTGATTGATTGTGTGTTTCAGATCTGCTGCTGCGTTCGTGGCCCCTCTGTGACAGTAAAGAGTTGCTTAGATGTTGTAGCATCAGGTCTGGATATTGACAACGGAGAGGTGTAATTGTGTCGTGACCGTCTGAACAAAGACAACACAAGTTGGAGCTCCATCAGTGATTTGCCAGGTTAACGGTGCGAGGAAATTAGTTTGGTTTAAGTGAAAACTTTCTTTGGTAGCAATTGTTCCTGCAAATTCACTCATCTGATTGGGAAACTAATTGGTATAAAATGAATTTAGAAGTCTTTTCAACCTCAACCTAATTTAGTTTAGATTTATGATGTAACATGTTTCCATTAGCTTTGTGTTGCATTGGTGTTCTATTAATCAATCAGCGAGAAAGTAACCGTTCTCTGTGAGTTGGGGACCAGGTGGAACAAGAGAGAGAGCCTGAGCAACACACACACACAAACTTTATTTTATGGAGAACATCTCTGATCTATTCAAACATTTTTGAAGAGGAGATAAGACATCATGATATCAAATATTAACTCTCCCAAGTGCTGGGACCCCTGGGAGGACATCACAGCATTCTCGATAAGAACCCACAAGGCGGTGACCTGGTGACCTTCAGAAGAATGAGTGTGAGTACACCAGAGGTCCAACGCAAAGAGGAAACAGCTGATTCTTGTGTTTTGGTTCTGTGGCTGATCAAAACCTCATCCAAGTCCTTCTGCCGAGGACTGTCTGACTTCCTCCTGAGAGGTTCAGGTACAGGCAAAGTGCTTGAGAGGGTGATCTATTGTCAGGGAGCCCTCTGAATCCTCTCGTGGTGGATCTACTGAACAACCATGAACACAAACTCTGCATCCATCAAAACCAAAAAACAATTGAAATTTACTATCATGCTTCCCTTGGCCAGCATCAGGTGGATGGATGAACATCCTCTGGACTCCTCTGGTTGACAGTAGAACTCCTCCTTTGGATCAGGGTTCATAACTAGATGTGGACCAACGGACCAGATGCACCTTTTATGCTTGCACTTTTACTGTTTGCGGACTGGTTACTCAAGTTTACAAAGAAGAAAATCAAAAACTTTACTGATTTACTGACTTACTTACTGACTTACTTAGCTCAGCTTTGAACAGTTACCAGTGCAAAGGCATCACAACTACAAGTGAAGCATCTCTCTTTCACAGAAGGAAGAGGGAACCTGCCGACATCTTATAAATTTGGGATTAATCCTTCATATGCTAATCCCATTCTCTCTTGCTCCAATGTAGCAAAGAGTGCATTCCTAAATATGCCTGTCATCTGACTGGAGATTATCCCATTGCCCCAGTTTCACTGGGAGAAACATACCTGTGTGTGTGTGTGTGTGTGTGTGTGTGTGTGTGTGAGTGAGTGAGTGAGTGAGTGAGTGAGATTGTGAGTGAGATTGTGTGTGTGTGTACGTGTGTGTGTGTGTGTGTGTGTGTGTGTGTGTGTGTGTGTGTGTGTGTGTGTGTGTGTGTGATTACATGTTTTTCTCCCTAGTGCCAATGTATTGGCTATGGCTATAGTTAACCTAAAGATCCTAAACATGTAATCATCAGAGATATTTACTTTTGGGGGGAAAAAAATATGTAATTTAAATCAAATCAAAGAAAACAAAAAAAATCCTTTCCATTTTTAAATGCAAAGTCAGGAATATGATTTATGCTGTATTTTTCTTTGAGAGTAAATGAGGTAAATATCTGCAGTTTGCTCTTATTTGATTTTAAAATTAGCATTAAACAATCAATCATCTTGCATGGTTATTCATATTTCTAGTTTTATGATAAATTACACAAAGTATATCTTTATAATAACTAAAACGAGTGTTGCAAGTCTGCTCAAGTGTGTCAACCACATGTTCTTTGCAAATGACACAAAATGTGATTTAATAGTGCAGATGTCGTAAATCAGTGCAGGTCACTGACTTCCATATTTATTGCTCAATACTATATTAATAATGATAATGATTCTCTCTTTTTTCTGTGTTTTATTGTTTGTTCTGTCCCAATCTAATTTAGCAGAAAATGTAGCTCCTAACAGTAGCAATCAAACTCGTTAGCGCCGTTATTAACATTTCCATAGCTTTTAATGGCGGAACTCTCTGGGCTCCACCATAACATCTAGCCTTTTGTGGAACAGGGTCTGGTACAACAAATGACGCTGTTAAAAAGGCTTTCTAATGGACTCTCCAGTCTCTTCATTACCTCAAAGGTCAACGCTGCCCACAGCAACTTTCGTATCAGACTTTAATTAAGCTGAATTCAAATGTCAACAATCTGAGCAAAGACCTTTGGCTCACGTGCATCACTTTATCACCTGACTGATCGCAGAGGAAAGACAGGAAACTATCCACTTCAGTAATTCAGTTGCTCTTGATATGCAGCATGATGCTAAACAGTTAGTCCATGCATTTGTTACTTCCAGGCTGGGCTCTTTATTATAAGGGTGTTCAAACAACTCTTTAAGAAGCGTCCAGCTGATCCAAAATGCTGCAGCCAGAGTTCTGACAGGTATTGACACTCCAGTACTGGCGTCTCTTCATTGGCTGCCCGTTAAATTTAGAATAATTTTTAAAACCCTTCTTTTGACCTACAAGGTCCTCAGAGGCCTAGCTCCATCCTACCTGGAGGAGCTAGTGATACCTTACCAGCCCAATAGACCGCTCCGCTCTCAGAATGCTGGTCTACTTGTGGTTCCCAGAGCCTCTAGGAGTAGAATGGGGGGCCGAGCATTTAGCTACCAGGCCCCCCCTGCTATGGATTTAGCTCCCTGTCCAGGTACGGGAGGCTGACTCCATCTCTACTCTACTAAGATCAGACTTAAAACCTACCTCTTTGAAAAAGCTTATTGTTATTAATTCTGCGGTTCCAGTTACTATCATAGACAGACAAATTATCATATTTAGGGGGTCGTCTAATCATTAGGTTAACATCTTAGCTTATGCTCTTATAGGCCAAGGCTGCCAGGGTCCAGAAACATGATCACCTGACAGGCCTCTGTCACCCCACTGGGTCAGGGTTTCCTCTCTCCTCTCCTCTCCTCTCCATTCTATCCTCTCCCTCTCCTCCCCCCTCTCCTGTCTCTCTACCCAGCCGGCCATCAGCAGGAGGGTCCCCCTACATCAGCCTGGTCCTGCTCAAGGCTTCTTCCTGTTAAAGGGGAATTTTTCCTTGCCACTGTTGCTTGTCTGGGGTTAGGCCCTGGGATTCTGGAAAGCGCCTTGAAACAATTTTGATTGCAAAAGACGCTATATAAATAAAGATTGATATGATAAAGATTGATTTGATTTGCTACAGCAGGGTACACCGTCACAGAACTGCCTCTACAACAGGAGAATGGTGTTTCCAGGTCTGAATGCGACTCCAGTAAAAGTTCATCTCTTCTCTTTCTTTTACCTGATTAGCTGTGAGTCCGTCTTCCATTTTCCCTCCCTCTGTTGTTCTCTTCCACACCTCCGAGGATTGTGTGCTGAGAAGCAGCCTTTAGCTGGCAGTAGGGGACGAGAGGCGTGAAGTTAAACTCATACAGAAGGCAGGAGGTTACACTGTTCCTTCTCTATTGCATGTTTCAAGTTGACTTTTGATTGTGGTTTCCACCACAGCCTTGGCTACGTAGAAACCTTGAGGTGCCACCATTGAGAACTGATTAATCATTGCCAAAAGACAAAGTCCTGCCTCATCTTGTTGTACCTCCACACCAGCTGATGAGAGTTGATGAATCTGCTTTCATGTAGCCTGTGTCATAGCTTCAGGGTCCAGTGTGTGAGAAACACACAGTGGTGGGAATATAGTTTGCAAGAACTGTCCTCAACCTACAGTGGCCCCCAGGGAACAGAACGACTTCATCCATGAGCTTTTTCAGCACAGGGGTGTTAGCAGTAACATTATTTTAAAATTAAAGAGTTTTTAATGTATCATCTATGTAATGTATGTACAGAAAACAATGACAAGATTTTGTATTCTGGCCTACTATGGAAACATGGGAGGTTCATTTCTGAACAGCATTAATTTCCCAGTAGGCCAGTCAAAACAAAGCTTTTAGATGTTCTTCTACATCTTCCCTTAATTCCTCCACCATCTGCAAACTTGGAAGAAACTCCTGTAAGTTGTCTGGAGCAAAAAAAAACACGTCACTGTGGAAATTTATCAGGAATTATCCCACTGGAGGCTATTTTTTACTTTAATTATGACGCCTAATAAAGGAGTTCATTTGTCTTTTCACCAATCTCATTTTTAAAAAGCTGAACTTTGCCATCGAGACTTAAGTCTTTAAGCCCAAATTGCCCCGTGTTCCTTTCGGACAAGTGTTTGAGTTTTTCTGTAACAGGGCAACCAGCTGTTGCACAGATAAAACATCAGCTGGTTCTCTGTTTAAGGCTTTTATTCATAAAACTGTGAGCAAAGCGCCTTAGCATGAGCGGCCATCTGCCCCTGTGGAGGACTCCATTCAGTTTGAAATGAGGGAGCAAAAGGAGCAATCATTAGGAAACCATTTCATTTCAGACTGGGAATGGAGCATCCGAGAAAGGTCAGGTTTTATTAGAGGTGAAAACCTGTGTGCTATACGACTAGTAGCAATCTATTCATGCAGATGTTAATCATACTGGCAGACAACAACTAACTGGAGTGATTGAGAATCTGAGTGAATACTATACCTTTCACAATAAAGTGCACAGTAAACAGCACGGACGCACACAGGTCACAGCTTCTTTTAATTCCTTATTTTAAATTCAGAGAAGAGCACTTACATCAAATCATCGCTACATGTCCACTATTAATATCACGAGATCTTGTAAAAGCACTCCTGACAACAGATGTAACGGGATGGAAAACTGAGGAGAGGGGGATGAAACCTGGCTGAGGAGCCGTAGCTCATCTATGAACAGAACACAGCAGAATATAATGACTTGGACACACGTCTGCCTAAACATTCCTTCAGCACAATTACAAGACCGATGGCTGCAGGAACAGGCAGCCAGTAAAAAACAGAAGAGCTAATTGGAGAAAAGCTACTACATCACACACACACACACACACACATAAGCACAAAAACTAGCCTGTTATGTACAGCTTAGGTCACAATAGAAGCTTTATCATCTATAGCAAAGCATATGGAAATGTCACCGAAGGTGAGAAAATTCAATCAACTGGTGATTTCAGACAGGATCTGTGACTATACTGACAGGTTTTTCAGATTATGTTAAGCCATTTTCATGTTCATGTAAGTTTACATGGCTAAAGAAACCCCAGAAAGGCAGGAAAGTCCAAAGAAACCAAAAAGTTCACCGTTGTGCACTGCAAAAAACAAAGCCGTTAGTTTAAAATGCTCTAGCTGCTTTGGCATTACCATTTAACTTAAAAGGAAAACGTGGATGAAATCTGACTAATATTTAAGGTTTTAGTCAATCTGCACTAGTTTAATTGCTTAGAAGTTAAAATAACCACTTTCATTTTTACAGTGTGTAGACCTTACAGAGATTCTCTCAAAGAGGAAGCTGAGCAGACAGGTGTGTCCGTACAGTTGTTTGATAACATCACTTAGTGTACAAATCCATATGTTGCTAAATAAATAAATAAATTAACCAGGTCAATAAATGAACAGAAAAATAAAAGTGTGTCTGTATCAGCAGATGATGATGAGCTGAATGTCCCTCTAGAGGAGATTATTCACATAAATAGGCAACAAGTAAAATCTAAATATCACTCATCTTTTGCTTGTGTTTACAGCTGCATGCATGTTTTCACCTTTTAGCATAAAGATGGAGCTGTTTGTGTCTTTTTTGCCTCTAATTTCTATATTTGACTACGGTCTGCGCCTGTTACAATATCCCTCAATCAGCTTAGTGGCTCTCGCCGCTCGGAGGCTTGGCGTCGTGCTGCTGTCCCCCTGCCCCACCCGGCAGCCAGGGGGAAATGGAGTGAGAGGTGGTCTGCTTGGCCATGCTGTAGTGGCTGATCACAGTGTAGAAGCGGCCCCTGGAGTTGGCGTCCTGAGCCGCATAGTACGCCTCCAGAGAGGCCGGGATACACCGCTTGTGCTGCGAGGAAGAGAAGGAAGAACAAGAATGACAAACACCAGGAAGGAACATGCTTCCAAGCATGGATTCAAACCCTTAACCTAAGTAACAAAAGATGAGTGGATCTGGCTGCTGGGTCACCTACAGGCACCAGTTAGACCACTGTTTTACTAAAGATTCTGTATGAAAGAGCAGATCTAACATATTTAGTTTCTTTTTATTTATAGTATTTCATTTCTTTCTAATATTTATTTTAGGTTTACAAGTTTAGATTTATATCAAAAGATACAATTAGTGAAGATTGAAAATTGCGAAACTTCAGTGGACATTTAACAAGAGCAAGGATTTAATCGCTGTAATGTCTTTTATTGCATCACAGAAAACCCAGTGGTGCTCAAACGCTGTAAGAGTCTGCATGTATTTGGACATGAGAGTGCAGCTGTGCTGGTAATAACACCTCTGTCAGGTCCCTGCAGAGCATGTGGGATGGAAGCAGATTTTGCCCCACATATTATGACCCGATTTGTCCAGACTTCACACCGACTTCAAAGGTGACCTTTGACAAATTGAGAGGTTCGCAGTGGAATTACGAACACGCCAGGAAGGAGCGCCGCCTGAACCACAAGCCACTTTATTCTCTGACATCAGATGCAGAATAGGGATCAGGAGCAATTATTGTCAAATTGACAGGAAGTCTAATTAATCTAAAATCAACAGAGTTTAACAGTTATGAGGATGAAATTACACTTGATTACATTCCTACCAACAAAATCACTGGTAGCGGTGGTTTATAATCGCTTGACTTTTCACCCTCTTTCTGTTACAGAAATTATAAACTGCAGAACTTTTTTTACTTTAATGATGGAACACCCGCCACATCAAAGATGGCACTTCCTACAGATCAAAGCAAGGATACAGAGGACAAAGGGGTTACTTGGACACAGCTAATGCTCTGTGATCACAGAGAATGTTGGGATGCTCCAAAGACACTTTAAAAGTCGGACTGACATCAGAGTGTTGGGTTCTGGGAGGTTGGTTACGGTTTTCTTCCTGCAGGGGGCGTAATGGAGCTTCTCCCCTGCAGCAGCTGGAGCCGCAGTAATCAGTAATCTAGTAATCTAGTACCCTATTTAAAGTCTGCACTCCTGTTTGCCAGTGTTGGAATGTTTTGTCCCTTACTCGAAACCCCGACTCTTTGTGCTTTTGCCTACTGTGATTTGGACTATCGTGGTGAGTTTCCCCCATGGACTGTTTGCTGGATTCTTCCGAGGTCTCGATGCCTCTTGTGGATCGTTCCTTTGCCTGTTGCCTCCAATAAAAGTTTTTCGGACACCACCCTCCACTGTGTGCTGCCTGCTTTCGGGTCCTGGTACAACTGCTCCTAACACAGAGCTTCTTTTACACCATGTGCATCTGATTTAACTAATTTTGTGTACGTATAGAATTTATCACCAACCAACAGGGATCAAGGGTATTTCATTATATTTTACCTTTAATGAATGTGAACCTCAAAGTGATACCATTTCCAGTTGTTCTGCCAAAAAGGCGAACCCTAACCCTAACCCTAAACGAATCCTAACAAGGTCAGTCTCACCTTGTAAATGAATCCGTTTGGGCAGGCATGGTCATAGGTGAAGGCTTTGTAAACCACCAGGAACACGATGCAGGCGAGGAAGGACAGGGCCAGGATGATCAGAATGGTGACCTGGGGGACAACACAGATGGTCAGCCTGGGAGTGTCCGTAATAGACACTATGGTCGCATGCTGCTCGAAGGCAATCCTTAAAATGCCACAAGGTTTCTCTGCTGTTTAGGATGGAACCATTTTTCCACTTGGATAACATGTTTTTCAAACAAAAATGTAGCACAATTCTATGAATCTTTGATGTTTATTAGTAGAAAAAGGATTCAACAATGCTTAAAATACACCTGAATTCATAAAGATCTTTAGCCACTTCAAAGGTACTTTGTAACGCTGCAAATCCGTGGAGGCTTGTGTTACGCCACCATGTTTAAATGACTTAAACATCCATCATGTGTCTGCAACATGAATATATTTATCAACCTTCGTGACAGGATCGTCAGTGTTGATTATTCTGATGAAACTTAATGACATATAACGTTTCTACTTGTTATACTTTCAGGGTCAGTTGAGAAATCAAGTTTCTCAACCTCCCGAATATTCAGCTTGAATCAGGAAGCATCCAGCAGAGAGAAGATCTTTATGTTACCAATATAAATACAAAGGTGACATGTTTAAGAAGGAGCTCAGTGGTGTTCTTGTGCAAATTAATGCTGTCAGAAATTCCAAAGAAACCTTCAAGACATGACGGACTTAATAAGCAAATGTATCTTCAGTGTGTAAAAGTGATTAAAAGCAGCCAATGGCAGAGTGGATCTAAACTGGTGGAGGTTCATAAGGTTCAGAATAGAATGAACCTGATCCTGAACTTGATCCTAACCCTGACCCTAACCATAAACTTAACCCTAAACCTAGCCCTGACCATGAACCTGATCGTTATCCTAACCCTGACCCTGAACCTGATCCTACCCCTGACCCTAAAACTGATCCTAACCCTGAACCTGAGTCTAACGTTGACCCTGACCCCGAACCTGATCCCAACCCTGATTCTAACCCTTACCCTGAACCTAACCCTTGTCATCAGAATCACAGAGCATTCTGGACCCTAACCCAAACCCAATAAAGTGAAACTTATAACCAAGTCTTGACCCTCAAGCATCCTAGAGGTCTCCTGTTTTATGTTTCAGTCTGAATAAACACGAACAACCACTTGTTGCCATGTTGTGAAGGGCTTTATCCTTAGGCCTCTTTTTAAGTCCTATCATGTCTGCCACCCTTCCATCTGAGGTCTTTTGCTCCATGTGGGGGGCACCATCACTTTCAATTCATCCTTTCCATGCACCACATGTAACTCTTGAGCACAGCGGGAATGAGGCCAGGAGTCCTGCCACAGAGTAAACAGTCATTTGGCTCACATGTCCCCCTCCAGGTCTGCGCCGCTGACAGAGACTAGGGATCGAGCCGACATTTGTGTGACACATGGAGCAGTAAATGAGGCGGAGCTCTAAAGAGAAAAGCTTCACCCACCCACAGTTTTTTTGAAAAAGTTCAGACAGCTCAGTCGGAACTTTCTGAAAAGTTCACAATCTGCAGCAAAAGATGAAGGGGTCATCACACAGACAAAGGTGCAGCAACTGATTCTCCAACACACATACACACACGCGCACACACACACACACACACACACACGGCATCATCCTGATCCAGATGAGCAGGCAGAAGCTCATCAGCTATGTGTCCCTAACAGCTATCGGTTGTACCATCAAGCATTATTACGGTACATAAACTTCAGTCAGGTCAGGTCAGTCAGGAAACATGTCATTTCTGTTGATGGAGGGTTAAAAAAAAGTGTGTAGAAAACAAGCACCCTCCTCTTAGCGCACATTAAAGTTGAACTGACAAGCACAAGTTTCGGAGCATAAGAGACACATGAGGTCTATTTTAACCTGGTTCATGTGTTTGAATTGAAATATGAGAGAGTAAATCCAGCCAACAACTGAGTTGACTCCTAAAGAAATTGTTCTGCTCAAGGGTTCTGCCTGTTCAACCTCAGTGAGTGGTTGGCCGTGATAGAGAAAGACAATCAAATCAGACTGTAAAAGCTGTAATTGGCTGCAGTTGTCCAGTCATGGCTCCATCCTTCTGCCTCCACCTGCCTAAAGCAGGCGTTGTTTCATTTCATTTTCCGTCCCATCTCAGGACCTACAGCATAGGTGTCAGACTCTGGTCCGTGGGCCAAATTTGGCCTGCAGTGTAATTATATTTGGCCTGTGAAGCCATACCAAATGACTATTAGAGCTGGCCTCCAGGTATTATTGCATAATGTGCTGCTATCCCAGAATGCTCTACTGGTGTTTTTGTGCAAAAATCCACACTCCATATTAGTTGGTGGCAGAAATGCACCAAATTGTTTTGCTAAACACCAAGAAAACCCACAAAGAAATAATAACAGTGACCTTATAGGCTAATGCTAATACCAGCACTGCACTCCCCTGGAAAAGTGGGAGGTAGAATATCTGTTTACATATGTAAAAGACAGACCTGTCTGTCTTGTATGTGGAGCCAATGTGGAGAACAAGGAGTACAGTACATCAGATGACATTATGACACGCAACAACAAAACAAGCACAAGGACCTGGACATGACTCAAAGGCACCAGAAAGAGATGAAAAAACATTGCAGTTATTATTAGCCTGTGGAAAAAGATTACTGTTGAAATTTAATTCAGAAGGCTGCAAATAAAGAGTCATCCAATGTTTATCTAAGAAACTAATGCCAGTGATGTGTTTTGAATTTGAATTTGAATTTTGCACATGTGCAATGTTAAGTTATATATTGTATAGTGTTAAGCTTTGCTTGTTTGAAGTTCATTTGTTAAGTGAAACCAGTTTGGGTCCATATCAAAAGGTTGATCGTTATATCTGAGGCAAGATTTTTTCCAATAAATATCAATGTTGGCCCCCAACTTTGTCCCAGTTTTGAATTTTGGCCCAGCGAGTATTTAGGTTTGACACCTCTGAGCCTTTCCTGTGGTTCGCTCTGAAACACATGCTGGCTTCTGCTCAGGTGATGGCTTGTGTCCCGCCAAGCTCAACCACTCACCACATGACTGAGCAATCCAGTTTGGGACCAAACAGCTCAAATGTAAATTAAATATCCTCTTAAAGCACGTCTGTAATTCCCACATTACTGAGGTGGGTGTTAGCATCCCAGCCTGGGGAAAAGGGCTTTGGAAGCCCAGCTGATAACTAAAAGGTCACAGGTTTGATTCTGTTGTGTCCTTGAGCCAATTGCAGGAGCCTCAACCTGCACAGCTGAATATAAATGTGCAGGTTGGGGAGATTTTACAAAGTGGAACAAATGGAAACTACAGAGTTCCTCAGCACTGAACAGGGGGACACATGCAAACACTGAAAACAAGCTGCTTCGGCCAAGCTCAGCGAGCTTTTAAACGTGTGTTTGTAGAAATATGTACAGTTATTGAAGCACTAAAGCCTTGATAATAACCCGAGTGCAGGGGGGAGAAATACAGCACGGCACCCTGTTATCCACTCTAATTATGACAGTGTGTGAGTGAAGCCCTGTCTCCATGGAGACCAATCAAAGGTTTGGTGACACATCATTTTTTTTCTACCTGAATGAGTTGATTTTAAACGCTGTTGGAACAGGATATGACTCAGTGGGGAGAGGCGAGCGTGACTGTTTTCCTTGTGTTTTAAAGGGAAACCAGATTATTGGGAAAGGCTGCACTTCCTACTGCCCTGCAGGACGCTAACTTTGCTGGTTTTATTCCATTAAAAAAACGTTTGGATTTGTTAATGTCAAATCACAAAAACATTGTCAGAGGAAGCGATTTACCAGCATCTGGACTCAATGAAGAAAACACTGGATGGTGAAAAGCAGAGGGTCATATTCACAGAGAGCATCATGGGAGTTGACTTTATTAGGCTTAAGATGAAAAGATCAAAGCCAGGTTGTTTTTGATGGAGCATTTCCATGGTGAGAGGAGGAAATACATTACCATGCAATGAAAGTCTGTCCTTTCAATCTCTCATCTCTTCCAATTGATCAGATCTGCCCCAAACAATATTAAAATACTGAAATTTAATGCAAATGCTGTGGTAGCGACTGAAGTTTTGAGATCACTAAAACAGGCTAAAACCAGCTACTTGACACTTTCAGGCACCATTTCTGTGGTGATGTATAGCAGATGTGGTATAATTGTAAATAATTTCATCATCTGCTATGTTAGGGAGAGGAGAGGAGAGGAGAGGAGAGGAGAGGAGAGGAGAGGAGAGGAGAGGAGAGGAGAGGAGAGGAGAGGAGAGGGAGAGGGAGAGGGAGAGGGAGAAGGAGAAGGAGAAGGAGAAGGAGAGGAGAGGAGAGGAGAGGAGAGGAGAGGAGAGGAGAGGAGAGGAGAGGAGAGGAGAGGAGAGGAGAGGGAGAAGGAGAAGAAGGAGGGGGGGTGGTGGGGGGGGGGGGGAGAATTACAATAGTCCAGCCTGGAAGTAACAAAAGCATGAATTAACTTTTCAGCATCATGCCGCATCAGTAGCTTCCTAATCTTTGTGATGTTCCTCAGGTGAAAAAAGGCACTTCTAGAGACTAATTTAATGTGTGAGTTGAAGGAGAGATTTTGATCAAAAGTTACTCCTAGATTCCTCACAGAGAGACTAGATGTTAATGAGATACCATCTAGAGTGATCATGTGATCTAATCTATCCCTGAGAGGTTCAGGACCAAACACCATGACCTCAGTTTTTCCTGGGTTAAGGAGGAGGAAATTTGAAGACATCCAGGACTTTATGTCTTTAAGACAGGTCTGAAGCTAAACCAGTCTATTGCTGTCCCTTTAATCCCAATCACATGTTCCAGTCTATGTAACAGGATGCTGTGATCAACTGTATCAAAAGCAGCACTGAGATCCAGCAGAACCAGCATAGAGACCAGTCCATGATCTGAAGCTATGAGAAGATCATTCGTAACTTTAAGAAGTACTGTTTCTGTGCTGTGATGAGCTCTAAAGCCTGACTGAAACATCTCAAACAGGCTGTTCCTCTGCAGGTGCTCCAGTAACTGAGTCACCACCACCTTCTCAAGAACTTTAGAGATAAAAGGAAGGTTGGATATTGGCCTATAATTTGCTAATACGTCAGGATCCAGTGATGGTTTTTTTAAGCAACGGCTTAATCACTGCCACCTTGTAGGACCGGGGTACATAACCTGACACTAAAGAACCATTGATCTGGTTCAGGATAGAACTGCCTATCAATGGTAAAACATCCTTCAACAGGTGTGTTGGGATGGGATCTAAAAGACACGTGGTGGTCTTGGATTTCTTAATTAGCGATGACGCCTCAGAAAAATATATAGGGCCGAAGGAGTTTAAGGGCTCGTTGGAGACCCTGTATGTTCCCACAGTCACATCTGGTGATGGTCCAGTTGTTGGGATGGCCTGGTTAGCTTTCTCTCTGATAGCTCGAACTTTATTAGTGAAGAAGCTCATGAAGTCTTCACCACTAAGGGAAGAAGGGATACGTGGATCTAAAACACTGTGACTCTTAGTTAATTTGGCCACAGTGCTGAAAAGAAACCTGGGGTTGCTCTTATTTTCCTCAATTAAAGAAGAAAAATAAGCTGTTCTAGCCTTGCGAAGGGCCTTTTTGCAAACTAATAGACAGTCTTTCCAGGCTACATGATAGCTGTCTATTTTACAAGAATGCCACTTCCTTTCCAGTCTTCGCACTTTCTGCTTGAGGGTCCTGATATGTGAATTATACCAGGGGGCACACCTCCTCTGATTTACTATTTTCTTTTTCAGGGGGGCAACAGAATCAAGCGTGATTCTCAGTGAGGTTGCTGCACCTTCAGCAATAGAGTCAACCTCAGCAGGGCTAAGATTATAATGATTTATCCCTGGGGAAACATACGGTGGTCCTGGGATTAGCACAGGGATCACTTCCTTGAACTTAGCTACAGCATTATCTGAAAGACATTTGCTTGTTCTGAGGATAGAAGAATCCTTAATCATAAATGTGAAAGTGATCAAAGAATGGTCTGACAGAAGTAGGTTCTGAGGGAACACTGACACATGTTCTACCTCAACACCATAAGTCAGAACTAGATCTAGGGTGTGGTTGAAGTTATGAGTTGGTTGGTTTATCTGCTGGAGGAAACCAACTGACTCAAGTAATGAAATTAAGCCATTTCTAAAACTGTCATTTACAACGTCTACATGGATATTAAAGTCTCCAATGATAATGACTTTGTCCGTTCTAAGGACCAAGTCAGATAAGAAATCAGAGAACTCAGACAGGAACTCTGAATGTGGCCCAGCAGGGGGCCGATATACAACTACAAACAGAAGTGGCTTTTCTGCCTTCCAGTTCAGATGGGTGATGCCAAGAGTCAGGCTTTCAAATGAACTGGAGCCATATTTTGGTCTATGATTAATTAATAACTTGGAGTGATAGATTGCTGCCACTCCCCCTCCTCGACCAGTAACAGTGGAATATGATAATTAAGATGGGTAGGAGGAGTAGATTCATTTAAGCTAACATACTCCTCCTTCTGAAGCCAGGTCTCAGTAAGACAAAATAAATCAATGTGATGATCCGCTATCAGGTCATGTACTAACAAGGATTTACACAAAAGAGATCTAATATTTAACAGTCGGTTAACTTGCCGGTTACTATTCTGCACATAAATATCAGTTCGTTACCAATATGTTATTGGGATGAAAAGTAGCATCTATAAAGTAGTTGGATGCTAACAGAAACAGGCCCACTCCTCCTCCTCCTCCTCCTCCTCCTGATGTTGCCTTAGTCTGGACAGCACAGAGGTTTCTGAGTGGTGCTCAAGGTAAATCAATTGTTCCCACACTGCTCTGGAACATCTGTGAGTGAGCATCCATGTCGGAGTTTTACCAAGCATGAGCACCCACCAGATGCTGACATCTTCAAAGAAATGTTTCCTTCTAAATTTCTGTAAAAAGCTTGAATATTAATGTGGACGTCAGAAGAGAGGAGAAATTGTGGTTAGCTGGGTGAACTGAGCTTCTGAAGGACACAACAGTGCACAACAGAGCACCCACTCTTTCCAAAGATCGTGCGCTATTAGTGAGGCAGGCATTTTTTAAAAAGAACAGTAATTAAAGCCAGCCTGAGAAAGAGAGAGGCTCCACTGTGGAGGTGGAGGCTGCAGCAGAGCTCTGATCATGGGGCCACGCGGCAGTAATGACGGTATAATTTTCCTGGACCATGTCATCCCCTCCCATTGATAACAGCTCTGGCAGCGAGTGGGTGCAGCCTGGCAGTCAGCGAGTCGTCAAGAACACCCCTTGCATTTATGCGTGCACGTCAGGCTTCATGCTGGTGAGTGTTGGAGTCTAGGGCCAACGTGGAGCGCATCCGTGCAGAGCCGGCCAACTACACCATGTTTCCTGGATGGCGAATGTGCCAGAAATTATGTGGACAATGCGAAAGAAATCTCTCGTTCATCATCCTCCACCCAAGCTCCGCCCAATCCCTGCCCGATCAATTCCTCTCCTCCAAATACTTCTCTTCTATGCTGACATCTTCAAAGAAATGTTTCCTTCTAAATTTCTGTAAAAAGCTTGAATATTAATGTGGACGTCAGAAGAGAGGAGAAATTGTGGTTAGCTGGGTGAACTGAGCTTCTGAAGGACACAACAGTTAATATCTGACAAAATTATACCGGTCAAAGTTCAGTGTATGGTAAGAACACAGCATTGTTTTATCATAGCAGGTAAATGAGTGGGAAAGGTGCCCTCCCCAGATCATTCATGGTGGAAGAAACCGATGGATGTGTCGCATCTGCTGAGATCAATCAGATCAGAGAGAAAATAGAACCAAGTGAAATTAAAGGCCTCCATCTTATAATTATCTTACTTTAATTATAATTTAATCTATTTTTTGGGTGATGACACCTGAAATTCCTAATGTAGGTCATGCAGCACAGCAACAGTCCACCAGTCAGAGTAATGTGCATGTTTTTTATGCTATGGGAGGAGTCTGGAAACATCAGAAGAGCAGCTGAAACACGAGATTCCACAGTGACGCAAGCCACTGCAGCCACGAATACTGCTCTGCTCTACACTTGCAAAACCTGCTACATTTGGCTGCACACATGAATCACAAACAGTCGTTTTGTAAGCTTCCTTGGAAGAGAGCAGGAGCACTTAGCTCTTAGAGAACATTTTACACCACCAGTTCTTCATCCATCAACACAATCTGTGTAGTTTTGAGGAAGAAGAGAGGATAAGGAACATGGCCACATCTGTAGAATCAGATCTTCCGCTCTAGCACAGCGAGCGCACCGAAGCGAGGGGCTGCACAAAACCACGGCACTTCAGCCTAACAGAAGCTGACGTGGTAAGCCAGACATGACATGAGAGTCTGACGCAACATTCAAGGAAAACTGAAAAGCAGCAAGTTATTCAGCCATTACTGCTGGAAAACAACATCTTTGTGATTTAATCTAAAAGATGATGCGTATCGAGGATGGCGGGAAAGAGGCAAATTACAGTAAACTCAAAACTGAAGGAAACCACAGCGTGGGTGGTTGCTGTTGGTTTTAACACATTGGCTTTTTTTATTTAATAAAAAGCAAATTCACTGTGAATGTGACATTGAATCATCAGAGCTTGGAGGAGGAAATCTGAGCCCCAGAGAGGCCATCGGCTCGTAAAGGGGATATATTATGCAAAAGTTCTTTTTCAGTGCTTCAGTCCGGGTATTTGCATATCTTTTGAGCATTTTGAGTGTCTCCCTTCCCCATAAGGGTCAGTTTCAAAAAATAAATTATGTGTTTAATGAGCTGTCGGAGTCACAAAACTCGCTCAAAATACTCTGTTTGAATTTCATGACATGTGAATCACAGTCCGGTGGCATCGTGCTGCCTCTCTCTTCCTGTATAACCACAGCTACCAGAGCAAGGATCCTCCATTTTCTGGCTCTCGCCTCACCAGTACTTGACTGCCTTCACCTTCCCACTCTGCTGCACGACAGAGGTGGGTGGTAGAGCAGCTAACCTGGTGTGTTTGAGTCCAACTCTGACTTTGACTACCGGTAATCCTTCAGTTTTTAGCGACAGCAGGGAAGCCATGGCTGGTTCGCCAAAACTACATCATGTCCAGTTGGTTTTGACCAAAGTAGTCTTAGATTAAAGGAAACAAAGAAGTTGGCCGTATAGCTTCACATATCTGAGCTACACCACATATGGAATTTATGGTTTATTTTTGCTACAGCTCACTCCTCATGTGTTCTTGTGCAGGTTACGTGTTGTTGTGGGAGCTTCTTACTGTCCAAACTCTTTTTTATTAAACTTAAAGTGACTGCCTGTAAATATAATTAATGAATGTTGCCCCAGAGAACAGAGAGCCAGACAACAGTCTACTGAAGCATCAATGGCAGACCTATCTTCTTAGAAAACACACTGCCGACAGGCTGCGCGCAAGGCAAGCCAACAAGGCCTTTACACCATGTGAACGGAAGTAACCTTCCAGACTAATGCCTCTGGTTTAAATTCTCCCCCGCTTCAGCCTGGCTCTCTGTCACCGTTACCTTGGAGATGTGGATGTTTACAGTGTTGTTACAGTGATGTTGAAATCGCGAATTGGAGGTGGGAGAGGCTTAGCAGCAGCTGAACCCCAAATTCAGCATGAGTGTTATTTAAATCATCAAAACATCTCTGGTTCAAAGGTCATGAGAGAAAAATGGAAGAGTGGAACAGATTTAGCAAGGTCTCCTCTTTCTCACCTTAAGTCTCTCGGATACCCCATCAGTGAAGCTAATGGTGAATTCCTCCACCTTGGGGACTTTCAGCCTCTTCTTCTCGGTCTGGTACTCTGTGCGGGTTTTCACCACCACCTACACAACAAGGGGTATATATTAGACAGTGTCGTGACAAAGATTTTGGTATTAAAATGTTATTAAAAATGTGTGAGGACGTGAAAGTTAGGGTGTCACCAATGTGTTCCAGCAGCCTGAGATTTGATTACTTTGCATTTAAATTCAAGTGAACTGTCTGTTGTGTTTGAGGAGCTAGTTTGAGATGATCCCCAACTAACAACTGTCTGCAGTGAGATGGGACAAAAGGAGCCGGGGCAGTTCCGCTACGACCAAGTACTGTCATGGCAACACACCTCAAACAGCCTCGGACGGCTGAGCGGGGCACAAGGGGCAATGCAGCCAAACAAACCCTCACATATTTTGAGCTTCCTCAGGAGGTAAAACCACAAGGATGGAAAAGAAAGAGGTGCAGTCAAAGTTCAGAAGAGCCTCAACGCCATCCTCTCTGTAGCCACAGTGCTGATGAGCAACACCGAGGAAGAAATGTGAAGCTCGGGTGCACAGACAAGCGAGGCTGCAAATAAATGCTAAATTAGCAGGTAATTCAGGACGTGCGTGGTCATGGGTCAAAACTTAAATGGCATTGCGTGGATGCCAGGACGCTTGATTCTGTTGCCCCCCTGAAAAATAACATAGTAAATCAGAGGAGGTGTGCCCCAGGTATAATTCCCACATTAGTTAGTGAAGCCTGTCTTAAAGACATAAAGTCATGGATGTCTTCAAATTTCCTTCTCCTTAACTCAGGAAAAACTGAGGTCATGGTGTTTGGTCCTGAACCTCTCAGGGATAGATTAGATCACATGATCACTCTAGATGGTATCTCTTTAGCATCTAGTCTCTCTGTGAGGAATCTTGGAGTAACTTTTGACCAAATTCTTCAACTCACACATTAAAACAGTCTCTAGAAGTGCCTTTTTTCACCTGGGGAACATGGCAAAGATAAGTAAACTACTGACACGGCAAGATGCTGAAAAGTTAGTCCAGCATTTGTTACTTCCAGGCTGGACTATTGGAATTCTTTATTATCAGGGTGTCCAAACAACTCTTTAAGAAGCCTCCGGGTGATCTAAAATGCTGCAGCTAGAGTTCTGACAGGTATTGACAAAAGAGATCACATTACTCCTGTACTGGCGTCTCTTCATTGGCTGCCCGTTAAATTTAGAATAATTTTTAAAATTCTTCTTCTGACCTATAAGGTCCTCAGACGCCTAGCTCCATCCTACCTGGAGGAGCTAGTGACACCTTATCATCCCAATAGACCGCTCCGTTCCCAGAATGCTGGTTTACTTGTCGTCCCCGGAGTGTCTAAAGGTAGAATGGGGGACCGAGCATTTAGCTACCTGGCCGCCCTGCTGTGGAACCAGCTCCCTGTCCAGGTACAGGAGGCTGACTCCATCTCTACTTTTAAGATCAGACTTAAAACCTACCTTTTTGAAAAAGCTTATTGTTACTAATACTGTAGTTCCAGTTACTATCATAGACAGACAAATTATCATACTTAGGGGGTCGTCTAATTATTAGGTTAACATCTTAGTCATGCTGCTATAAGCCGAGGGGCTGCTGGGGTCCAGAAACATGATCACCTGACAGGCCTCTGTCACCCCACTGGGTCATGGCTGCCTCGCCTCGCCTCGCCTCGCCTCGCCTCTCCTCTCCTCTCCTCTCCTCTCCTCTCCTCTCCTCTCCTCTCCTCTCCTCTCCAATCCGAGTAGATCAGTGATGATGATCTTCTGTAGTATCTGCCCCCCCCCGTATTCATCTACAGGTATCGCTGCCTTCATAGTTGTATGCTGACCTATCGACCTCCGACCCTGCTGACCCACTCAGCTCTACCGGCAGTTTATTATAATTAATATAATTAATGTATTAGGGTTATTAGGGTGTATGTTCTCTACCTATTCTCTCCTCTACCTGTTCTCCCCCTTCTCCTTTCTCATCAGAAGGAGGGTCTCCCTACATGAGCCTGGTCCTGCTCAAGGTTTCTTCCTGTTAAAGGGGAGTTTTTCCTTTGCACCGTTGCTTGTTGGGGGTCAGGCCCTGGGATTCTGTAAAGCACATGGAAACAATTTCGATTGTAACAGACGCTATATAAATAAAGATTGATTGATTATTGATTGGAGTACAACCACAATCAGAAATCCGGAATGCCCCAAAAATCAGTCCCCTCCATTTTCTTCCAGAAGCACTCAGCTCATTACTGCACTGGCTAGAAGGGGTGTGGGGACAGACATATCATTGGAGAGAAAGGGGACAATGTCTCTGTGTCCTTGTGGCTAATTGTGTTTCTTCTGAGCTGCTCTGAGACGAAGCTAGAAACTGCTGCGCACACAAACGCTATCTGAATAACAATATTGTCACCGGGCCGCAGGAAGCTGTTATCTCACAGCTGAGGGCCACAGTAGGTGTACTGACGCCAGAGCATTCGATTGGACCACTGAGGCCCAGGAGACAACGCTGGCCTTGTCATGATCCCCACCAATGCCTTGGTCTTGCCTCGACGGTCTTATTCCTTTGTCTCATTTCACAACAACAGTGCTGCTTCATTAGTCCCGCCTCCCTTCACTTTCAGATTATCGATCAACGTCACCTCGTGCCGCTTCCCCCGTGCTGGTCATTCAGCTGTCATCCATTTCTTTTGGTCACCTTTGAGATGTTCTACATCTTCAGCAGAGTCCAGTTGGTTTGAATTAAATGGATTGGGCCAGATTCTGAAGGCATAATCCCATGTAAATAAGGCCTCACAGCTCGTAGAGCACCTCAGCTGCTCTGCTTCAACAAATGTCTGCTCTGGAACCCTGGCGGTAGGTCCACACATGTGAGGCTGTTATTTGCATTCATTTATGTGTAATCCAACAGATGAAATGAAAATACCATTAACCATCATCTCATTAATCAACAATATTGAAACTATAATCAATAGAAATGATGATTGTGAGGATTTTGATTCCATAACTGCACAAAGGCGCTCATTGGTGCTAACAGCTTGTTCTTCTGCTCATAAATACATAATTTGTGCTTCTCACTTCCAGAAACCTTTTCAAAGTCAAAGCTTGTTGGAGAAATTAGGAAATGGATTATGCATAATTTGCCATCTTCTGTGTAATTAAAAATTGATAATGATGGTTCAACTTCACATTGATCCATTACTGATGTGAGGGTCTCTGAGATCCAGCCTGAAATTCCTCCCTAATTTATGAGAACAAGAATATCCAGAGATGAAGATTGAGTGAGGCTCGGGAGAAAATGAAGGAAGAGCATGAAGGGGCAGCCCGAGGACACGCGACAGACAGAGAATTTGGCTTTAATCCCAGCAAGAAAGGGCTACGATTATCTCTTCTGTCGCACCCGCCTCCTCTACTCTTGGTGTTGTTGTTGTTGTGGTTGTTGTTGTTGTTGACTCTTTTTTCTTCTTCAATCAATTCAATCAAGTTGCTTTTGATCCTGCAGTGATGGGGACGTGTAGCTCCCCAGACAGGATCAAATCCAATGCCTGTCCAATGGATGCTCTGGTTCTGTGTGGATTTGAATCTATGCGTGCATGTGTGTGTGCGCGCGCGCGTGTGTGTGTGTGAGTGTGTGCATGTGTGAGAGAGAGAAAGAGAGAGAGAGAGCGAGAGGACTAAACGTGATGCCTACAAACAACCTTGCAGCGGAAAGGTCACGCAATCATCAGGCAGGATCAGGCTGGGAACATCTGGGGGTCTGTTAAGCTGAGCGGGACTGAGCTGCTGATCTGGGGAACTAATCAGGTCACGTGACCCGAATTGACTCGGCTTTAGCTTAATGCTGTTCTCAGGTCAGATAGAATAATAACAGCAGCTAAAATCATTGCGATTACACATTTTCTTTCACATATTTATCAAGACAAAAAGGTAATTTGGGAAATGCTTAAATAAACGTTTACGGTGATGCAAGAATGTGCAGGATAAAGAAAGGAGGAACAGCACAGTCAAAGGGTTCAATCCACTCATGAATAAGCACTGAGTTGATGTTGAGTCATTGTAGGGTTTTTCATTAAAAACGCCACCTGGCGGTCAGTTCTGATGTCACATGACCTCTCATTGTGAGGAGGTAAACACAACAATGAATCCAAATCCTAATAATAAATCAGGATTGGGAAAGGGGCAGGAATACACTCTGGAAGAACACACATCTGAAAACCTGGAGGAACTCCAAAACCAGAAGCATCATATGAAAGAGCTAAAAAAATGAAACTTACACCGATGACGGCGTGTTGCTTCACAGCAGAGTGCACTGGAGCATTATATGCTAAAAGAAGTTTTGTCATTCGAGTAGCCAAATATGATCTCAGAGTAGCACAACGGTAATCAAATAGTCCCGAGTGGGAAATGAAAGTCTATCTCAACATTTCTGAACTCTTGTCGTCCACACTGATGTCTGATGAAAAACATTAATATTGTCACTAGTCTTCATGCTTCACTTGGCAGGAAAACAAATTCTCAGCCTGACAGCTGATGAAGCATTCACAGAAGCTGCTAAAGTGATGCCTGGTGTGAAATCACAAACGTTTGTGTGAATTCTAAATCAGAAATGGCATTTTTGGCTCCCGAGCCTCCATGCTGGCACAGCGCAAACCATGACCCGCTCCTAGCGTTGGGTGGCTCCCCGTGGAAATGACCTGTCACTTACACACGGTCCCGTCTCCACGAGCGAGACCACCAGACCACCATGATGACGAAGAGGTGTCTGCTGTTAACAGGTGACCCGAACAGGAAAAGATGATCCCTCCTCCCATTTTAGAAAATGAAGCCTCTGAACAGGCAGCAGCAGCATTTCAGTCCTCCTTTAAGAGACTTTGTGTTGTGAAATTTTCTGCATGGCAAGTCTCTAAAAGCGGCATTAATCCTGCAGGATGGGAGCAGTGATGGGATTATATTGGGTTTTATACCCAACCATTAATCATTTCTCTTGGAAACAACTTGTTTTGTTCTTTGTTGTTGGACACAAACAAAATTCCCCAAAGTTCCCAATTGTGCTATAGATGAAAGCTCTCTCAGGAGCTCTCCTAGCATAAAAACTGGAGCGATGGAGATTGATCGCCCCCCTGGTGGCTGATTGCAGTAAACAATGGCTTTATGTTCCAGCTATTTTCTTTTCTGATTAACTAATGTTTGAGATTCTACATGCTACTGGACCTCAAGTTACACCATCGTTTATTTGCTTTAGAAAAGTTGTGGATTTAGCCTCTTTTTCCAATCGCTCTGCAAGTTTAACTGAGTTCATCTCGATTAACTATCTATTTAGCATTTTAAGAGACTTGTGACATCAGCGTTAGCCTGGCCATGACACATATTTAATTCTAACAAATGCTTGTGATGCTGCGGCTGCGTCAGGTCCCGGTAAATCCCCCAGGGACACAGTAGCTGTGATGCAGCAGAATAAGCATCACCTGAGCTCCACCCTGATGAGTAGCTCACATTTAAACGCAGCAGCCACATTAGCTTAGCGCCATGTCTGTGGTCCAATTCCATTCATTGTCTTAATGTGCAGTCAGTCTAGCTGACTGTCTAAACCCCATGGAAACACAATCAGCTCTCCACGTTGCACTGCCACCATGGTAACTGGATTACAGAGCAGCGGTGCAGTCACTATGGGATGTCGAGATGATAAATGACAGCCTGTCTGGTACCAAATCTGTCTCCTAATCTCATCTGAAAAACAAAGGACGTGGCTGGGAAACAGCTGAAGACATGAATGAGGGAAGGGTTTACCTTAGCCTGTGTGTGCGTGCGTGCGTGCGTGCGTGCGTGCGCGCGAGCACCTAGAGAGTCATTAACATAAAGATAAAGATTAGCAGATTTAGACACCCCCACCTTGTCAGGTGTATGGCTCTGGAGGCTGCTAACATCCAGTGGAGTGATGAGGGGCACATTCTGGAAGCCGTCCTCCACACTTCCAGCTTTGCCCCCCTTGTCTTGGAGGTTACTCCCTAGTTTCACCATCTTTCGTCTCTCTTGTATATCTCTGTTCTTTCCACCGAAGGCTGCTCCTTGGAGATTAAGACGGTGTTGGTTTTATTCCTGACAGCGTTTCAGGGTGAAGAGAGAACCTGACAGGCAGATGGAGAAGATTCCATTGGGCTGAGATATTGGCATTATTACAGAAATGGAACCACAACTGGTCCTGGTACAAAACAGCTGTTAGGTTAACAAAACATTCCAGCATCATATTATTTATAATACTGCTACTATTGCTGCTGCTACTAGTGCTACTAATGCTGCTACTATTGCTGCTGCTACTAGTGTTACTAATGCTACTGATGCTACTAGTGATACTACTTCTACTGCTGCTATTACTTCTAGAGCTACTACTACTTTTACTGCTGCTGCTACAACAACAACAACAACAACAACAACAACAACAATAATCGATCACGTCTGTACTGCCCGTCACAGCATGTACTTACTGCGGTGCGTCCCTGCCGTTCCGATCCTTCGGTGCTGCGGCACGGTTTGTGTCCCTCGGGCGGAAGGATGGACACCAGGTGAGGCTGAAGGCTGCGCAGCGGTGGCGCTGCTGCGGATGCTGCGATGCCGGAGACAAAAAGTAGATGTCTGGCGGTGGGTTTTCCTCAGCAGCAGGCAGTCCAAGCCCTTAATCCAAACACAGCCTCTTCTCTCCTGCTACACCGAGCCCCAGGACCCGCCACTTGGGGGGGGGGGGGGGGGTCCTTTCGGGGAGTCGCGTTTGTTGTACGAAGAGTGGAAGGGGAATTAATGATGCCTTTTCTGATTGCTCGGAAATCTGATATTCGATCTGAAGGCTGGTTCGCGCCATTAAATCGCTGTTGTAGGTACATTCTACATACAACTTATTTTCTGTGTTTTAAAACAGTTGAGATAAAAGTGGTCAGAAAAGTATGTCACACGTGTAAAGAAGAGAAAAATCAAAGACAACCTTCCTTGTTAAGAATTATTTGACAGGAATGAGACAAAATATTAAAATGTAAAAGTAGGATATCGCCGATTAAGGATTAACGCCTATTAATGACTAAAATGAAAGCCACATATCCCTTTTTTTTAAAAAAAAGAAAAGAAAAGAAAAGAAAAGAAAAGAAAAGAAAAGAACAGATACACGCTGTACTTGAAGGCACCACAAGTTCCGACGGAAGCAACATTTTTATTCCGGACACGTCACCTAACGGTGGAAAGGGGAATTACATCCAATTTCATTTTAACGTCAGCCATAAATGTATGAACATAATACAACTTTATGAAACCATTCAAACACCAAAAAGTTCACGTTTGTAAACATTGAAAAAAGGGAGGAATTTGTAATCAATCATTATGATAGGGAGAAATATCTAATAAACATGTATCCATGGTAACAAACCATGGACAGATCTTTGATGCCATTAGTTATGCTCTCTTCTTCTTCATCTTCTTCTTCGTGAGAGAGGAGTGCAAGCGGAAGGGAGAGAGAGAGAGTGAAAAAAACGGTGTGAAAGCGCTTTTTTTTCCTATTCTTTTCTTGTATGTGTGTGAATGCTGGATATATAGTTTGATTTATTGTGGTGAGTTTCGAGTTTATATTGTTTTAAGGAGTGTGTGTGAGAGTTTGTGTGGCGGCCGACCGCGTGCGGCCGTCATGGCGGCCAACGCCGGGTTGACCGGCTTGAGCAGGAAGCACGGAGTCAAGGTGGGTGCGGGCTCCGTGCTTAGTGTGGAGGAGGTGGCTCTGGCTGTGGGCCAGAAAATTGGCCACAATTCAATTAAATCTGCCGCCCGTATGAATAGGGCGGTAGTGCTGTTCCTAGGTAAGGTGGAACAGGTTAATACGTTAGTGGAGACGGGGATCACGGTGGGCGGACAGTTCGTACAGGTTACTCCGCTAACACAGCCGGCGGCACGGATCACCCTATCCAACATGCCGCCGTTTATTAGTGATGAGTTCCTGGTACGGGAGCTGTCTCGGCATGGGAAGGTGGTCTCTCCCATCCGCAAAATGTTATCAGGGTGTAAGTCACCGCTGCTGAGACACGTAGTGTCTCACCGCAGGCAGGTACATATGATCCTCAATAATAAGGCGGACGAGTTCAACTATCGGTTCATCGTCAGGGTAGATGACTTCGATTACACCCTTTTTGCCTCCGCCCTTTTTGCCTCCGCCCTGAAATGTTTCAATTGTAGAGAGGAGGGACATCTGGCAAGGGCTTGTCCGAGCCGTGTGGCCCCGGACACGCCGGCGGCGGAGCCCGCCACCCCCGCGCCCGCGGGGCCGGTGGCGCCGCAGCCCGTTCCGGCGGCGAGGCGTCGGTGGCTCAGTGCGGAGGAAAGCTCCGCTGCCCCAGACGGAGCGGTAGCGGAGTTGCGGGGGGGGGGGAAGCGGGACAAGTGTGAGTGGAGGGAGCGAGATTGTTGAAATGGTGGTGGAAATGAATGGTGAGAGTGGTGAGTCAAGGGGGAAGGTGGACTTAACTGTGGTGGTGAGTGATTTGAGTGGCGTGATGATTGATGGTGTGTGTGATTTGAATGAACTGGAAAAAAATGGTGAGGTGATGGGTGAAACAGAAAAAATGGGTGAAGCAGGAGAGACTGGGGACACGATCCAAACAGGTAAGCTAGGTGGAGTGAGTCAAGTGATGGGTGAATTTGGGGTGCCAGGGATAGCGGCTGGTGAGTTGGGAGAGGAAGCAGTGAGCACAGGTGAGTTGGGAGAGGAAGCAGTGAGCACAGGGGAGCGAGGTGAGGGAGCAGTGAGCACAGGTAAGGGAGCAGTGAGCACAGGTGAGGGAGCAGTCAGCACAGGTGAGGGAGCAGTCAGCGCAGGTGAGGGAGTAGTGAGCGCAGGTGAGAGCGCTAGTGGTGTGTCTGAGTGGTGGCTTGTTCCCGCGAAGCGGCGCAACAAGCGTAAATGTGCGATGAAAGATAAGGGAGATAGTAAAACCGGGCGGCTGGAGGATGCAACTGCTGGCACGGACACCAGCGACTGCGAGTCCATGTCGGACTGCAGTTCGCTATCTGACACAATGCCAGACAGGCATGAAAGCAATTTGTACCCTCCCAGCATGCTAAGTAACTTCCTGAGACAGACCAAGGGCATGAAGGGCCTTAATCTGGAAAAACATTTTCCCGACATGCTCCTCTTCGTCCATTCGGCGAGTCATTTGATCAAACATAGGGGTACATCAGACCTCACCAACCCTGAAATCTTCAGGCTTAAGAAACATATGGGCAAAGCGAGGAAACAGCTCAACATATAAAAAAGGCTTGCGATGTTTCCTTGTTTTTTTTCCTTGATTTTTAACTTCACCTTACTATGCACACTTTCAGAGTGGGAACGTTGAATGTAAACGGCACCAGGGACGCAAAGAAACGGGCACTAGTGTTCGACACAGCAAAAAGAAAACGAGTTGATGTCATGTTCCTCCAGGAGACCCACAGCGACCGGAACAATGAAGCAGACTGGGAGAAGGAGTGGGAAGGGCAGGCGTTGCTGAGCCACAACACCTCCCTCAGTGGTGGAGTGGGCCTCCTTTTCTCGTGGGGCTTCACTCCATCGTCCCTGGAGGTGGAGCATGTGGTGAGGGGACGGTGTTTGCTGGTGAAAGCACGCCTCCAAAACCACTCTTTGGTTTTTATTAATATTTATGCTCCCACCAACGGTACAGAGAGGAAGAGCTTTTTAGAAAAAGTCGGCACTGTTTTAAATGGTTGTGGGGACGATTTATTATTTTTTGGTGGGGATTTTAATTGCACCGAGTCATTTTTAGACCGGGACCATGCAGAGCCCCATCCAGCCTCACAACATTATCTGAGACAGCTGACCTATTCTCATGGCCTGGTGGATGTGTGGAGGAGGATGCACACGGACAGCAGGCAATACACTTGGTCCCGCTCGAGTGAGGGTAGGATCTCCTCGGCCAGACTTGACCGATTTTATTGTTTTAGACATCATTTTAGTATTTATAGGGGCTGTAGCATCACGCCAGTCGGTTTTACAGATCACTCGTTGGTTTTAGGCGAAGTCGCCATGAAGAACACTTTACCCAAGAGTGCATACTGGCATTTTAATTCCAGTTTAGCCCAAGATAACAGTTTTAGAGATGTTTTACGGCATTTCTGGTCGAGGTTTCGAGAGAGAAAATCCGATTTTACGTGCCTAAGACAGTGGTGGGACCGTGGAAAAGTAGAGATACAGCTCCTGTGCCAGCAGTATACTCTCAATGCCACGCAGGACACACGCAGGTCGATCAAAGATCTGGAGATGGAGATAGTGGAGCTAGAGGCGATTGGCAGCTCCACAGGAGATCGAGGGTGTATTGAAACCCTCCAATCTAAAAAAAATGGCCTTGGCCAGCCTGCTGGACAATCAGGTACAGGGTGCACTGGTCAGGTCCCGGATTCAGGACATCACGGAGATGGATGCTCCCTCTAGCTTCTTTTTTGGGCTGGAGAGAAGGCGCGGGCAGAACCAAATGATCCATTCACTGTTTTCGAGCACAGGGCAGGAACTCGTGGAGCCGGGCCAGATAAGACGGCGAGCAGTGGAGTTCTTTTCCTCCCTCTACGAGACCGAGTACTGCAGCGATGATGGCCTGCTCGACGAGTTCTGCGGGGGCCTCCCTCGGATCTCTGAGGAGACAAACTCGCGGCTGGACAGGCCGCTGCAGCTCGACGAGCTCCACGCCGCACTGCTCGGGATGAAAGGAAAGAAAGCTCCAGGTGTCGATGGGCTCATGGTAGAGTTCTTTAGAGCCTTCTGGGACATTGTGGCCCACGAGATGCTGGAGGTCTTTAACGAAAGCCTGGCCGCGGGTTCCCTGCCGTTGTCCTGCAGGAGAGCGGTGGTCACCCTCCTGCCAAAAAAGGGCAACCTGCAGGAGATTAAGAACTGGCGCCCTGTGTCTCTGCTGTGTCTGGATTATAGGATTCTGTCCAAAACCTTGGCCTCCAGGCTCAGGGAAGCTATGGAGCAGGTCAGCCACCGGGACCAGACTTACTGTGTGCCCGGCAGGTTCATAGTAGACAACGTCCACCTAATTCGAGATGTTTTGGAAGTCTCTAGATCATTGGACGTCGATACTGGTCTCATTTCGCTGGACCAGGAGAAGGCGTAGAGGCGTGGAGAAGGCGTAGAGGCGTCCAGCAGGGCTGCGCCCTCTCCGGAATGCTCTACGCTCTCTCCCTCGAACCCCTTCTCTCTAGGATCCGTGCAAGCGTGGATGGCCTGTTTTTACCGTCCCTTCATAGAAAAATAGTTTTATCTGCCTACGCAGACGATGTAATAATAATGGTGCATAGCCAGAGGGACGTGGATGTTTTAACTAATTTAACAGTTTTATTCAACCGCTGTCAAACAGGAACACCTGCGTGTGGGCTGATCGACTGGGAGGGGATGGTGCCCGCCCCTGCTGGAGGGTGCTCTACAAACCCCCCCTGAAGAAGAGGACCGGGGACCTCCAGTGGAGGATCCTGCACGGAGCCGTCGCCCTGAACGCTCTCCTCTCAAAGATGAACAATGCTGTGTCGGACCGGTGCCCGTTTTGTCCCGGGCGGGAAACTGTCTTCCACACGTACAGTGAGTGTGAGAGACTCACTGTGCTTTTTAATGTGATGAAAGGTGTTTTTAGGGGGTTTAATGAAACTTTTTCATCTAGATCATGCTCGGAACAAGTGGCAGCTCTTAAATTTTATTTGTGGTGAGGCCAAGATGGCTATTTACATATCACGAAAGAATAAAATGGCCAAATCTGGAGACTGGGAGGCCGCCTCTGTGTGGCGCTGTAATGTACGGTCCAGGCTGAGGTGGGAGTTTGACTTCTACAAAATGATAAATGACCTCAACAAATTTCCGGAGATATGGTGCCACGAGAATGTTTTATGCACCGTCATTGACAACCGTTTGTTTTTTGCACAACCCCTTGTGGGATAAATTATACTTGCTGCTCCTTTAATTTCTATCTATTTATGTATTTATTGTTATTCTGTGTGTCTCTAGACAGGGCTTTCTGCGTCCCTGTGTGATTTGTAAATAAAATGTTTTTGCAAAAATCTTCTTCTTGTGAGAGGTGTGTGAGTGGAGCAAGAGATCACACAAAAGCACTTTTTTCCACTTGTTCTATACTTTTTTTGTGTGTGAATTTTGTTGAATGTAGTTGTTTCATAGATTTAGTGGGGGGGTTCATATTAGAGTGTGTGAGTGAGTATTTGGCAGCCAAGCGCATGCGGCTGTCATGGCGGCAGCTTAGCCGGTTGAGCAGGAAACATGTGGTGAAAGTGGGATCAGGCTCAGTGCTCAGTGTGGAGGAGTAGGTGATTAGGGCACAGCTCCATAAAGTCCGCCACTCGTATGAATAAGTCCCGCACAGTCCAGTCCCGCAGCCTGTTACAGCTGTGAGGCGTCAGTGGCGTCAGATGTTGGTGGAGATGGCAGGTGAGATGGGTGAGGTGTTGGGTGAGATAGCTGAGATTGGCAAGACTGGTTAGGTGGGCGAGACAGGAAAGGTGGGCAAGGTGATGGGTGTAACAGGTGAGATAAGTCAGGTGTTGGGTGAAGCAGGTGAACTAGGCAGGACTGGTGAGGGGTTGGGTGAAGTGATGCGTGAAGCGGGGGAGGTGATAGGTTGGGCAGATGAACTAGGTGCGGCAACAGGTGAACTGAGTGACGCAGGTGTAAGGACAGGGGAGCTGAGTGAGGGTGGCCTTGTTACGCTCGAGAGGACTGGCGGTCAAGTGTGGCGGAACCCCAAAGAAGGCAGACAGACACGGGAATTAAAAGTAACTCAGACGGTTTTAATGAAACAAAAAAAAGACAGGAGGGAAGAAACTAAATGAGGAGAGAGGCCGAGACAAACTATAGGGGGAGTCCAAGTGTCCAGAGGCCAGGGGAAATCCGTCCGAGGAAGGGGAAGAGGAAGAGGAAGAAGTCAGAGGAAGAGGGGCTAGGAAGGTTGCAGGGGAGCAGGGGGAGACGCTGGAGAAGGCTGGGAGTCGCAGGGAGTCGCTGGAAGACGCAGGGAGACACAAAGCGACGCTGGGGGACGCTGGGGGTCGCTGGGGAGCCTGGAGAGATGCTGGGTCGACGGGACGTGTTGCCAAAACATCAGTTAGATCAAGCACTGGCCTGAGTGCAGAGGGGCCTTTTATGGGTGCAGAGTCGTTTGGGCGGATTGGGTGCAGCTGGAGGAGAGGGCCCAGGTGGTGGTGGTTGAGCTGATTGCACAGGAGGAGGTGGGGCCAGAGTAGGAGTCACAACAGGCCTGCTCCTATAAAGCAGCGGCGCAAGCACAAAAACATTATGACGGATGTTAGGGAGAGAAAAGCTAGGTGGCTGGAGATCACAGCTGCTGCTCTGGACACCAGATACTGTGAATCCTACTAATGTCTGACTGTAGTAAGGTGTCACACACAGATGTTTGACAGTCAGGAAAGTAAACTGTACCCTGGAAAAATGTACACATTGTTTCTCCAGCAGACCAAAGGCATGAAGGGCCTTGATCTGGAGAAACATTTCCCTAACAAGCTCCTTTTTTAACAGATGGCGAGACATGTTGGATCTCACCAAACAGGAGATTTTTAGATTAAAGAAACAAGTGAGAAACCAGCTCAATATCTACTGATAAGCTCAGTCATTTTGTTTCCTTTCTTTTGTTTTACTGTCTCTGGTTTTAACTTTTCCCTCACAATGAATGTTTTTAGATTAGGGATGTTAAATGTAAACAGAGTCAGAGAACCAAGGAAAAGGACACTAGTGTTTGACACAGCATGGAGTAAACGTATTGATGTTCTGTTTTTGCTCTCGTTGCTCACATTGGCAACGACAGTACGACCTGGAGAAGTGTTATTGGGAAGAACAGCCCCCCTGATCTGAACCCGAATGGTGTTTTGTTATTGGACTTCTGTGCTCGTCTTAGATTGTCCATAACAAACACCTTGTTCAGGCATAAAGGCGCCCACATGTGCACTTGGCACCAGGACGCCTTAGGCCGCAGATCAATGATCGACTTTATGGTCATGTCATCGGATTTGCGGCCGCATGTTCTGGACACTCGGGTGAAGACAGGGGTGGAGCTGTCAACTGATCACCACCTGGTGGTGAGTTGGCTCCGATGGTGGAGGGGGTGCTGGACAGACCCGGCAGACCCAAACGTATTGTGAGGGTCTGCTGGGAACGCCTGGCAGAGTCTCCTGTTAGAAGGAGCTTCAACTCACACCTCCGGGAGAGCTTTGACCATATCCCGGGGAGGCGGGGGACATTGAGTCTCAAATCAAATCAAATCAATCTTTATTTATATAGCGTCTATACAATCAAAATTGTTTCAAGGCGCTTTCCAGAATCCCAGGGCCTAACCCCAGACAAGCAACAGTGGCAAGGAAAAACTCCCCTTTAACAGGAAGAAACCTTGAGCAGGACCAGGCTCATGTAGGGGGACCCTCCTGCTGATGGCCGGCTGGGTAAAGAGAGAGGAGAGGAGAGCAGAGCAGAGCAGAGCAGAGCAGAGCAGAGCAGAGCAGAGGAGAGGAGAGGAGAGGAGAGGAGAGGAGAGGAGAGGAGAGGAGAGGAGAGGAGAGGGAGAGGAGTGGAGAGAGTCTGAGTGGACCATGTTCCGTGCCTCCATTGTTGACGCGGCTGACCGGTGCTGTGGCCGCAAGGTGGTTGGTGCCTGTCGTGGCAGCAATGCCCGAACCCGCTGGTGGACAGCAGTGGTGAGGGATGCCGTCAGGCTGAAGACGGAGTCCTATCGGGCCTTACTGGCCTGTGGGACTCCTGACGCAGCAGATAGGTACCGGCAGACCAAGCGCAGTGCAGCTACGGCGGTTGCCGAGGCAAAGACCCGGGCATGGGAAGAGTTCGGTGAGGCCATGGAGAATGACTTTCGGACAGCCTCGAAAAGGATCTGGACCACCATCCAGCGTCTGAGGAAAGGGACGCAGTGCACTGTCAACGCTGTGTATAGTGGTGATGGTGTGCTGCTGACCTCAACTCGGGATGTTGTGGATCGGTGGAAGGAATACTTCGAGGACCTCCTCAATCCCACCAACGTGCCTTCCAGTGAGGAAGCAGGGCCTGGGGACCTGGGGATAGGCTCTCATATCTTCGGGGCCGAAGTTGCCAAGGTAGTCAAAAAACTCCTCGGTGGCAAGGCCCCAGGGGTGGATGAGATCCGCCCAGAGTTCCTTAAGGCTCTGGATGTTGTAGGGCTGTCATGGCTGACTCGATTCTGCAACATTGCGTGGACATCGGGGGTGGTAGTCCCTCTTTTTAAGAAGGGGGACCGGAGGGTGTGTTCCAACTATAGGGGGATCACACTCCTCAGCCTCCCTGGTAAGGTCTATTCAGGGGTACTGGAGAGGAGGGTCCGTTGGATAGTCGAACCACGGATTCAGAAGGAGCAATGTGGTTTTCGTCCTGGGCGTCGAACAGTGGACCAGCTCTACACCCTCAGCAGGGTCTTCGAGGGTGCATGGGAGTTTGCCCAACCAGTCCACATGTGTTTTGTGTTTTCGACCGTGTCCCTCGGGGGGTCCTGTGGGGGGTTCTCCGAGAGTATGTGTCGGGCCCGCTGATACGGGCCGTCCGCTCCCTGTACGATCGGTGTCAGAGTTTGGTCCGCATTGCTGGCAGTAAGTCGAACTCGTTTCCAGTGAGGGTTGGTCTCCACCAGGGCTGCCCTTTGTCACCGATTCTGTTCATAATTTTTATGGACAGAATTTCTAGGTGCAGTCATGGTGTTGAGGGGGTCCAGTTTGGTGACCTCAGGATCGGGTCTCTGCTTTTTGCAGATGATGTGGTCCTGTTGGCGTCATCAGCCTGTGACCTCCAACGATCGCTGGATCGGTTCGCCGCCGCATGTGAAGCGGCTGGGTTGAAAATCAGCATCTCCAAATGCCATGGTTCTCAACCGGAAAAAGGTGGAGTGCCTTCTCCGGTTCAAGGAGGAGATCCTGCCCCGAGTGGAGGAGTTCAAGTACCTCGGGGTCTTGTTCACGAGTGAGGGAAGAATGGAGCAGGATATCGACAGGCGGATCGGTGCGGCATCCGCAGTAATGCGGACTCTGCACCGGTCCGTAGTGGTGAAGAGAGAGCTTAGCTGAAAGGCAAAGCTCTCGATTTACCAGTCAATCTTCATTCC
This sequence comes from Takifugu rubripes, assembly GCF_901000725.2. NCBI lineage: Eukaryota > Metazoa > Chordata > Actinopteri > Tetraodontiformes > Tetraodontidae > Takifugu > Takifugu rubripes. The sequence goes on from NC_042299.1 coordinate 5,375,807, forward strand.
TACCCTCACCTATGGTCATGAGCTTTAAGCAATGACCGAAAGAACAAGATCACGGGTACAAGTGGCCGAAATGAGCTTCCTCCGTAGGGTGGCTGGGCTCTCCCTTAGAGATAGGGTGAGAAGCTCTGCCATCCGGGAGGAGTTCGGAGTAGAGCCACTGCTCCTCCGCGTTGAGAGGAGCCAGATGAGGTGGCTTGGGCACCTAGTCAGGATGCCCCCTGGGCGCCTCCCTGGTGAGGTGTTCAGGGCATGTCCCTCCAGTAGGAGACCCCCGGGAAGACCCAGGACACGTTGGAGAGACTATGTCTCTCCACTGGCCTGGGAACGCCTGGGGATCCCCCCGGATGAGCTGGAAGAAGTAGCTGGGGAGAGGGAAGTCTGGGCTTCTCTTCTTAGGCTGCTGCCCCCACGACCCGACCCCGGATAAGCGGTAGAGGATGGATGTTCTGTTTTTACAAGGGGTCCACAGTGATGGAGACAACAATGCGGACTCGGAGAAACGGTGGGAAGGGCAGGTGACTTCGAGCCACAACACCACGCACAGTGGTAGAATGGACTTCCTCTTCACCAGGGGCTTCACTCCATCCTCCCTGGTGGTGGAGCATGTTTTATTATATTATTTTATTTATATTTATGCTCCCACCAGCGCCACAAAGAGGAAGAGGTTTTATTGCTTTAAACGCCATTTCACTGTTGGGGTTGTAGAAAATATGCAAGTTGGTTTTAAAGATCATGCTGTGGTTTTAGGTGATATTGGTATTAGGAACATTTTACCCAAGAGTGCATACTGGCATTTTACATGTCTTGGACAGTTGCAAAACAGAAATATAGCTCCTTTGTCAGCAGTATACTCTCAGCGCCACACGAGACACATATAGGTCCATTTAAGACTTGGAGTCTTAAATAGTGGAACTTGAGGTGGTTAACACTTCCACGGGAGAACGAGGATGCATTGAAGACAATAAGTCCAAAAAAATGGATGGCAAAGTACAGGGTGCACCGGTCCGGTCACGCATTCAGAACATCACGGAGATGGATGATCTCTCTTGCTTCTTTTTTGGGCTGGAGAAGAAGCATGGACAGAATAATGTGGAGACCAACTCATGGTTGGACTGGTGACTACAACTGGATGAGCTCCATTCTGTTCTGCAGAGCATGCAGGGATGCAGGGCTCCAGGTGTAGATGGGTTGACTTTGAATTTTACAGAGTCCTTTGGGATGTTGTGGCTCATGACATGCTAGACATGTTCAATGAAAGCCTGGTCTTAGGGTCCTTGCCATTGTCCTGCAGGAGGGCGGTTGTTATTCTTCTGCCCAAAAAGGGTAAGAAGACATCCATCGATATTGGTCTCATTTCGTTAGACCAAAAAAAGGCTTTTGATAGAGTTGAACACAAGTTCCTCTGGAAGTTGATAGAGAGGATTGGGTTCAGCCCTGGTTTGATAGCCACGATCTGTGTCTTGTATAGTGACATTGCGAGAATGCTGGAGTTCAATGGCAGTAGCTAATTTAACTGTTTTATTCAATGGTCTCCCGGTCCATCCCCAAAATTTGTCCTGGTGGTGCAATGGGCAAAAACACCTTAGTGTTTTTATTGGAGTTGAGATAAAGGCCAAAAGAAATTTGAATGACACAATAGAGAAAATAGAAGGCAAAATTCAAAAATGGAAGTGGCTACTCCCCTGCATGTCCTACAGAGATAGAAATATTGTCCTCAACAACCTGGTGGCCTCTGTGCCGCACTGGCTTACTTGCCTGGAGCCCCCCTAAGGGTTGTTTGCTCAAATTCAGACGAGTTCTAAATTTCTTCTGGAACGGCCTACTTTGAGTCCAGCAGGCAGTGCTGTACCTGCCCAGACAGGAGGGAGGGCAGGGCCTCATCAACCTGACCAGCACGACCACCACTTTTAGACTTCAGTTTGTTCAGAGGTTTTTATCAGGTCCGGTAGATCTAATGTGGATGATGCTCTGTTTTTAACTAACTAAATTTGTCAATTTAAATGGGCTACCTCTTTTTTTTAATCAAAGTGTTCTTAATGCATGGGTCCTTTTTAAATGTAAGCCAAGGAAATTCTCTAGCTCTCTTTTCTGGCTGCTAAAGGAGCTTGTAGTTCACGGGGCCAGGCCTGGCTGGAATGTCTCCAGCGAAACCACGCCTGAAGTGATGGCAGCACTGTGTCGGGCCCAGACCGTAGTTCTCAGGCACATAGTGACCGCTGCAGGGCCGAGGGGCTCAGAGGCTGTGTGCTCTCTGTTAAGCATCTGCTCAATCCAGATTGCGTAAAGAGTGCTGCAACTTTGATGAGAGGCTCAGCGGGAGGGAGAGGAGCCTTCTCTTGGACTACAGCTGGGGGACCAAACCAGACCATGGCAGGACCGTGGTGGTTGTCTATTTTGGGGATCTGGACAGTCCTCTCCTCAGGGCACCAAAGACATTCATACTGCACACAGTATACAAGAAGACCCTGTACAGGAACTGTGTAAAGGTGCTAAACAGGAGGGGATTGTCCAACAAAAGTGCCAGATGGAGCCCGTCTCTGCTGGAGGTTGCTGTACAAACCACCCCTGAGGAAAAGGACCGGCGACCTCCAGTGGAAAATCTTATATGGAGCCGCTGACTCGAACGCGTGAGAAACTCACGTTTGTTTGTTTTGTTTTTTATGTTTTAAGAGGCGTTGGTAAAATGGTTTTAGTGAAACATTCTCTATTGAAAACTTTATTTAGGGAGTGGCATATAACGAAAGTCATCAGAATAAGTGGCAACTACTGAATTTTATCTCCGGCAAAGCCAAGATGGTGATTTACATTTCGAGGGGAAATAAAATAGAGGGCAAACGTGGTTGCGAAGCTACCTCAGTGTGGCGCTGCAACGCCCGCTGCAGACTGAGGTTAGTTTTATTTTTATAGACTTATGAACAACCTCAGCCAATTCTCTAACACGTGGTTTCAAAAGAATATACTTTGCTCTGTCAATTGACCAATTGCACTTTGCACATTTAAAAATGTGTTTTTTTGTGTCCCAGTGAAATTGTAAATAAAGTGTTTTTGTAAAAATCAAAATCTTATTAGTAGTAGTAGTAGTAGTAGTAGTAGTAGTAGTAGTAGTAGTAGTAGTTGTTGTTGTTGTTGTTGTTGTAGCAGACGTTGTAGTAATATTAGCAATAGATTTAGTAGTAGTAGTAGTAGTAGTAGCAGCAGCAGCAGCAGCAGCAGTAGTAGTAGTAGTAGTCGCAGCAGTTCAGAGCGTCATCGCTCATGTCTGCTCAGACTCGACCAGCAGGCGGCCCCAGTGCGGCCGTCTTTTGATCCTGTTGAGGGTTTTCCAGCAGTAACTCGAACCGTCGCTGTATTAACCTGCAGACAGTCTCAGAAAATGTTATTTTCGTGAATGTGTCACATGTTGAGGCTTTTTCGGTCCAAACGACACAAAGGAGAAGAGCACCAACAGTCAAACCACTGTGAACTTCTTCTAGAGGCCCTTAAAATCTCCAGAATGTCAGCATTTAGTCATGGATAACACAAATAATAATACTATACTCATGTGTATTTTATAATGTCTAATAACATAATTGTTTTCATTTAGCGCTGTGGGTCCCCCTCCATGAAGGAATATCGCAGGAATATTCAGGAATAGTTTAACAGCCATATTTTTTTCCAATATTAATATACAAAACTCAAGTTTCTGAGAGGAAACTCTCCCATATTCAATAATGGAAGAACCCCGCTTGTTCACCGGCAGCTGATGAAAGATTTGACGTCATTCTTAATGACTTGTCTCAATTCTGGTGACAGAATAAGACTGTTTATCTTATTTAGACTTTTGAAAACGTGTTAAGGAAAAATTCAAAGAACTCAAATGGGAAAAATTTTAATTGTTATGGCTATATAAACATCTTAAAGCCTAATTAGATTAGTCCTTTATGAATAAATATAGATTAATTGCTATAACTGGAGACTATTGTACAACGGAAGCGCGTTATGATGTGAGTAACGTGTGGAGCAGCGGCAGAAATCATGGATTTAAAGACCAGCAGTGCATTTTCATCACAGTTAAGATTTATTTCATTCAACATTTCACATTACAAATATTTAAAAATTATGCATACTGTTATAAATAGTTGGCTGCAAACAATTAAATAACATTAGAATTTTCTTTTCGGTTTCACTAGCACTTCTACAGACCAACTCCTAGAAATATGGAACATATCCGTATTATATAACTTAATTAGAAAAGAAAATACAAAAATAGGAACTTATAAAGTGAAATGACAATAAAAATTAAGGTGATATCTTAAGTAAAAAAAGAAACTGCTATTAATAAATACAACAACCTTCCCATACACAGTTAAAAACTATTGAAATCTTGCCATTAAGTAACATCATTAACAGACAAATATTTAAATATTTATTTTCCTTCAGAAAATGTGAACCATATATTGTGGAGCACAATATAGCAATTAGTAAAAACTAGACACTTTAACATATTAAAAGCTTCACCTCAAAAATATAACAAAAATCTGATCAAAATTATAAAAATCAATTATACATTCCAATTTAAAATATACCAATAAACAGCTAAATACATTGTTGACCTAATAATTACAATGCAATCAATCACAGTAGCTTAAAATAAAAATAAGCAAATGAGCACAAAACCTTTTAATGTTTGAAAAATAACTTCAATTATTTATATTAGTACAAATAGTTTGATTTCTTTTCTTTTTTACAAACACCAGCATGAAAAGGATTACAATAACAGTAGAAAATGACTGTGAAAAACATATTAACATCTTCATTAAATGTCTGCAATTAAAAATGGCATTAAAGAATTACATTGCAAAGAGTCTTTTTCTTTTTTAATCTGGAAAAGGGTTCAAAAGAAGTATTGCACATAACAACTTGAAGTTAACTTGCAACATTTACCACATTCAAGTCTTTAAGCTCCCCTTCCTCTGGGTAGTAAAGATGGCCTGGGTGGGGTGGGGGTGGTGGGCTTTTTTGGGGGGGCTCAAGTCTTTGTTCTACCCTAACAGTGTTCTACGAGGATGCTCGAAACTTCTGCGCTGCCTGATTGCAAAGTTCGTTTCTCGCCTGTCTTATCTGTTTGGCGAACATCCTGCAGAGGTCTGCGAGTGGAGGGGGGAGGTCAACAGGCGCAGTAGGGGGCGGTGAGGTCAGGTCAGAGCGGTGTGTGCGCGCGCGTGTGTGTGTGTGTGTGTGTGTGTGTGTGTGTGTGTGAGTGAGTGTGAATGTATGTCTGGGGAGGGGGGGGTCCTTAACATTTGGTGCACACCACAACAATTAATTCAAATGTGTTTTTCCTCATGCATGCTAAAGATTACCACAGCTGCTAGTTCAAGAATATATAGATATACGCATATAGACTCAGTTTTTCAAATACTAAAATATTTCAACAACAAACATCCACTCTTGTGATGCGAGAGTCAGTCAACGGGAGTTAAGTCCACCGAGGAAGAGGAAGCCAGACAGAAGTTTCCCTTTTTCTGACTAGTTGATCCTGGTTGAGGTTTTTATTCTGGCCGTGCTGATGGTGCCTAACTATCTAGAAAAGCCGAGACCACACATCCACACAGGTGCACACTAAGCTGTCAAGTTTCCTCAGCACTGAAATGTATAAAAAGCATAATTGAAAATAAAATCTATTGAAATCAGTCAAGGTTTCTTCTTTAAATGAACATTTCCATATATGCAGATCTCTCAGTAACAAAAGTACAAAAGCTACTTTTCACAATGTGAAAAATTGAGGTATTGCAAAAAGGAGTTTCCCCTCTGAAAAATGTGCCGAAAATGACTGTTGGAAAAAGAAAATCTTTATAAAAGTAGTGCATAATAATCCATGTTCTCATGTGCATGACAAAATAACTTTGCTAGAAAACACTGTAGCAAAAATCAGCAGGCGTGTAGAAAAGAATTCTTCACAAAGACTTTGAACTTCTAAAGGTCTGAGGGCAGTGTCCATGAGGGCAGAGCTGAGGGCATGCACATGAAGCTGCCCCAGACAGCACAACACACTCCCTCCTGCCTACAGCCCGTGAAGGGGTGTGTCTGTGTGAGTGTCTAAAGGTGTGTTTGTTTGTGTGTGTGTGTGTGTGTGTGTGTGTGTGTGTGTGTGTGTGTGTGTGTGTGTGTGTGTGTGTGGCTGATCTTTGGGTGTTGGCATCAGTAAATCTGCTGGATTCAGGTGGTTTTGTAAAAGCTTTAAATGTGAAGAGATGAGAAAGGAAGTTAAACTAGTCGGTGGGAGTGGCAACACACAGCTGACGCCATCTTCAGTTACGCTTTAACAACACAGATGCCGAGGCAGCAGCAGGGGTAGTGTGCGTGTGTGTGTGTGTGTGGGGGGGGTGGATGGGGGGGTGGGGGTGGATGGGGTTGGGGGGGGGGGGGTGGGGGGGTAAGCTCTGTGGGAAGGCAGAACACCTTCGCTACCATCACCTTTCCTGAAACATCTGGATCGGGCTCTAAGCAGTGACTCTGGCCTCCTGTTAGCGGCAAACTTTAGCCACAGGGGCCACGGTGATGGTGTTGGGGGGGATGATTTGACGCTCTGCTCAGTCCTTTAGCACGACCCCAGGTCTAATTACAAAAAGTGAGGTGATGACGTAAGCGAGGAGAAAAGTGCCATTGCCAGGCTGCATGTCGCATCGCTTCCCTCTGAGGAAGAGAACGACCACAGCTGGCCGCATCTTCGGCCTCCTTCCTGTTGCTTGAATGGTTTCGGCACGTTAGCAGCTAAGTTTGAGGTATTAGTTTTCCGCGTTATGATGGCGATCAAACCCAAATCGATGTTGCCAAGAATTTCGCTGTGGTTTTCAAGTAACGCCGACGTGTTTGTGACCTTGTCAATGTCGTCAAAGTTGAGCTTTAAACATGTGGACGCTGGAGGGGAAAAGAACGCTTGTGCAGGGGCCCTCGGTTCTGGTGGGTTAATTCAGCTTTGGTTAATAACTGGGGGCCTCATCCTGGATCTGCACTCAGAACGTGGAAATAAGTGCACTCTTCTTAAGCCACAGCCTTCTATTGCTTCACCTTTGCTCTGGAGCCTCTTGGAGGAACACAGACTCTCAGAAACCTCAGAAACAAAGAAAGCTGCTGACACACTGTTGCTCTGAAACAAAACTACAGATAAAGAAGGAAAAGAGACAGCTCTGCTACCAAACAAGTCAAATGAAGAGTGTTCATCTCGGGGTGTCTGCCATCAAATTGAAAATTGAATACATCACTGAGAAAAATATACCAATTGAACAGCAGTTTATAATATCACACCTCAAACTCTGCAAAATATGAACCCCACAACTTGTAAAAATAATTAAAACATAATCAGACATATAAATAAAATCAGGTCAGCCAACCTTGCTGGACATATTTGGATATAACTCCAGTTTTTCTTTTCTAGCCTCAAAATATAGATTTTTTTCTTTAAATTAACTTAAAAAAGAAGAAACAGATTTTAGTCAAATTAGAGCAAAAACAGAACCAGCAACAGAAAAGTGCATTTATTTGTACAAGAATGCGACTCCTGCACTACCTGCCGCCACCCTCAGTTCCAGCGGAAGGAGATGTGACGAGGCCGGTCGCCGCCCTCCTTCACCAGCGGTTTGTGAAACTCTCGGCCTGCCCGTGAGTGGATGGCGGCCCAGCAGTACTCGCAGTAGTACTGCAGACAGGTGACGTTGGCGCAGAAGAAGGGAGCGAACTTTCCACCGCAGCGGGTTCCCTGGCACTCGTCGCACAGCTGGTCGTCCAGCACGTATGGCTTCACTTCCACCTGCAACGCAACATGTGACGTCAAAGCAAAATGGCGGCCGCCTGGCTGGGCTCCTCCCTCTCCTCTCACATGGCCCTAAACCTTTGACTGCCTTCGCTGGCGCTCAGCAAACGAGCCACCGACATGTCACAGACACTGTCAGCGAGGAGCTCAGCTGACACAATTACCGGTATGCAAATGAAGAACCAGCCTCCCCACTGCTGCTTACACGGCAGCGCTGCCTTTAGTCCTGTTGAACCTCATCCAGGTGTCCATCACAGCTGTGAGAGTGGAATTCTGTGAGCTTACAGCTGTAGCTGAGGACAGAATAAACCACTACAGGGTTAGGACAAGACTGTCTAAATCCAGGCCTGCTGGGATCCCACTCTCACTGCTGAAAGCACTTCCTGCCTGGTAGGACAGAAAACCCGGCCGGACTGGATGTGGACAGTCCCATCCTAAAGCCTGCTCACTGTCAGAAAACAAGCAGATCTGATCCCGATGAGAAGGACAAGGGGAGGCTGAAACGTTCCGCCTCTTCTCTTCTCACTCACCCGTTTATCGATTTCTCCGTGCTGCAGCTGCACAAAGCGAGCGCTGATAGCAGCTATGTAGCTCTGCTGATTAGAGAAGGCGACCCGCCCCGCTCCCTTGGGGTACTTCAGCTCAGGATCGGTGTCGATGCCGGCGTAGCAAACACCACCATAGAGGCGGTCCATGATCATGGCAAGCTCCACTGGGAAGGATAAAAACGCTCACTTTTGGATAAAAACCACAGACCCCCGCACGCACACATGCACACACGCGCACACACACAGCTCCACCCTGCAGCACAGCTCAGGTTTATAGGAAGCAAGGTGGGATTTTCTGTGCACAGACTCAGAAAAGAATCTATTTATTTCCCCTTTCGGACGTTTCAACATCAAAATTTTTTTTGTAAAATGGTGAATACCAGCACGAAGTGGACGAGGGACACCTCCCACAAAGATGGTCTTCCTGGGGTCCAAAGGCTGAGATCCGTCCATCACAAAATCACTGTCGTTCAGGTTCCAGGGGCGGATCTGGACCTGTCACACACGCACACCAAAACACACAGGTTTCAGCCGCTCAGACAATCTACAGTTGACTGCTGATAAAAGTCACTCTCAAAGTCACATCAGCAAGTTGCTGTGAGTTCATTAAGACACTGTGTGTACACTGTGTGTATGTGTGTACCTGTGTCCGTGTGTGTGCGTGCCTGTGTGTCTGTGTGTGTGCTCCCACTGACCGGCTTGTCTTTGATGGTGGGGCTGGACACGCAAAGGTAGAGCTTGCCGTCCTCCTCGATGCAGGCATCGATCAAAGCCTGCACGGAGCTCTCGTCCTGGAACAGCAGGAAGGCGTATCCTGTACAAACACGGTGTCGTTATTGATGCTGCTGTGTGTGCAAGTAACAGCGAGGAGGGGTCACATTGGAATTCAGTGCAAAAAATACTTAAACTGCAGCTCTGATAGGAAGGAGGGGTATTTCTTTAAAATCAGACTGCGAGACAAGACAGAAAAATGAAAGTGTAATAACTTTGAAACAAACCTTTGGGGGGGAAATAGGATTTGCTCTCTGCTTTATGAGGCCAGTCTACAAACAGGTGCCCAAAACGCCGAAAACTGGCTGTTATCTCATCTGAAATACAGCATATGGAAATCAGCTTAGACAGGTTTGATGCTGTTTGGGTGTTCTTCTTTGTTTTGAACTGATCCCATCAACATGGTCAATTTGTGCCAGAGGGAAAGAAATGTCCCACTTTAAGACAACTAATACTGATACCTTCATCGATGTCCGGGGGAAGTCCTCCCACAAAAACCTTGCGTGAGTAGCGTTCGATGCGCTCCCCGTTTTGATGTGCAAAGTGTGGAGAGCCCAAGCCGATGAGACCCTGATCGCCACGCTCATCATCTGGGAAACCATCTTCCATGGGGAAGAGAGATGAGTGGCCTGAGAGAGAGCAGCAAAAAAGGCTTTAATTCCAGGGAGAGATGAGGGAATGAAATGATGACATGATGACAAAAAGACCACAATAACCACTGCATGGCAGCCACACCGTTTTGACTCTTTACCCATTTCATCTTATTAGTTGGCACATTATTAACATGATTCCATTTCATCAGTGAAGACATAATTTTAGACCTAATTTTAGGTATGAACACTATGGTGAAGCACAAGATCAGCGTATAAAAGGTAGACAGAAGCAGTAGTTTACCAAAACAATTTAAAAGCAGAAGAAACAGAAACAGTAAATGAACTGAGGTATTTATCATATTCATGTGTATGTGTGTTAATTTTGGCTTGTGGACACATGCAGAGTTGTCTGTGAAAGACTAAACATGCACATATGTTCCTTAAAGTTTGGGTTGGCTTCAATTTTCACCTGTCTGGGCATGTTAAGAGCTGCAAATAGTTTGAATTTATGAGCATTAGCCCTGGGACAGAGTCTTATCTACATGGTTCAGCCTAGTTTGCTGATGTATAAACACTGTAATGTGTTCTTTGTTCAGCTTGCAGCACTTTTTAATTTTCTGCATTGTTTTTAATATTTAAAGTCTATTAACAACCAGTTGTTAACTGCAGCAATATTATCTCAATTGTGAAATATTTGTAGATGCATTGTCTTGCAAAATGTGGGTGTAGGATCATTCTTATGCTAGCCCAACCCTGATGGGTAAATCTAAATAGCTTCTGAGTGGAATGTGCATGTAGCTTCATGTGCATGTGAGTGTGATATAGAGGTCAAGGCCTGCATGGCTCCTATACAACATGCCCTGAGCTGCTTTATACAGATTTGTGCAACAGAGTTAGCCTGAGCTCAGAGACGGGCTGCAAATCCATGTGCCTGTGCTGTGTGTCAGTTAAAAACCCATGAAGCTGCTGAGCATAGAGATGCATCACAGAATTTTAAAGAGAAGCAGAATAAAACACAAAGATGCCAAAAAAAAAATTACATCACAAGGTTACAACAAAGCTTAACACAATCATGCAGACAAAACATGATAGTCGTTCCCAATCAACAGCGGTCACCAACGAGCTCACACAGCAGCACCCAGCAGCCGCAGCAGAATTTAAGATGGGAAAATGACGTCATATCTGAGAGTAGGTTTTACCTCGTCTTCTGCTATAATTCCTGGCTGCATGTGGAGTAGGGACAAACCAAAAGAAAAGGATAAAAGAACAATAAAAGCCTTATAGAAGACGATATCAACGAGGGCACCAGGTAGTTCATAACAAGGAATGAATGTTCTGTTGTCTTCTGACCAGCAGAACCACAACCATCCTGATTTCATCTAAACAACATATTTTTTATCTAAATGAAACCTGGTAGAACTGGATTAAAGTCTGAGAAAGCAGCTCGTCTGACTAGCAGAAAACAGTCTCCTCTAGACTGGCAGAAATAAAAAACAGACTCGGAGGTCCACCGTGGATATTGTGAGATAATGAAAAGATTAAAGGGTTCACTCCTGCATTAAAGGGTTCATTACGATTATGAGCAGAAAACACTAACAAAGCCAATTATCTGATCTGATTTCCAGCGTTTGTGGTTCTCTTGTTAGTTTGCTCCTGTTGGCAACACCAGGAAAGAAAAGCAGCAACAGCAATTAGTCAAAAGTGAGTAAGACGTCCAACCAGAGCCAATACCAGGAAAAGTTTGTGGAAGTGGCAAGGATTTCACAATAAGTGATGTGTTCTTTGCTGCTCAGTCCAGGTGACCCAACAATTTTGACAGAGCATTTGCAACACACTGATCAACTGCAACTGTTTAGCCTGATTTCTATTATTTGGTCATTTTATGTCCCTCTTCAGTGGTTATCCCCAGCATCCAAACTGGAGCACAGCAGTAGCTCATCAAATATACATAAACTGAACATAAGGAGGATCATCAAAAAACAGCACTCCTTACTTTGGTTCTGTTTCACATAATCTAACACCTCTATAACCCATCCAACAGGTCCATCAACCCACGCTGTGGTTGTCATGTGTACACACACATTCCCATTTTAATGCACTTTCTGGGAAATAAAGTCTCTTCACAGGGAGCTGAAAGGAAATATATATAAATGATATGCACACATACATATTTCAGATGGGTTGAGGCCCTCAGTTTTTCCACATTTATATATATATATTTCCTTTCAGCTCCCTGGAGGGAGGGAGAGGGAGAGGGAGAGGGAGAGAGAGAGAGAGAGAGAGAGAGAGAGAGAGAGAGAGAGAGAGGGAGGGCGCGAGAGAGAGGGGGAGAGAGAGGGAGAGAGAGAGAGGGAGAGAGGAGAGAGAGAGAGAGAGAGAGATGAGAGAGAGGAGAGAGAGAGAGAGAGAGAGAGAGAGAGAGAGAGAGAGAGAGCAGAGCAGAGCAGAGCAGAGCAGAGGAAGAGGACAAACCCATCAGCAATAATCCTCAATCGCTTCTGTGACAGCGAGAGAGGGGCGGGGGGGAGAAGAGTATAACACAGCAAAGCAGATTGACAGAGCAGAGTGCTATAAAAAGATGTATGTGTGAGAGAGAGAGAGGGAAAAATAGATTGGAAGAGATGGAGAAACAAGTTGATAAAGAGCTGTGTGGGGGTTGAGAAAATGAGACTGAGTGAGGAAAGATCAAGACAATGAATCCAATATGTGTATGCTAGTGGGGAGCAAGAGCAGGAGAGAGGGAGAGAGAGATGGGGAGAGAGAGAGGGAGATGGGGAGGGAGAGAGGGGAGAGAGAGGGAGGGAGAGCAATGGTGTGCCACCTCTGAATCCTCCCTACTTTCTGCCACCATCTGTCTCAGGGCTTGATGATGGCGCCTGATCATGTGATATCACCACATGACCCATCTCATCTGCTGAAGAGCGAACCAGAACGGCTAAACATGCTGGCCTCAAAGGCTAAAACACGGGGTCGAATGTGGGTGTGCAGGAAACACACATGAATATTCAGGTCCACATGGACAGAACAGGTGTTCTGTACAGCGAAAACAACTGCATTTGAGGCAGAAAAACACATCCACTGATGATGAAGTTAACATCCATTGATGATAAAGTTCTCCAGAGAGGATGATGTTGAAGCTTGCTCATAGCATAAATCACACATGCTGACTCACATCACCAAACAAACCTCTGCAAATAGAGCAAAACAAACTGCAACGCAGTCTGAGCCATGTTGTTTTAGGTCAAGGGGAGCGCCTCTAATTAATGTGAGTTTAACACACACACTGCCTTGGACTCCTTTGGATTTATGGTGTCATCTTTGCTGCAGAGTCTAGTTTAGCCTGCTGACAGCTACAGGAATGGTGAGGAGAAGATCTGTTATTCATTCAGACATAAACGTGCTCCACTGTAATTTGGCCCCAGACGACAGTGATTCCATCAATCATTTATCATGACTGTCAGAAGAAAATGTCCTCTTAGGCATTTCAAATGTAAACCTTTTATCCAGTTATTTACATCCACAGGCCACACAGACCCTTAATAGTGAGAAAGTTACTATACCACTATAGCACCAGTACTATAATACAGGTACTATAAAACCAAAATTATAATACAGATACTATAGCAGCGGTACTATAATACAGGTATTATAGTACTATAATACAGGTATTATAGTACAGGTATTATAATAGAGGTATTATAGTACCAGTACTATAGCACCAGTACCATAATACAGGTACTATAGCACTGGTACTATAATACAGGTACTATAGTACCAGTACCATAGCACCAGTAATATAATGCAGATACTATAGCACCATTACCATAATATAGGTACTATAGCACTGGTACTATAATACAGGTACTATAGCACCGGAACTATAATGCAGGTACTATAGCATGGGTGCTATAAAACAGGTACTATGGCACCAATACAGGTACTATAGTACTGGTACTATAATACGGGTAACATAGCACCAGCACTATAATGCAGGTACTATAGGACAGTTGCTATAATACAGGTACTATGGCACCGGTGCTATAATACAGGTACTATGGCACCAATACAGGTACTATAGTACTGGTAATATAGTACCAGCTGGTTGGTACTGATGGGAGGTGTTATTTCTAATTATTCTGCCATCTGTTTGCATTAGTATTCATTGCATTACATGATTAATAAGCACTTTATATTTAGCGATAGTCTTTGTATTTATTTATTGTACTTATATATTTAGGCAATTCATGTTTTCATGCTAATGGTTACTGATAGCTGCAAACTCTACGTACCATTGAGGGGCAGAGGGTTGTCCCCCGCTGGATGAGGGAAACCGAGGCGACCTGCAGAGACAGACAGAAGAGACACACTTGATGAAAGAACACAACCAGGTCCAACATGTAAAATGAAAGAGGCCTGTAGCCTCATAGGTGCTGACGGCCTCCTGGTTTTCGACTGACATCCATTTCCTCATTTGTGTCTAATGTCACACGTTTTCAAGACACATGCCAGACCCGATGAGCACAGCCGCACAAATACACCATATGATGCCAAACAAGCCACCAAGTTATGCAAGGCTGCAGCAGGATCATCAGGCAACAGGGCTGAAATAGTGCAGCCATTGTTTGCGCGCGCGTGTGTGTGCGTGCGTGCGTGGCGCCCCGTGAGTGGTGTGGTCATTGGGAAATCTGCAGGCCCCTCCCTGACACCTTGCAGATTGTAATCACTGAAGATGCCATACAAACAAAGCGGAACTGGGACTAGCAGATCCCAGCAACCAGGACGGGTCACGTGTTGGCCCAGGAGCTTCACTTGTGTTGACCCGTCTACTGATCCCCCCACCCACACAACTTTGCACATGCTGACACAAGATGCAAGAACTATTTCACAATTCATCAGTTATTTGCAAGAACATTCAAACGTCAAAGCCGACCACAACTTAAGGGCGCCACCCTAAAAGCCTTTAACGGTGTAGGTAGATGGACCATCCGCTCTGTCCTCCTATTATTTACAGCTTCTGGCTGCCTACGTGTACAGCACAGCAACAGTCAAAGCGTATGCATACACAAGTGCACCCGTGTGCATGTGTGTCTGCGTGCGCGTGTGTGTGTGTGTGTGTGTGTGTGTGTGTGTGTGTGTGTGTGTGTGTGTAGGATGGGGGGGGCATAACAGAGGGGTCCTTTCTGTCAGTCAGTACAATGCTGGACACCATTCAAAGCCACTTCTACTGGAGACATTCTCCTGGCCGGTTCCCTTTGCTTTCTTGCTCTCGTTCTGTTCAATATGTTCCAGCTGGAACGGCAAATTTGTGCCACATTTGCGTGCACAGTAGCATGCTCGTGCGTGGGTGCAGTCAGTGTTCATGAGATGTGTTTAATAATCTAGAAAAAGACAACTGGAGCAGAGTGACTGCTCAAAGCAAATCTTTGATTTGATTACGAGGGAATAAAACCATTCTTATATTTGACTGAAGACCTGATGTGAACAAAACCACTAACTTACAAACTATCAAGTGATTCTGAAGGGTTCTTTGTAGGAGTTGGACTAAAGTGATTTTCATTTAGAGAGGATTGACTGCAGTTATGAGAATCGTCTTATTCAAGGTGATTTATTACACAAATGTAAATCAGACTGATAATGACCATCAATGATGAGTTACACATCCAGGTTAATAAGGTCAGCAGCTGGACCAGCCCCATGTGTTCTTAGCTGAGCCACAGCATCCATCCATCCATACATCTATCCATGCATCAAGCAACCAGCCACTTATCCATGCATCCATCCATCCACTTATCAATGCATCCATCCATCCACTTATCAATGCATCCATCCATCCACTTATCCATGCATCCACTTATCCACGCATCCATCCATCCATGCATCCACGCATCCATCCATCCATCTAATTTCCATCCATCCATCCAATTTCCATCCATCCATCCATCTAATTTCCATCCATCCATCTAATTTCCATCCATCCATCCATCTAATTTCCATCCATCCATCCATCTAATTTCCATCCATCCATCCACTTATCCATGCATCCACTTATCCACGCATCCATCCATCCATGCATCCACGCATCCATCCATCCATCTAATTTCCATCCATCCATCCATCTAATTTCCATCCATCCATCCATCTAATTTCCATCCATCCATCTAATTTCCATCCATCCATCCATCCATCTAATTTCCATCCATCCATCCATCCATCCACTTATCCACACATCCATCCATCCATCTAATTTCCATACATCCATCCATCCATCTAATTTCCATCCATCCATCCATCCCCACACAAGCTGCATCAAAGCACCAGAGACCTTCCTACAATGTTGTAGCATCAGACCTGATTCTCAGCTGAAGGATACAGATACCACTGCATGTTTTTAGTAATCTCTTTGGTTACTCGTCTCTTTGGGTTGCATTTTCTCTCAAAATGGTGCTTAAAAGTTTGGTCAAAAAGGTTTTCATAACTAATGAAGGCTAAAATAGCATAATTCTAAGAGCTAGCTGTGTGTGCCACCTCCCACCACATCCCATCTAACAATGGGTCACTCTGTTCGTGGGCTGAGGAACTCTTTTTTAGACAAACGGCAATGTGTTACCCAACTCCTCAACACCTAAATGGCAATCATCAGGAGGAACACAATTAGTCACCATAGCAATCTATAACGCAATCACCTAGAACTGAATGGAGAGTTTAAACAGCTGGCATAAACTACAGCAAACCAAGATCAAATAGGTTTAGGTTCAGGTAGAAGCTCTATCAGAGAGCACCCAACACAGAGGAGGAATCATCCCAAGTCACAGCTGCAGAGCGAAGCAGACACCATTCATATGTCACCGGTGTGATAGATGAGATGTGTGAGATGTTGGGCTGCTTTGCATGAGGAAACAAGTGTGTTTTTAAAGTAACATGTAGGTAAAGGTGTCAAAGTTGTAAAAGTCAAGGTTCTCAATGGTGGGAGGGCACAAGGCTGTCGCTCTTTGAAACATGTTAACATCTCCATTGGCTCCACTGGGTTTTCTTCCAGCTCCTGCAAATCCTTTCCTTGAATTGAGCAAGAGCTTTTGCTCTCATCAAACCCAAAATCTCTGCAGGCTGCAATCTCAAAACCAAAAATTGCATTTGTTTTCATCTGAAGTTTAAAAAAAGTTGATAGGGAAGGATATAGCGATGCAGGATTAAGACACAGCTTGGTAATAAAATGTGTACCGGTAAGTAGCATATCTAGGTAACTTCACACATATTGTGGAGAGTATGTTATGTCTGAGGATGTGATGGCTGAGCATAACTACTACCTGTGAATCACACGTGTGCTAAAAATACTCAGTAATAACAGGGTGTAAAATGGAAAATTGCAGCATTGCTTATCTGTGTGCAGAGTTCGGTGTTCTTCACCTTTCAGAGTGTCTTGTTCAGCTCTCATAATGTCGATCAGAGAACTCTCCAGCGGGTTCAAGTTGAAGCTGTCAAAAGACCTGGTTCGTTCCTAAAGGTTGGAGAAAGTGGAGACATGTCATTGTGGAGACAACAAGGATCCAGATCACAATTAATAAAAGCAGGAGCATGAACATACCCATTTTTTAAAAAGTCTGACAAATACACCCCTTTAACAGAGAGGTTTCTTTTTTTTTTCCTATGTGTGGAACCACAATTCCCATCTTGTGTGTTGTGTTGGCAAACTGACTAACCAACTCAACAGAAGACCCTTCTTGAACAACAGCTTTGTCACCTACAACTGGGGCAGCCATGGCATACCAGCCATACTAGAAATATTTGTATGCACACACAAACACATGCTGACACCCACTAGCTTGCACACACACACACCAAGCAAAGGCTCATAATCACACAAACAAACACACACACAGTATTACGCTGATAAGGCTTCTGTCTCCACTCCACCT
Organism: Takifugu rubripes; assembly: GCF_901000725.2. Classification (NCBI taxonomy): domain Eukaryota; kingdom Metazoa; phylum Chordata; class Actinopteri; order Tetraodontiformes; family Tetraodontidae; genus Takifugu; species Takifugu rubripes. The sequence continues at coordinate 5,393,424 of NC_042299.1, forward strand.
CTATCAAACTAAACAAGCAGCCACTGATGATGGCATATCGACAACAGGGATCACTTTTCTGGTTATCTTCTGTCCAAGAATTATCACAAAACAGGAAGAATGCCTGGTCCTGTTTAGGGTTAGTGCGTGAGAGTCTTGTGAGCCATCAAATATGACCCGACCGTCTCGTTCCCTTCCTCATTTCTATTTCATGCCATTTCCAGTCACGACCAATCTCATACAACTCAGAAAACAGAAACTCTTTCAATATGTCAAAGTTAGTTAGAGTTATGTTAGCGGAAAATCAAATTTTCTAATGTGCAGGTTTATGTCCAATTCACCCTTGTAGGAGTGGCCTAAAAAGGTCATGACTCAAAGAGCGATAAGCTCTTTCCTCAAATAGACCAATGATGTAGACGTCTTGCAGAAAAAGAATTACCCAACAGGTTTCTCAACCTCTACAATAACCAACGGGTTTAGTCTATCACACTTTGCACCACTTTGTCTTCCACACAAATGCAGGTGTGCTTAAAAGCTCCGCTGTGTATCCATTCTTATGTTAATCAGAATAACCTGAATGGAAAAGGACTAAAAGCAAACCAGCCTATCTGAGGAAAAGTTCAGGTCATACAAGGCTACACCATCATGTCCCTAGGGTCAAATGCTAAAGGGTTCAGAAAAACAGCCTGCCTCTGCACACCATGTGACCAGGGGTCGATCTGGGCAAATGTATGCTGTCTGCAGGGTCTCCCAAAATTCAGCAGCTACCATTGCTGATAGGACATGTAGTCGTGAAACGTTGCTGTGTTAGCCAAAAGATTCAGGACTGGACTCAAACTGATGCGCGTTTCCCAGTGAGCTGGCAGAGGAAGAATCCAACCCGTGCAAACTCTTTCTCTCAAAACAAACATGACAGGGGTGACTGTTCTATCACGTCCGCCTCAGGATCTTTAGGGAACTGCAGTAAATAACTGGGGAACAAATAAAGCAAACCTTCAGAGACAGCACTGGTTACTCCAGATAAACACTACAGAATCATGAGAGGCAAAAAGTTAGCTCGTTTTGCAATCTAACATTATCTGCCTATGATTAGAGTCTTAGATGATAGATTGGCGGCAACAGGATTGGCCAAGGGCATAGTACATATACCTCAAGTCTCAAAAAAATGTTGTAGCCCAAGTAATAGTACAGGGCAATCATGTGGAGATGACCTTACAGGATGATCATAGGTCATCTGTAGTTGCTAAGCATTAGCCAGCCAGGTGGCAGACAGTGATTAATACAGAGATTTGTGCGCCGTACTCTCTCAGCGACCCTCAGCTGATCGGCAGAGTACAGTGACAGATTGCAGGGTGTGAACAGATATGCAGGCATGATATACGGTTGCTCGTCACAATACAGTGACAGGCCCAGCGTTTGGGTGGTGGCGAGACGCTCGGGCGTTACAGTGCAGGAGAGCCCAGCCATGTTCACCCAAGGCTGCACCTATAAACACAAACTGGGCCAATCGATTCCCTGGACTGGTCGCAGGGTTCACATGCCACTCGCTCACACAAGAGTCTTTAATCAACATAAATGTGCATATACTTGACTGTGGGAGGAAACCAGAGTCACCAGGAGAATCCCACGCAGGCACAGGGAGAAACCTTCACAGATTCAAGCCCAGAATGTTCCTGCCACAATGCAACCGTACAGTGTGAACTGCACAAGCTGCTAGCTATTGCTAATATGGATTAGCTGTCAGAAGAAAATAAGATGTCAAAGTAAAGTGAGTCATGTAATGTAAAAAGTACAACACAGTCATTCATATTCAAATCAGGAAACCTTTAAAAGCTGCATTTTAATTGGAAACATGAAAAAATGAAAGCTAATTGAATGGAACAGATTGTTTGCAATAGCCTCTAAACAGGGACAAGCTAACCTCCTTCCTTTCATGTGGGGCGTTACAGAATGATTAAATACAGCGTGCAGTTGGGTGATTAATTCAAACATTAATCTTCCATGTCGCCAGCTCAATGATGAAGAATGGAAGGTGAGAGAGACTGAAAGAGGTGAGAAAGTCACAGCATAACAACGCAAGAATATATGAGTCTTATATACGAATCTATGGCCTTTTATAAAGCGGGGAGTATCACAATACCCTGCAGAAAGTCACCGCTGGGAAGGTTGCTGTTTCCGTGTGCCTCTAATCACATCAGTAAGACAATGGAGAGAAGAGAAAGAAGGGAAGGGGGGAAAATGCCAGATGAAAGAAATGAAATGATGGAAACTAGGAAACACGCATAGCAAGGTAAAGCAAAATGAAAAGGAGGGCAGGAAAGGGAAGCAGGTTGAGCTTTTGATGCTTGCGATTATGTTTCTTCCTGGTTAAAGCATTTCAAAGGGCCTGCCATGATATTATACACCCCCGACTGTCAAACACCACCCTAACCAAGTGCTTGAATGGCTGGCTGTAGGGTGGCCTGTGTTTGAGGTGGAGCCAAGAGTTCCAGCAATATTTACACTGATGGATTAAAGTGAACTTGCTCCTTTATTGTATGCAAAGAGCTGGGCTAAGTGCAATATAGACTCCAGTTTGTATTCTTCCTTTGTTGGGACAAATGTGTAGAAGACATAAGCCAGGCACTAATTAGGACTCAAGCATACATCAGTTTGTGCACATTCGAACACAGAGGCGCTCTTTCTTCCTGTTGCAGAGCGTCTGTCAAGGGTGCGAGGAGGGTACAATGAGGCTGTATGAGCAGCGCAGTTCTGTGCTTGCCAGCTCAGCTCAGGCCGCTCATTAGGCTTAAAAAGGAAAAAAACAACTCCAGTTTGACAGTGTCACAGGGACGAGGTAATGACCCAAAATCTCAGGCCACAGCGGCTCATTGGCTAGAGTTGGTTTGTAGTGTGCTCACATACTCAACATAAATGCACGATGAAAAGCTTCCATCAAAGCAAGAGATTCATGCTTTTGGACATGTATCTTCATTAGGGAGGACACAGCTAATCAATACAAAACTGATTTCTATACAATAAAGAGGCACAGAGAAGTTTCTTCTGATCTTCTGGGCCGTGAAATAAGTTAGCTGCCCCGTGACTGGCTCCTGTGCAATCGTCAAAGCTGCAGCAGACATTTTCTGTGTGTGTAGCTTCTAATATGAAGTTTAGAGAAAGTAATGAGCTACTGCTGCGCAGCCTTGCTGTAAACGTGCATCTTCTGGGTTTGCGTATGTGGCCCAAGGCAATCCCAACATCAGAATGTTTGAAAACATGGGTATAGAAGCGCTGTAGTCAGGTATGTCGCAATAGAGGCAATGCTACAAGAGCGAAACGTTGATGATGTCTACTGCAGACCATCGGGAATTCCACACCAAAAGCCGTTGATTCTTTCATTTTGACCAGTACAAAAAGTCCAATTGGGGGAGCTAATCGTGACACCAATAAAACAGCCTTGAAGTTATTGCGTTTGTTGGGCTAACAGCTTTTTAACAATTATACGTTTTGGTGTCGTTTGCCTACATGCTGCTCTGGCTGTTGTCTGTAAAGGATTTTACACACCCGCCCACTCACCAGCCTACCTAAAGTTGGTTTGTATAAAATGCACTGAAACACACATGCACGTCAGAGATTGGAAATAGAAATGAACCAGTACCGTATGGCCGTCAATTTCTGTCACCTTTGCTTTGAACTGATTATGAATAATATGAAATCACGATCACCGGCCAATCCTCCAGCTGTCAGGGCAGAAGCACAGAGATGCCTTGACCGAGCAGAATGGACCAAATGAGCCAGTTTTAACCTGCAAAAGCAGTCTCAGCCTTCTGGGCCCCTCTGCCTCACATTTGAGTCCGACTGCGCTTCATTAGTAAATTAGTGGCTCCGAGGTGAGCTGTGTTCGGACACATGAAGACACGTCGGAACAACATCCTGCCGTTTGCCTTCTGGTGCACGATGACATTAGTGTCAGTGCGACAGTCAGTGCAAGAAGCACTTTAAGAATTTAGACTGGTCTCCTGCTTGAAGGAGATTAGCTTTTGTGGAGAAAATGTACAATAAAAGCAAAGAGGCTCTTCAATAGTGGTCTGTGAGACCAGGTAATAATGCTGTCAACCTACTGACCCACTCCTGAGACAACAAAGGTGGACAATTATTCACACAATTTAATGCCATCTACTCCATGAGGTGAGTAGCTGATGCCTGCAGCAACTTTCCCTTTGTCACCCCTCCTTTTAACATCTGACACTATAAATCAGGGCTGGATCAATAAAGTGGATTTATCTCTGTGCTCCCTTTACCCTTTTCCCTCAGTCCTATTAGTTCTACCCTTCCCTTTTGTGAGAATCAGAGGTTTGTGCATGTGTGAAGTGAGCCATCATAACAGCAGCGACCATGATTGTGTTTGAGCCACCTTCTTGTACCTGCTCAAACATCTTCATCATTCCATCGATGGGGTCTCTTCCTCTCCACTCCTCCAGCCCTCTATGTGTGTGTGTGTGTGTGTGTGTGTGTGTGTGCGTATGTGTGTTCTGCTGGAAAACAGAAACCATGTCTATGCATTTCTATTTTGAGTGTAACAGCAGAATGAACAGCAAACCTAAATCTGATTGTTTCAGTGGTGAACTACTGAAACTACTTATGAATAATATAATTTTATCACAAAGGAATCATTAATCCCTAATTCCAATCTACACTATCACAAACTGACCTGAAAGGGAAAAATATTATCGCTTCGTCCGACTCCTTCATCTATCCAAGACTTGGGGTTGAAGCCTGCGGGGCTGTTTCGGGGGTACTTCTGGGAAGCCACATGGCTGTTGGGGAAGGTCTTCTTCAGTGGAGAGATGGAGTTGATGGGGGTCATCCCACCGTTCAGCCCTCTACGATAATCTCTGCCCTGAGACCCTCCCCAGCCACCACCACCACTCCCATAGCCACCGCTGGGACTCCAGGAGGTGGACGAGCCGGGGGAGGGAGAAGGGCTCTGGTAGCTGGCTGGGCCCCAGGGGGACGGTGGCTTGTTCAGGCTGTTGGACAAATGTGGCAACTGGCTGAAAGCAGGATTCCTATGTGGAAAGGGAGGCGGCGGATGTGGAGAAGCTGGGGAACGCCGTTGTTGCTGGTTGTGGGGATGTTGGAAGTGGGGGTGTGGTGGGGGAGCTGGGTGATGCTGGGACAATGCAGCAGCTGGGCCAATCTGGGGAGAGAAGTTCCCACCAAACCCTGGACTGACATGATGTGAGAAATTCTGGAACAGCAAGGGCCCATTGTTGGCAGATGCCGGGTTGAAGAAGCTGACGTCCTCATTGATGATGGTTGATGGTGCTGTTGGAATCGCAGCTGACCAGTTGTTGAAGCCAGTGAGTGATGAGGAGGTTGTACTTGACTGGACCGGACCAGTGCCCCCTAGACCAGACGTCTCCTGGTAATCAAAACCTGTCAGAACAGGAGATTCAAGGCGGAGTTGCTTCTCCTTTCCATTACTTCCTTCAGACACTCCGTTGTCCGTCTTGACTTCGTCTGACCGGGTTTTTTCCAGTTCTGAGATGATCCCACCGCTACTTCCACCCTCCTGGTGACCCCCAGGGGACAACTGCTGCTGCTTTTCTTGACTTTCTTGCATTTCCTGTTGCTGTGTTTTGGGTTTCTCTGCCCCCCCCAGGATTTCGTCTTGCACGCTGTTGTGTGTGGTTGAGGCAGAGAAAAGCCAGGGGGAGCCTCCCGTGGTGCCATTCCCTGTGGCTGTGGTGCTGTTTATGAAGGCAGCAGGGCTCTGCGACACATTTTGGTGGTGGTGTGGGGGCTGCAGATGCGGGTGGATTCGGACTGGGAATGCAGACTTGTTGCCAGTGTTGTTTTGAACTAAGACTCCAAACCCGTAATCCCCCATTTGTTTGCTCCCCCCACACACAAATACTATCCCGTGATCTTCTGGTCCTATTGGGGGAGAAGACACATGAGTGTGTAAGTTAGTGGACTTCCGCCATCATTCCATTTTAGATTAAAGGATTCACACACTGCAATAGACAAAATGGAAAGATACGTTTCACTGTCTGCTTCCCCGTGGATCCTGTTCCAAGATCATTGAAAGGACCCGTCATTAAAAGACACTGTCACCAATAACCTCGTCTCTCTGGACTCCTGAAAACAGGGAGCTAATGTTACATCTTTAGCTAATTATAAAGCCGTGACGTTGCCAGGTTGTAAGTCTACAGCTGAGCTGCCACAAATAGCTGCAAACCCAGCTGTGTCCAACTGGCTCCTTTCTCGGGGTCGGGACGGTTTCGCTCCGTTCAGTTAATGAGCAAATGAAATCTAAAATCATCATCAAATACGTTTGGAACCAGACGCGACCTTGTTTGACAGCTGTCCCGAGTAGATGAGTCCACCCTCAAATATTTAGTATTTCTCATCAAAATAGGATGTATGAACAGTCGGAAATAACAATTTTCACTACGGCCTCTGCTTATTTGACAATTACATATTTAAACATGTCACCTGAAACTATAGGTATTAGCTTAACATTTCCAATAGTTGCTAATTCTAGCTAGCAAGCTAGCCAATGACTGCTAGCGCGAATGCTAGCTAGCCGCACAGCTTGAACACAGTCGATTAACATTTCTTTTCACCTTATGATCACCACCTTCGACCTCGACGATGTCTCTATCAAGATCCTTCCCTCGGGTTGAAAGTAAGGTGTTGTCCGTCTGGCCAGGCTTTACACAAGCGCTTTGATAGCTGGCTGTAGTGAAGTCGCTCAGCTTTTTTTCTCTCTTCTCCTGACGTGTCCTGCCTGCTCAATGACACAGCTGCCTCTGATCTGGACTGTTTTTTAAAGAGCTTTGTTAACGTGGCAACTTGTTAAAAATATTCTTCCGCGGGTCTTTCACAAGCCCCACTCGACCGGTTTCATAGGTCGCTGCGTTTTCGGGTTCTTTTCTCGTTTCTCGACAGAGCCAGCCGATTCCTGTGAGCTTCTTGGCTGCCCCTCTCTCTAAAGAACCGACCGTGGCCGAATGACAGCGAGAGATCAGCCGAGACACACTTCCGGTTCTGGCTCCGCCCCTAGTCTCTATCAACGCCCACCTGGAGCCACACCTCAATATTTTATTGGTCCACTGACCTACAGCCTCGCCTAGTTTCCGTTTCGGTCATCGGTCATTCCCCAATGATCAAACAAGGCCATTTTAGGTACCGCCTACAGAGGTGGCGAAGAAACAAGAAAAGACACCCCCCCCCGCGCGGTCCTGTCCTTTGACAACGCAGCCGGTTTCAGGTCGTGAGAAAAATGAGATAACCACCTTCTTCTCTCGCTCTCTCTCTCTCTCAAGCTGCAAATAATGGGTAGAATTCGTTTAAAGAGCATCCTGTGCAGCTCAACCGAACGGTTCAAGCTTTTCCTCCCATATGATCCGTTTTTACAAATGTATAAATGAAATAGCATGATATGCCACCATTTTAGGGGCAGATTTGCTCCTGTGTTACTTTAGTGATGGTAACTATGTCTTCCTTTTAGATGAACAAAGTATTTGGCTACAATAAATGGCACTTCTGTCTCTCAAAATGAATTCTTGCCTCAAACCTCTAGTGATGGGTGGTGGTAAGGTAATAAGTCCAGCCTCTGTTATTTTGGCATCTTATGGTGTCAACCATTGTGAGTGAATGCTGAACCTGGTCTCTACCGCACATGTTCTGGATGCACAGACCGGAGCTACCTGCTAATATTAGCTGTGCGGCTAGCCTGGCAGCTTTTTATAACACATCACATGTCTGCATTAGCGTCACCTCTAGTCTACACTCAAGTCATTATAGATGATGTTATCATCTTATCTGATTGCCTGCAATGGTTTTCCCAGAATTTCCCATCCTTTTAAATAATCCTTTCCTTTTATTTCCCAGCTATAAACATCACAGCTTCTGACATGCACGGCCTTTTGTTACAATCATCTCCAAGCCTGAACCATTTTTAGCTCGAACACCCTCCCATTCCCAAATTATTTCTCCCCTTCACTTTACAAGATAGTCCAGAGCTGCCGTCCCTTCACCTGCCTACACATTCACAGTGTCCCTTTATCTCTCTCTTCCTCTGTGTCCTTTTCTCTGCTATGTTCATTATCACCTCGAGGTCATCAAACATCTTTGACTCTGTCAGTCTCACCGACTCAAAAGCAGCAGCGTTACATCTCATAAATCTGTCACTTCCAGTCCAGCTGGGGAAGAGAGATAAATTAGGGAAACCGCGGAGCTCGTCATTATTACCGGTAAGTGCATGCAGAATGCACAGTTGAGCAGGTGATGAGGAGGAGGATGTCAGGTATGGACAGGGCTTAATGCAGGTTAATCCGAGAAAAATAGAGAAAAATAAATCACAGATGTCTGATAGTAACCATTTGTGTTTAGCTTGCAATTTGTTGCATGGAGAACAAACATCATTAGAGGAAGGATGTTAAGGCTAGACAGTTGAAGGAACATAAGACAAAGCATAGGAAAACAAGCTAAACTATCTTTGTGGACCAAAATATGCTTTGACTCTACATGAAATGAACACAATTTGGATTAGCTTTAGTTATATTTATAGTTATATGAATATATCATCGTTATTCTGAGGATAACAGGGATGGTTTCCTTTGTAATTTTAGACTATTAAACTCTGAAAAAAGAATTGATTGGCGGATTGTGAATGGTAGGCCACTCTGGACATTAAGTGGATTTGTGGGACTGAAAACTGGTCCTACTGGCCAACAACCTCTTCTACTCTGCTCCCTTCCTCTGTCAGCTACACACACTGACACAAAATTTCCCTTCCCACCATTTGCTAAATCATTCATGGATTCTATATGTGTGCAGAGTGACTGTGAGTCATTTGTCACATGTATGAAAAAGCTAATAGTCATTTTTTCCATGTGGTGGCATCTCGGCACCAGTTCTGTGTGTGCTTTGCCATGTCCAAGCCCAAATAGGTGCCATGAATAAAACATTTAATCCATTAAAAAATTAATTGCTTTTTTACCTTGGGCTTAATTACGGTAAAATTTCTATCACTCGTTGAATTCTGGTGTTGCCACATCGCTGCAATCATCAAAAAACATTCTTTCCAAGTTCCCATTAGGAAATGGAGGCATTGTGGGCCAACAGCAGCTGTACTTAAATTATGCAAATATTTGAATGTGTTGTATCTGCAGATAGATGGATGTGTGTGAACGTCTCTGTGAGTGTGTTGCTGATAACACTGTCTCCATGCAACTCAGAAGACATCAAATGCAAACAAGAGAGGGAGAGTTTTGGCAAATATCAATCAGGCATGCACGCTGATACCTATCCAGATGGACCACTGAATCACTGCAGTAGTCAACAATGCAGCCATGATTCATAATAAGCAAATTTGACTGGATGCACAAATTATTGGTGTAGTGCTTAGCTGCTCTGGTAATATCTGTTTCCTTCTACAAAGCTCTCTTTTACTTCCTGTTGCAGAATAAAGGCAAGCCAAAGTGTAGAAATATGTAGGAAGTATGCAGACAGATTGATCATGTCAAGTTTATAACAAAATATCATCCAGATGAGGAATGAAGTGGGAAATACAGCAGAATAAAGGCTCATTTATCATCAGCATTGTTTATAGGAAATAGAATCAGCACAGTGAAGGCAGCCGATGTAAAATGTTCATGCTTAACAGAAACAACTTCAACGTGGTTCCACCTTATACTGGAATTAGATAAAAACATCTGCTCCAAGAAAAAGAACTCTTTATGTCTGAATACAGAGAATAAAGCAGGGAAAAAAGGAAAAGGAAATGTTGCCACAAGTTTCTTTCTTGGGAAGTAAAAACATGTTTGTTGAAAACTTTGCATTATCTTCAGAATGACAAAGTCTGCGTTTGGCTGCCACTGAACCAAAGTAAAGACGAAAAAATCTATTTTGCAAAGTGATCCTGGAACATCAATGAAGCTGCATTTCTGTCCCTTCGATGCTTTTTTAACTGTTTTAATCTTTTCAGTCTGAGACCTTTCACATCCTTTATCTGACCAGTCTCGCTGGGCTCTGTACTAATTAAGCCAAAGAGGTCTCTGCCGGGTGTGTGTGTGTGTGTGTGTGTGTGTGTGTGCGTGCGTGCGTGCGTGCGTGCGTGCGTGTGTTCAGAAGGGATAATAAATTACAACAGTGGAGCAGCTGGGGGCCTGTGAAGTGAGCTCTGATTTAACTCATATCAGGAGGATTTAATCCTCCATATTTATGGAAAATATGATGCCATGATATTGTGTAGCTGTGCTTAATGATTTCATTTAGCACCTGGAGGAGGAATCTTTTAGTATTTAAAGTACTGAAATCATGATTCCTCTCTGTAGATAAATTGAATCATCTGTTGAGAATCTAATTTTGTTAATGCAAACATCTGAACATCTTTGACTGATTCCCCCTATAAAAGGAAATCAGTAATGTTTGAAATTGTTGTTGCCATGGCAATTTCATATCTGGGCTATTTGTTTGTTCCACCACTGTTGGTGACTTTAAGGATGCAGATCCCGTGAGTTTTGTATCAAAATCAAAATCAAATCAATCTTTATTTATATAGTGTCTTATACAAGTTTCAAGGCGCTTTCGAGAATCCCGGGGCCTAACCCCAGACAAACAACAGTGGCAAGGAAAAACTCCCCTTTAACAGGAAGAAACCTTGAGCAGGACGAGGCTCATGTAGGGGAACCCTCCTGCTGATGGCCGGCTGGGTAAAGAGAGAAGAGAGGAGAGAGGAGAGGAGAGGAGAGGAGAGGAGAGGAGAGGAGAGGAGAGGAGAGGAGAGGAGAGGAGAGGAGAGGAGAGGAGAGGAGAGGAGAGGAGAGGAGAGGAGAGGCACAGAAACACACACAAAAATACACTATACAACGGGTCAGCGGGGCCGGAGGTCATCATGCAGCTACGAAGGCGGCGATACTTGTAAATGAATACAGAGAGGGGGGGAAGCAGAAAAACTACACAGGAATCAGCATAACTAGTCTGCTTGAGGAGAAGGAGGAAAGGAGAGGAGAGGAGAGGAAACCATGACCCAGTGGGGTGACAGAGGCCTGTCAGGTGATCATGTTTCCGGACCCCGGCAGCCTTGGCCTATAACAGCATAACTAAGATGTGACCTAACGATTAGACGACCCCCTAAGTATGATAATCTGTCTGTCTATGATAGTAACTGGAACTACAGAATTAGTAACAATAAGCTTTTTCAAAGAGGTAGGTTTTAAGTTTGATCTTAAAAGTAGCGATGGAGTCAGCCTCCCGTACCTGGACAGGGAGCTGGTTCCATAGCAGGGGGGCCTGGTAGCTAAATGCCCGGCCCCCCATTCTACTCCTAGAAACTCTGGGAACCACAAGTAGACCAGCATTCTGAGAGCGGAGCGGTCTATTGGGCTGATAAGGTATCACGAGCTCCTCCAGGTAGGATGGAGCTAGGCCTCTGAGGGCCTTGTAGGTCAAAAGAAGGGTTTTAAAAATTATTCTAAATTTAACGGGCAGCCAATGAAGCGAAGCCATTACAGGAGTTATGTGATCTCTTTTGTCAATACCTGTCAGAACTCTGGCTGCAGTATTTTGGATCAACTGGAGGCTTCTTAAAGAGTTGTTTGGACACCCTGATAATAAAGAATTACAATAGTCCAGCCTGGAAGTAACAAAAGCATGAATTAACTTTTCAGCATCATGCTGCATCAGTAGCTTCCTCATCTTTGTGATGTTCCTCAGGTGAAAAAAGGCACTTCTAGAGACTAATTTAATGTGTGTGTTGAAGGACAGATTTTGATCAAAAGTTACTCCTAGATTCCTCACAGAGAGACTAGATGTTAATGAGATACCATCTAGAGTGATCATGTGATCTAATCTATCTCTCAGAGGGTCAGGACCAAACACCATGACCTCAGTTTTTCCTGGGTTAAGGAGGAGGAAATTTGAAGACATCCAGGACTTTATGTCTTTAAGACAGATCTGGAGCTTCACTAACTTCTCTGTCTCCTCGGGTTTCATGGATAAATAGAGCTGAGTGTCATCAGCATAACAATGAAACTTTATCCCATGCTGCCGAATAATGTTCCCTAAGGGAAGCATGTACAAGGTGAAGAAGATTGGTCCAAGTACAGCACCTTGAGGAACTCCATGGCTAACCCTACTGTATGAGGAGGGAACACCATGGACATGAGAAAACTGCTATCTATCAGATAAATATGATCTACACCAGTCTAGTGCTGTCCCTTTAATCCCAATCACATGTCCCAGTCTATGTAACAGGATGCTGTGATCAACTGTATCAGAAGCAGCACTGGGGTCCAGCAGAACCAGCATAGAAACCAGTCCATGATCTGAAGCTATAAGAAGATCATTAGTAACTTTAAAAAGTGCTGTTTCTGTGCTGTGATGAGCTCTAAAGCCTGACTGAAACATTTCAGACAGGCTGTTCCTCTGCAGGTGCTCCAGTAACTGAGTCACCACCACCTTCTCAAGAACTTTAGAGATAAAAGGAAGGTTGGATATTGGCCTATAATTTGCTAATACATCAGGATCTCATGATGTTTTTTTAAGCAACGGCTTAATCACTGCCACCTTGTAGGACCGGGGTACATAACCTGTCACCAGAGAACCATTGATCTGGTCCAGGATAGGACTGCCTATCAATGGTAAAACATCCTTCAACAGGTGTGTTGGGATGGGATCTAAAAGACACGTGGTGGTCTTGGATTTCTGAATTAGCGATGACGCCTCAGAAAAATATATAGGGCTGAAGGAAGTTTAAGGGCTCGTTGGAGAACCTGTATGTTCCCACAGTCAGCACATCTGGTGATGGTCCAGTTGTTGGGATGGCCTGGTTAGCTTTCTCTCTGATAGCTAGAACTTTATCAGTGAAGAAGCTCATGAAGTCTTCACCACTAAGGGAAGAAGGGATACGTGGATCTTAAACACTGTGACTCTTAGTTAATTTGCCCACAGTGCTGAAAAGAAACCTGGGGTTGCTCTTTCCTCAATTAAAGAAGAAAAATAAGCTGTTCTAGCCTTGCGAAGGGCCTTTTTGCAAACTAATAGACAGTCTTTCCAGGCTACATGATAGCTGTCTATTTTACAAGAATGCCACTTCCTTTCCAGTCTTTCTGCTTGAGGGTCCTGATATGTGAATTATACCAGGGGGCACACCTCCTCTGATTTACTATTTTCTTTTTCAGGGGGCAACAGAATCAAGCGTGATTCTCAGTGAGGTTGCTGCACCTTCAGCAATAGAGTCAACCTCAGCAGGACTAAGATTATAATGATTGATCCCTGGGGAAACACACGGTGGTCCTGGGATCAGCACAGGGATCGCTTCCTTAAACTTAGCTACAGCATTATCTGAAAGACATTTGCTATAGTAAGACTTTGTTCTGAGGATAGAAAAATCCTTAATCATAAATGTAAAAGTGATCAAAGAATGGTCTGACAGGACTGGGTTCTGAGGGAACACTGACACATGTTCTACCTCAACACCATAAGTCAGAACTAGATCTAGGGTGTGGTTGAAGTTATGAGTTGGTTGGTTTATCTGCTGGAGGAAACCAACTGACTCAAGTAATGAAATTAAGCCATTTCTAAAACTGTCACTTACAACGTCTACATGGATATTAAAGTCTCCAATGATAATGACTTTGTCTGTTCTAAGGACCAAGTCAGATAAGAAATCAGAGAACTCAGACAGGAACTCTGAATGTGGCCCAGCAGGGGGCCGATATACAACTACAAACAGAAGTGGCTTTTCTGCCTTCCAGTTCAGATGGGTGATGCCAAGAGTCGTGCTTTCAAATGAACTGGAGCCATATTTTGGTCTAGGATTAATTAATAACTTGGAGTGCTAGATTGCTGCCACTCCCCCTCCTCGACCAGTAACACGTAGAATATGATAATTAAGATGGGTAGGAGGAGTAGATTCATTTAAGCTAACATACTCCTCTTCCTGAAGCCAGGTCTCATTAAGACAAAATAAATCAATGTGATGATCCGCTATCAGGTCGTGTACTAACAAGGATTTACACAAAAGAGATTTAATATTTAACAGTCCACACTTAATTGTGATATTAGTTTCTCAAACTTGTGCTTTAGTATTAATTTTAATAAGATTATGGTGATTGACCGCTCCCCTGCTCTGTGCTTGGTGAACTTTTAACCGTGGAACAGAGACTACCACTATAGTGTTAAATATATTATTGTTGGTGGATGAGGGTTCTATGGAAGCAGCAGAGAGGTGTGTAAGACTATTACACAGGCAATTAGGCAATTACCAGGGTCGGTTTCTCAGCAGGTGTGTCGCCGAGTGGGGAAAAACGGTTAGCCACGGGATGTTTTGTTTTGGGCTACGCTTCCTGAGAACCATCTGTACGTACATTAGAAAGATATTTGGGAACAATATCAGTGAATGTGGTGGGTGTGCAGAATTCACAGGTAAAAATAGTGAAACCTCCCAGAAAGGCCTCCAATCATTTTCTTTCCAAAAAAACCCAATGACTTATCCTTCATAAATTAGCTGCACGGCTGCAGGTTCATGTGACTGACACTTAAGGACAAGGCAAAGACTGCTTGCTTGCATGTGCTCAAAACATAGCCCAACATAGAATTGCCTGTACAAGCATACATGCTGCACATTGTGCACATTTCTGTGCGCAAGGTTTTTGTGTCTGAGCCTGCTTACCTGGTCATGGGAGGGTTCTGTGGAAAACAAACAATGCCCCATTGTTGAGAGCAGAGGACACAGTCTGCTGTGGAACACAGAATTTGAAACACTCTGAGAGGAGACGTCCTGTGTTGTTCTTCAAACCGTACCGGCGAGGGGGGGAATGGGGGTGGAACTGTACAGACAGCGCAAAGTCAGGCAGCAGAGGACAGCTATGTAGAAAGAAGTCTGTTATCTCATCTTATCTGATCTTATCTGATCTTGTCTCATCTTATCCAAAAACAATGCTCCCTATAAACTGTGATTAATGCTGCTTCTTCCAGCCACTTGCGGGTCTGACGGTTTGAAACTCTGCCTCTGCCTTGTGCAGTACTGTGACATGTTTACATAGGCTGTAAAGAAACAATGAAGTGGTGTCTGTCTGTCCGTGTGGCTGAATTAGCTAACCTTCACAGGGGCTTCTTCTAACATGGCACCGCATCCCTTCACTTGCAGCTGATTGCACCCCACACCCCCTGCTGCCTAATGTGAGGATGGTACCTGCTGCAACCCCTTGGTTGAAGTCACCCCTTCCTCCCACCATGCCTTCTGCACCTCCCGCACTACTCTGTCCTCCATGCCCATTGATGATTTTACTGGTCTCTGGGGTTTAATAGTGCGCTTTATTAGTTACAGAGCATCTCCTGCCTGGGTGCTGATGCATGGAAAACACACAAAAAAAGAATCTGTGCATGCAGAAATACACCCTTTAAACACCCACATACACCCACAAGCGTGGGCAAATAGGATGCTCCGAAACGCCCGAAGTGGAGTGAAAGCAGGGGTCTCTGTGTTCCTCTCACAAGCCGATTATTATTGTGGTCCGTTCAACCACTGACAAGCCCAGAAATCTATACTCATGTCACCCTGAGTCCAGTTAAAGTTACATTGTATTTTACAATCACCTTCAAACAAATTCACACCAATGTTAGCAGCTTGAAACATGTGTGTCTGCAAAGATTGCTACATGCTTCACAACTGCTACAATTCAAATTTAACACAGATGAGTTGGTTTTAGACCTGTTGAATTCTTTATGGACACAGTAGAAATGAATTTAGTTTAATTAATGGAATAAAACTGATGAGATTGAGACCACTTCTAAAGAACAAAGTAGATGGAGGATTGAAGGAAGAACCCTCCGCTCCTCAGCCCAGTCCCCAACAGCTACCTATTCTTCAATTCAAATTTCTTGTGGCTTCAGACTCCAACTATGAGCATTAAACTTTACCGGGCAGGACAGGTTCCCTCCGAACAATTGGTCAAATTTGGACCAGATTATTGTTAATGATATGCCAAACCTTTCCCACATCAACTCATGGTCTTGTCCCAGAGCAGCAATGGCTTCGTCTACTTTCATAAACTTCTGCTCAAAAGATGTCAGATGGAGTCCCTAGAAGTGCCTTTTTTCATCTGAGGAACATCACAAAGATCCGGAAACTATAGATGCGGCATGATGCTGAAAAGTTAGTTCATGCATTTGTTACTTCCAGGCTGGACTATTGTAATTTTTTATTATCAGGGTGTCCAAACAACTCTTTAAGAAGCCTCCAGTTGATCCAAAATGCTGCAGCCAGAGTTCTGACAGGTATTGACAAAAGAGATCACATACCTCCTGCACTGGCGTCTCTTCATTGGCTGCCCGTTAAATTTAGAATAATTTTTAAAACCCTTCTTTTGACCTACAAGGTCCTCAGAGGCCTAGCTCCATCCTACCTGGAGGAGCTAGTGACACCTTACCAGCCCAATAGACCGCTCCGCTCTCAGAATGCTGGTCTACTTGTGGTTCCCAGAGTTTCTAGGAGTAGAATGGGGGGCCGAGCATTTAGCTACCAGGCCCCCCTGCTATGGAACCAGCTCCCTGTCCAGGTACTGGAGGCTGACTCCATCTCTACTTTTAAGATCAGACTTAAAACCTACCTCTTTGAAAAAGCTTATTGTTACTAATTCTGCAATTCCAGTTACTATCATAGACAGACAAACTATCATACTTAGGGGGTCGTCTAATCATTAGGTTAACATCTTAGCTATGCTGTTATAGGCCAAGGCAGCCAGGGTCCAGAAACATGATCACCTGACAGGCCTCTGTCACCCCAGTGGGTCATGGTTTCCTCTCCTCTACCCCTCTCCTCTCCTCTACCCCTCTCCTCTCCTCGCCTCTCCTCTCCTCTCCTCTCCGCTTCTCTCCTTCCTATTCTATCCTCTACCTGTCCTCCCCCCTCTCCTCTCTCTCTACCCAGCTGGCCATCAGCAGGAGGGTCCCCCTACATGAGCCTGGTCCAGCTCAAGGTTTGTTCCTGTTAAAGGGGAGTTTTTCCTTGCCACTGTTGCTTGTCCGGGGTTAGGCCCTGGGATTTTGGAAAGCGCCTTGAAACAATTTTGATCGTAAAAGACACTATATAAATATTGATTGGTTGGTTGGTTGGTTGGTTGGTTGATTGATTGATTGATTGATTGATTGATTGATTGATTGATTGATTGATTGATTGATTGATTGATTGATTGATTGATTGATCGATCGATTGAGTTCTAGAACAGCCATTGTAGCAGTGGACTCCTGCAAGAAAGGGAAAATGATGTGTCTGTTGCTCAAGAGGTGAGTACCGGCACGCCTACAGCGGAACGAAATATGCAAGCGCAATTGTTGGACTGAAGCTCAGCTTTATAAATGCACTTTTTGTGAGAACTTTTTTTTCCCTACAAACTTGTGCTTGCTCCACTGGCAAGAATGGTAGAATAGTTAGATTTTGAACTCAAACTTAAATGTAACCTTTACAGTGTTTCACCTAAATTAAATACATTCAAATCTGCCCTCAAAGGAAGGTGACCGGCAACAGTTAAAGGTGGACCTAGAGCAGACCAAACACAAGGCCTGCGTGCGTTCGGTGGGAACCGTGAGGTTTATCGTGAGCTTTTTAAGCTCAGAATGATCTCGGAGGCCATAATACACACCTGCATGGTTAAACTCATCAAGGATGAGTGCAAGGATTCTCTGGAGTGTCTGCGCAAGCTACTGTCCATAGTGGGGAAAGACCTGGACACTGAGGTTGAGAAGGTAAGGAGAGCTGTGTGCAACACACTCTCTCTCTCTCTCTCTCTCTCTCTCTCTCTCACACACACACACACACACACACACACACAAACACACACTCATACACTGTCCACACATAAAATGAATGAGTGGAACTCTTATTTTTTTCCTTTTAGCCAAAACTTAATAGTTACTATGGCTACATATGCCACCTACTGAAGGAGCGGAAGATGTCCACAAGAATAAAATTCATGTTGCAGGATGTTTTGGCCCTAAGAAAAGTGAGACTCTTTGATGGCTAAATCATGATTATAGTCTGCAAGTCACGGTTGAATTCTCATCACATCTCATGTGTGGCCTTTAGAACAATTGGGTGCCCTGCAGGAAAGATGAAGGACCAAAAACCCTTAAGCATCTTCACCAAGAGGTGAAGCAGGCTGTAGAGAGGGAGCAGCCCCAGTCCAAGAAAGGGCAAACCACCATGCAACAAAGAGGACAGGTCGGCAGATAATGGGCGATCCTTTAATGTGAAAGCGATTCCTGGGAAGTTCAATCAGGACACTATTTGTTCTTTTAGTGATACTAAAACATTACACTCAAACTTGATGTAATGGGATGGAAGTGGGGGGGATTCAATTTCTTCACTTGATCATATATAATATTAGAAATGTAAACTCAAAACATGTAAAAATAGTGTTTGTGTATAGTAATCCATACAATTACAAGTGTGTGTGTGTGTGTGTGTGTGTGTGTGTGTGTGTGTATGTGTGTGTGTGTGTGTGTGTGTGTGTTGGAGACAGAGAGAAAGACATAGGGACAGAAGGAGGGAGAGAGAGGGGGGAGACATAGAGACAGGGAGGGAGGGAGAAAGAATGAGTGAAAGAAATGAGTGGAGGCACTGTACCTCTGGAGCAGGAGTGGTTTCATTTACCTTCTGGGCTGCTGCTGCTGATGAGTCTGGCTCTTTTAAAGGCTGCTGGCTGATTCAAGTGAAATCCCAGAGTTTTTCCCATTTTTCTGTTTTTGGCACATTCACGTTTCATTACGTCGCTCCCGTAATGGAGTAAATTTCACATATGTACATGAATCCAGCAGAACGCGATATCAGGGCACTGAAAAGAGAGAACGGTCCCATTATGCTTCACTTTGCTACCTAGTGACATTTGCAGCGGTGCTGATTTTTCACTGGCATTTTACGGATGTTTATGTGCTGACCCATTTGCTATTGGTGCTTTATTTCATAAACAACTGTGGCACTCAAGCATCTCTCTTGGTTGCAGTAGAATCATCTGCACTAACCATTGAAACCTAAAGATGCCCACCGGTGTTGTAAGTACCCTTCACTCTAAATGGTTTGTCCTTGATGTGTCCATTAGGTTAGTTTGGGCTGGGATTTAGCTGGACTCCACAAGAATTTGGATGGACCAGACAGACCACAACACCTAGTTGAGGAACCTGGACCTTCTGCTACTTATTTCTAACCACAACCACATCTGGCTGCAAAAAGCGCAATTTTTTTTTTCTTCTTCTTCTTCTTCTTCACTCACACACACATACACACACACACACACACACACACACACACACACACACACACTTCCCTAAGTGTGCTGACGGTAGAAGAGGGATGGTGGACAGAGGAATGCTGAGTCAACAGAAGGCTTCACTAGCAGAGCATCACTAATATAACGTCCTCCTTAAAGACTTGAATGTTTTCTGTGAGTGAACCTAAAGAAAAGTGTGTGTTAAGCCTGTTAGTTTCCTAAAGCATTAAGATTAAGATGTACTTTAGGGAGCTGCTACTACTGGCTGCCGCCTGGGACGGCGCCATTTTGATCTCCCTTGATCTCCCTCCCTTTGATTAGCATTTGTTGCTGCGGCCTGTGGGGCACTCCTGGGTTTATGCTATATCTGTATCAGTTGGCTGTGAGGTGGAGCCTTATCAGGTCACACAGCACTCCTGCACTCCTGACAACACTGTAACGTGCACATCAGCTGACGGGTGCAAGGAAAGTAGGCCTGAATGATGTGCGCACTGTCACTCCCCACTGGGGCAGACTTGTGACTCCCCCACAGCAACTGTCAGCTAAAAATCTCAACCAAGGCAGCGGAGAATTTAGCCATCGACCACTAATTCAAGCATTTGTTTTTATACATTAAAAAACTTACCACATTAATCTTATACTCAATAGTATTTAAACAGCATTCATTCATTAGTCCATAGACAAGGTTTGAGTTCAGATGTTTTTTTGCACATTTCCAATTTTCTGGTGATTCTGGTGATTATGTGTATATGGACTGTATTGTGTATATATGTACTGTAATATTTGTATGAATGTACTGTATTGTGTGTGTATCTACTCTATGTACTGTATTGTGCATATATGTACTGTATTGTGTATACAGTATATACTGTATTGTGTACATATACTGTATTGTACAATACAGTGCATATACACAGTATACACACAAACACTGAACTATTCAGTATATATACACACATATACTGTATATATACATATACTATATATATAGACTGTACACACACACACACACACACACACACACAAACAATCTCTTCCTGCCTCCTTCCTTCAGACTCGGGTCCTCTACCAGAGGCCTGGGAGTCTGAGGATTCTGCGCAGCATCTTGGCTGTTCCTTGGACTGCGTTCTTCTGGACAGATCTCTGATGTGATTCCTGGTATCTGTTGGAGCCAACTACCCAGCTTGGGTGTTACTGCCCCTTGTGTCCCAATCACTACTGGGACCACTGTTGCCTTCATGCCCCACATTCTCTCCATCTTGTTTGGTATGGTAGACCCTGGCCTCTATTGCTCAGGGCCTGTTCTTGTGCAGCCATGAGTTGTGCCTCTGTGTCGTCTTTCAGTCTGGCCTTTGTCAGCCACTAGTATGTCTTCCTCGATATCAGCCACTTCCTCAATTTGTCGGTGGTACATTCCATGCAGGGGCTTGTCCTTCCTTGATAGCCCCTCAGGTTCCTCCTCCTTGGTGGGCTTTTGTTGCCTGAGGTATTCACTCAGCAGTTGGTCAGTGGGGGCCATCTTCTTGATGTACTCTCGGAGGCTTGTTTACTCCTGGAGAGTAGTTCAGACACTTACTAGTCCTCGGCCCCCTTCCTCTCGCTTTGTGTACAGCCTCAGGACACAGGACTTAGGGTGAAACCCTCCATGCATGGTGAGGAGCTCCCTTGTCTTGATGTCAGTGGCTTGTATCTCTTCCAGTGGTCAGGGTATTGTGCCAGCAGGGTATCTGATACTAAATTTCAAGGTTACAAATGCAGCAGAGGTAACAGGATTCCATTAATCCCATTTTGTGATGAGGGCAGTTTGGACCCAAAAGCAGCACTCTGGAAAGCTGGGACCGTTGGTAATGACCTTTATTAGTACACAGGCAAACAGGAACTCTGGCAGACAAGGAAGCACAGGAAACAGTCTGTTCTTCAGGCTCAGGGCCCACACAAAGTCTGTGGGTTTCAGGCTCGGGGATTGGGTTGAGCAGAGCCGGAATGCGGAACCGAGGAGGAGGACGTGAACCCTCAGAACCGTACAGTCCCGTTTACAGCAGGCAGGAGTGACAGAATGATGCTGATTGGGAATAAGCTGCAGCTGTGCTTGCAGGTGAGTGGAGTTGAGCTGACGAGGTGGGAGTGGCTGGCAGGTAGAGTGGAGCAGAGGCAGGGAGAGTGGAAAATTACTGGGGCAGAGGGACAGGAGGGAACTGGGGAAATGGGGCACATTTCACATTTGATATAAAGGTTTCATGTAAAAGCTGCGTTAGCAAAACCATTGAGCAAAGACTTTCTGACCTTTCCAGTGGGCAACGGCAGCCGTTAGTCAGAAAGTTGATCCCATCCTCAGCCCAGACCCTCCAGGATCTGCTGCTCCTATTGACCTCAGTATGCAGGGGTCATAATCTGCTGCATTGGTAGTTGGAGTTATTGATCCAATTATAACACAGGTGATCATTCTGGTGGAATCACTCTAAATGTCCCAGCCTTTAGTGGGGATGGGGGGTGCGGCACATGATGTAAATTCATGTGTGCCTTTTATTATACATTCATGAAACCCATGCGCTGTGTAAACATTAATCACCACCTGTCCAAGCACACACAGCACATGCACGCACTCCCACACACTCCCATACACCCCCACACAAACACACACACCCCCACACACAAACACACACACACCTTTAAAGACCTTTAAAGGCAGATCCTTCGCTTTAGTGTTCACAATAGACAAGACTCAGGGGGGATTCCGAGGTTTTGTGTAGAAAATATCAGATATTACTTGTTGTCACTAATGTACTAACGTGCTAATCAAGCCTGTGGTCTATTCTAGCCTAGCCCCTCTGCACTCTCCTCTCAGTTAACAGTACAGGAGTCAGATGGTTGATCAAACCCCATTAAACATTTACAACCTCTCAGACATGACCTCAGCAAACACACTGCCTGACATCAGAGGAGTCCATCAGTGCTGCCGCTGCACGCTCGTGCATGAGTGCACCAATTCATGAGCTCCAACGGTGCAGCAGATCTACCTGCCTCGAGTTGTCAGCTTAAAGCAATTTGGTTCTCGAAGAGACAAAAGCTATACAGTGATCCCTCGCTATATCGCGTTTCATCTTTCACGGCTTCGCTGCTTCACGGATTTTTTTTTGCGAGTCGTTCATTGCAGTTCTCAAATATAATCGAAGGTGGCATATCCGTTTATAAAAATCTTCTTTCTCAGAAAAAGAAAGAGCGCCAACAACTACCCATAACAATGTTCTTCTCTCGGAGAAAGACTCCTGCGCCTTCAGTAGAAACAGACGCTACAGCGGAGCGGAGTCAAGACGAAGAGGCACAGCTGGGACTGTGAAATACGCGAGTGGCAATGTTTCCAACCTTGTATTACTAGATTCAAATTATTGTTTTAAACAAATTTTGGGCTTTAAAACAGGTTTTGATTTTTGGTATCATTCTATAGTTCAGTATTGCATTGTAAAATAATTTAAAAAAAAATAAAGCTGACTACTTCACGGATTTCACTTTTCGCGTGGTATTTTTGGAACGCAACTCCCGCGATAAACGAGGGATCACTGTATTTCTCAAAGGCTGAAGAGAAATAAAAACTACTACACAAAGCAAACAGGAAGTATTAACACAGAGGCCACACCCACAATTTCAGATGTCAGGTTTGCCTTCTTTGATGGCATTAAAATACTCATTTACAACTTGTACATATCTCAGAGGCTAAGTAAGACCAGGGACAGAACCACAAAGAGGTTCCGTCTGTACTGCAGCATGTCAGTAAAAGAGAACTGATATTCTATTACAGGAATGATCAAATTCATCAGACTTATGTTGCTGCAGCCTTGAGTCTCCAACATCCCCAGTTCAAACAAAAGGAGAAAAGCAAACAAGGATGATGAGTGAAGGGAGAGGAGAGGAGGATGAGGAGGACATGGAAGAGGATGATGAGGAGAAGGAAGAGGAGGAGCACAGGCAAAGGAACTGAAGCTCCAGCTGCTGAGCTCCAGCCCCCTACAGGCTGAATCCACAGAATCATCATCATTATAATATGTAGAAAAAAGAAAAACTCATTCCTTAAAGTTTATTTCCTACAAACCTGATTTATGTCTTCATTCCCTCCTTCATGATGTAGGGTGGTGAAGCTTAACCTGTGGGTAGGTTTAACCCTGTGCTTACAGTTCTAACCACAGGGTAAGGGTTAACCCTGTGGGTACAGTTAACCCTGTGGGTAGGGTTAAAGCTGTGGGTAGGGTTAACCCTGTGGGTAGGGTTCACCCTGTGTGTAGAGTTAACCCTGTGGGTAGAGTTAACCCTGTGGGAAGTGTTTGTTGGTTATTTGTTGCTTTTCTGCCACATTTGTTTAGGTTTTAGTTGTTTCACACATTCAAATCACAGTTTTACACACTTGGTCACTGGTTTTCAGATATTAAAATTTTACCTATTAAAATAGGTAATTGAGTTAAAAGATAAAATTCAGAGGGCACAGGGGCTTGAGGATCACTTGGACACATGGGGGAGACTGTAAGCCTGACCAACACAGGCATACACACACTCTCTCAAGGCTGAGCAGAGCTTGACTCATCCTGCAGTCTGCCTGCTTTCATTGAGATGCAGAGAAGGGTCTAAAGGGATTTCTGCCAAGTGGAGGCAACCCTTTAACCAACACACACACAAACACACACACACATACAGAGTCACGGAGTGAGAGCAGCATGCATATTAATGATTTTAAACACATCTTTATTACATAACTCAAATACAGCAAACACTATCGTTGAACAATAAACTATGTGTGTAACTGATTAAATACAGTATTTTGGAAGTGCTAATGCCAAACAAATTAGAAATGATTTATAATGAAAAGGATGGATAATAGTAATTATGCCATTCTGATGTGTTCTGTTCAAATTTTGCTCTTTCAGGTTTCTGAATATTAAACTGTTAAATCAGATAAAGTCTGTTAATGAATATCTGAATTTAAGATTATTGCTGTCAGTTCTGATGTTGATGAAAGAAGCTGCTGCATCTTTTTTCCCTCATTGTTATTCACCATTATTAACTTTTCCTGTAAAGTTTCACTATTCATTTTAAATGATTCACTAGAGTCCTCCTGATATGGCTATTATAATTAGGATAAAGGAGGACTTATCATTTATGATGAAATTCCCCCTTTAACACCTTTCCTCCCTAATTTATTTTCCATTTTTATCAATGGGGAAAACAGTGGCCTTGTTATTGCACTTCTGTGTGTTCACCAGCATAAACACCATTTTCTGTTGGTAGAAAAAGCCTTATTGAGCATCATCTGTGTATTTTCAGCATTTGCTGCCAGCAGCTGGGTGACACTTGTTTGCTCGTGCCCCTGTACTTGTTGTTGGGAATGTTACGGTAAATTTGAAAACTGTGATTGAACCTTTCTCCTTAAAGAAACTGTAAAATAAATTAGGTTGCCCCACTGCCTGCTTGGCAGCTGCACCTGAAGCAGATAGGCAGGATCTGTGCTGGCTTTGGTGGCCAGCAGTTGCATTTTAATCAGCCAAGTCGGCCTCAGTTAGGCTCCAGAAGTGTTTCACTCAGATACAAATGGCTTCATCACATCATCAGAGGCGGAGCAGCAAAGACACTGATTTTGTCTTTCTGATTGTGGTGGATCTCTCCTCAATACTTTGGATATTTTCAGGGTCACATCCTGACAGGAGCCATGACCCTCCAGACTCCCTTGCTCTCCTCGTCCAATCCTCATGTTAAGATGATGAGATTACCATGACAACACAAGCGAGTGACGTGGGGTTTATTTCTGAGTCTGCAGAGACAAACTTGATGACACTGATGAATCACCAGGAGACAAGAGGAACACAGTCTTCCTCAATCTTCCTCTTTAATGAGCAAAACCAGATGCTGCATTGCAGTGGTGTGTAATTTAAACTGTGAGAGTTTCACAATCAGACTTTTCCTGTGTCACCTCATTCATATTGGTGCTGACACATTGTTACAAGCCCAAAGCTTTGCTCAAGGGCACCTTGTCAGCGAGGATCCAGGCAGCAGAGATGAATAATTGGATTTTCTCTCATGGATTTTCATCAGAGGTGGCTTCTACTCTGTAACCTTCACAGCTGCTGACTTGTTTCACACACTTTCCTCTTTTTCACACCTACTCAGGTTGTTCCTTTCACCTCCTCCCTCCCTCCCTTCTTCCTATTTGTTTTCTTCACCAACTGTAAGAACAAACTCGTCCTTACTCTTTTTTTGCATGAACTAGGTCATCCTCTCCGTCATCCTCCCTGTCCATCATCTCTCGCACCCTTAGCCTTGCTATGGCAACCAAAGGTCTTCTCCAGTGGTTACAGAACTGCACTGCCTTTAGGAGGGAAGCAGAGCTTTTGTATATGAAAAGACAAGTAGGTCAGTCATAATCTGGGCTTGAGTTTAGCATGTAAATAAATCACGAAGACAACTTAACAGAGGGAACATGGATGGGAAAAGTCTCTAAAATCTAAAATCAACTGTGTTCTGACACATACTGTATATACAGTACAGTGACCTTTACACACGTGTATTTTACTGCATGTGTTTGTGCACGTGTGTGTTGTAGTTTTAATATTAGTCATATTAATAGTAGCAGTAGAAGAGGTAGTAGCAGTAGTAGTAGCAGCAGCAGCAGCAGTAGCAGTAGCAGTAATAGTAGCAGCAGTAGCAGCAGTAGTAGTAGTAAGAGCAGCAGCAGTAGTAGCAGTAAGAGCAGTAGCAGTAATAGTAGCAGCAGTAGTAGCAGTAGTACCTTCCTCTTTGAAAATGCTGATTGTAACTAATTCTGTAGTTAATTTCCTAGGCAGACAAATTATCATACTTAGGTTGTCGTCTAATCATTAGGTTAATTATCTTTAGGTTAGTTATCTTAGTTATGCTGCTATAGGCCAAGGCTGCCGGGGTCCAGAAACATGATCACCTGACAGGCCTCTGTCACCCCACTGGGAAATGGTCTCCTCTCCTCTCCTCTCCTCTCCTCTCCTCTCCTCTCCTCTCCTCTCCTCTCCTCTCCTCCTCACCAAGTAGACCAGCAATGTTATTTCTTGTGTAGTTTTTCAGCCCCCCCCCCCCCCCCTTTTGTATTCATCTACAGGTATCGCCGCCTTCATAAGCCTACTGACCTCCGACCCCGCTGACCTACCCAACCCGACTCTACCGGCAGCTTATTTTAATTAATATAATGTATTTCTATCCATCCATCCTCTACCGCTTCTCTGGGGTAGCAGTAGCAGTAGTATCACTAGGAGTAGTAGTAGCAGTAGTAGTTGTAGCAGCATTAGTAGTAAAGTAGTAGTAACAGCAGCAGCAGCAGCAGTAGTAGTAGCAGTAGTGGTAGTACTAGCAGCAGTAGTAGCAGTTGTCATAGCAGTAATAGCAGCAATAGTCGTAGTAGTAGTAGCAGCAGTAGTAGCAGGAGCAGTAGTAGGAGGAGGAGGAGGAGTTGCAGCAGCAGTAGCAACAGTACTGGCTTTAGCAGTAGTAGCAGCAATAACCGCAGCAGAAGCAGTAGTACTAGGAGCAGTAGCAGCAGTAGTAGCAGCACTAGAAGTAGTAGGATCAGTAGTCGCAGCAGTAGCAGCAGTGCTAGCAGTAGTAGTCGCAATAGTACCAGTACCAGTTGTATTAGTAGTAGTATTAACACCAATGCTGTAAACACATTCAGTGTTTATGTGGGAATAACAGGACAAAGAAATGGCTCAAGTGCTCTGAGAGCGTTACATTTTGCTGTTTCCTCCATCGCTGTGAGGACACCTGCAGGAGGGAACAAGTGGCCTGGTTTGTTCCTAAGTTCTAAAACAAACCCACCACGAGCATGTCTCATTATTTCTTCATCTGCAGACCCAGAAATGTGAAGTTCCTTTCATCCACAAAAATTCCACAAACCTGTTGTAGGGCTTCTTTAAGTAATAATGTACTACTTCTGTCCTGCTGCTGGGAAAACCAGTGAAATCACTCCTCAGAAGGGAGGACGGGGGTCCTTCTATCCATCTCTCGCCCCTGCATGGTGCCAATAATTGATTCTGCTTTGGGCTTTTGGTCAGTTTCTAATCAAATGTTGATTAGACGCCAACATCCTTGCAGGCTGCAGCCAGCTGCAGAGCTTCAGGTGGCAGGTGAGGCAAAGGATCTTATATGTACTATATGTTGTCAAAGCTTCTGTCAGCCACATTTTTTGAGCAATGACAGCATTTCATGGCAACTTGCTGGTTTCTAACCTGGTTCCAGGACAAATATAATGGAAAGAAGGAGCCAGGACTTGACCCTGGCTGATATCTGGGTCGCCGCTGTGCTGCCTGGCACACTTCTCTGTCACCATCAGAGTCTGACGGCTGCATCTATTTTTCTTCAGCCCTAATGGGGTCTTACGGATCCACCTTTCATTTCCTGCTGAGCTGAAAGAGACAAAGTGAATTAAGGCGGCGCTGCCTCCAGCCCATAAACGCCTCCCCTCGTGACACGGTCTCTGTTTCCTCCTCCCATGTTGCGGCGGCTCTTTTGTAACCTCAGTCACACACCTCCATCTCAGGGGACTCAGACCTCAGCAGGTGAACACAGGCAGTGTAAGTGAATATGTGGGGCGTCTCATCTGTAAACAACACTCATCAGGTGTGACGTAACTATTATTTAGCACTACAGTGCAGCTGCTATTCAATGTTGCAATGTTGCAAAGAGAAGAAAGGTTTAAAGAAGGATCCAGCATGTAATTGTGAAAAATCACCAATGAATATATTGAATATATTTGATCTTACTGATAAATTACAATTTTACAACATTTGGAAATGTTGGAAAAAATGACCAAATCAAATCAAATCAAATCAATCTTTATTTATATAGCGTCTTTTACAATCAAAATAGTTTCAAGGCGCTTTCCAGAATCCCAGGGCCAAACCCCAGACAATCAACAGTGGCAAGGAAAAACCCCTTTAACAGGAAGAAACCTTGAGCAGGACCAGGCTCATGTAGGGGGACCCTCCTGCTGATGGCCAGCTGGGGAGAGATAGAGGAGAGGGGGAGGACAGGTAGAGGATAGAATAGGAAGGAGAGGAGAGGAGAGGAGAGGAGAGGAGAGGAGAGGAGAGGAGAGGAGAGGAGAGGAGAGGAGAGGAGAGGAGAGGAGAGGAGAGGATGACCCAGTGGGGTGACAGAGGCCTGTCGGGTGATCATGTTTCTGTACCCGGGAGCCATGGCCTATAACAGCATAGCTAAGATGTTAACCTAATGATTAGACAACCCCCTAAGTATGATAATTTGTCTGTCTATGATAGTAACTGGAACTACAGAATTAGTAACAATAAGCTTTTTCAAAGAGGTAGGTTTTTAACCTTTTAACTAAAATGACACAATAGTCAGCCCTTTGAACTTTTCTCTAAATTAATTTTATTTTTAGACTTTGATCCAACATTAAACCCTTTGAGAGGCTAGAACTGCAGTTAAACACCATCTGAATGTGGAAAGAATCTCTTCTTTTCCCAATCCTCTTTTTAATATTTCCGCCCTTCTGTTGTGGCTCCATTTGGACATTCACTCTCCAGCTACGCACGTTACAGCCAGTCTCCCTACAAATATGCTTCAGATATTAGACAGGACCAACTCTGAGCACAGTTTTTGCCTCCATTGGCAGAGTTTTGGTAATCGTGTGGGTAATTAGTCCATTTTATCATCTGGCCTAATTTTTCACATGAGCTCACTGGAGAACAACAAAGGCACCAAGTGGCTTTGCTGACCACAGAGGGAGAAGTTCTGTTGTGTTCCACGTGCTATTTTTTTTAAAGCTGTGCAGATTAATTTATTGAAATTATTGGTCGCACATTGGGTTCCACACAGAAGCTACAATCACCCAGGATAATTCCCTGAATTACTGCATGTATTATTCACCACTTTGTTGCTTTTAGCATCAGTTTTAAAGGGAAGATAAATAAACATAGATGGCACCTCCCTAACCCAGACCCAACTAAAACAACCATCATTATAAGAAAAAATCATTAAGAATCCAGCTTTCACAGTAGTAACCCTCTGATATCTGGGTACAATACATGTTGAACAGTCTCCTGCAGCTTTGATCAGCTGATGATTCCATCCCTGCTGCTCTGTGGGACCTCTGAGTGGGCATCATAAGATGGGCTCAGGCTGCTGTATGTTCTGATGGGGCACAGCGCTGTTTATGATCTCCTGTTGTTATTCTGTAGACCAAGCTGACTGATTCTAAACCTGGAAGAAGAGCAGCACATGGCAGCGATCTGGTGAAGCAGAGTCCCATTTTAAGCTCTAATTAAAACCAGATAAAGGCCCCTAACATGAGGTTTACTGAGACGTGGTGAAGGTTGATAACACACATAATTTGATATTAGTAATGATACAAAAATTTACTTTGTATTTGTGCATATTTGCATTAGCGTTACAGCTAATCTTGCTAGCATTATCTAGTAATAATGAAAGTAGTATCAGCTAACAATATCCACCATCTTGGATTTATGTAACCACGGCAACCAACTAAACAATGCACAGATATTTAATAGACCAAAGTTACACAATAGTAGCTGACAGTGCTCCAGGAAAAATGTATATTTTAGCAAATATAATTCTAATCTTGCTATCAAAACTGAACAATTTAACATTTTTGAAGGAATAAGATTATTTTTAAAAATCAACCAAATTCCCCCAGGCATAGATGTAAATGCTGCTGAAAGCCCCATGTGGATGCTAAAGATGCTGAAATGTCATTTCTGATTTCATCCTTTTTCATTATTTCCAGGAACAAAGTGTAGCTCCTTTAACAAACCCAGACGTTTGTGAGAACATCATTAGCTGTCTGTGAGTGTGCGCTTGTTACGCTCACACCTGCAGCCTTTCTACACACCTGTGACCTTTGTCCTCTCAGATGCCTCCTCTTCCTCCCTGCTTCTTCAGTACCAACGGTAGCGTTTCTGTTTGTCACCTAAAGAAGGATACACACATCCAAAAATCAGATCCATAGTTCGTGCAGTTTTTAAAACAAGTACCTGGAATGTGGCAACAGGTCACATGACTACATATTTTTTCTTAATAATATGAACCAAACTAAAAGCCACGATCCCTTTAAAGGGCTGACAGTTCTTTAACACAGACCCATTTTTGCAGCCTCTTTGTGTTTTAGAAGTACACTTCAGGAAATCAACCATGCGATGCTCATGGCAGCAATTCTTCACACTCAGAGGAAAGCATAGTGGATGAGGCCTGGATGAGTAGGACGCTGTCTGAGTAGAATGATTCCTCACCAAGCCAATAGACCGCCCCGCTCTCAGAATGGTGGTTTACTTGTGGTTCCCAGAGTCTCTAGGAGTAGAATGGGGGGCCGAGCATTTAGCTACCAGGCCCCCCTGCTATGGAACCAGCTCCCTTTCCAGGTATGGGAGGCTGACTCCATCGCTACTTTTAAGATTAGGCTTAGAACCTACCTCTTTGAAAAAGCTTATTATTACTAATTCTGTAGTTCCAGTTATTATCATAGACAGACAGACAAATTATCATACTTAGGGGGTCGTCTAATCATTAGGTTAACATCTTAGCTATGCTGCTATAGGCCAAGGCTGCCGGGGTCCAGAAACATGATCACCTAACAGGCTTCTGTCACCCCAATGGGTCATGGTTTCTTCTCCTCTCCTCTCCTCTCCTCTCCTCTCCTCTCCTCTCCTCTCCTCTCCTCTCCTCTCCTCCTCATCAAGTAGACTAGTAATGCTATTTCCTGTATAGTTTTTCTGCTCCCCCCCCCCCCTTCTGTATCCATTTACAGGTATCGCCGCCTTCAGAGCTGTAAACTGACCTCCGACCCCGCTGACCCACTCAACCAGCAGCTTATTCAATTCTATGCTCTATGCCTCTCCTCTCCTCTCCCCTTCCCTCTACCTCTCCTCTCCTCTACCCCTCTCCTCTACCCCTCTCCTCTCCTCTCCTCTCCTCTCCTCTCCTCTCCTCTCCTCTCCTCTCCTACCTATTCTATCCTCTACCTGTCCTCCCCCCTCTCCTCTCTCTCTACCCAGCCGGTCATCAGCAGGAGGGTCCCCCTACATGAGACTGGTCCTGCTCAAGGTTTCTTCCTGTTAAAGGGGAGTTTTTCCTTGCCACTGTTGCTTGTCTGGGGTTAGGCCCTGGGATTCTGGAATTCTTGAATTCTTGAAACAATTCTGATCGTAAAAGACACTATATAAATAAAGACTGATTGATTGATTGGTTGATTGGTTGATTGGTTGATTGGTTGGTTGGTTGGTTGGTTGGTTGATTGATTGATTGATTGATTGATTGATTGATTGATTGATTGATTGATTGATTGATTGATTGATTGATTGATTGAGCTCCATTCCACCAGTTCCCTCGTGTCCCTCTGCCTCAGTAATTTTCCACTCTCTCTGCCTCTGCTCCACTCTACCTGCCAGCCACTCCCACCCCATCAGCTCAATTCCACTCACCTGCAAGCACAGCTGCAGCTTATTCCCAATCAGCTCTGTTTATAAGCCTCCCCTGCACTCTCACTCTTTGCCAGATTGTTCTTCAGTGCTTCCATGCAAGACTCTCCAGCACTTCTTACCTGCCTGACCTCCTGTTGCCAAACCTGTTTGCCCCTGACCTGCTTGCACCGCCTGTCTACCGGTAAACTCACCAGCCTTCCGTCCCTGACCACAACTTCTGCCTCAGCGTTTCTGGTTCCTATCTGCTCACCTGATCCTGACTTCTCTGCCTGGTCCCGACTTCGCTGCATCATCGGCCTCATCTCCTGTAAGCCCCTCTCTGTCACTCCTGCCTGCTGTAAAAGGAACTGTATGGTTCTGAGGGTTCATGTCCTCTCCCTCGGTTCCGCATTCTGGCTCAGCTCAATCCAATCCCCGAGCCTCAAACCCATAGACTTTGTGTGGGCCCCGAGCCTGAAGAACAGACTGTTTCCTTGTCTGCCTGAGTTCCTGTTTGCCCGTGTACTAATAAAGGTCATTTCCAACGGTCCCAGCTTTCCAGAGTGCTGTTTTTGGGTCCCAATTACACCCGTCACAAGAACACACACAGAACGAGCAGTGTGTGAAAACAGTTCACCAGGCTGGGAGCAGCAGCACATAGTGAGCCCATGTGACCATATCTGTGCCCCTCGTGCCCTGTCTCTGGGGCACATCTGTATCTGTACAGCCCCAGACTGAGGCTACCAAACAGCTGACACGAGCACACACACATATACACACTACGGGCCAAGGAAGCAATGCAAAATACATCAGCTGACTCTGATGAGTGGAGCTACACATCTGCCCTGTGCTGCCACTGACTCAGGTGGTTACATGACCACCAAGACTGCCAATAAGCAAGATTGTTGTCTTCAGAAACCAACCATATGGGGAATGTAAACACTCGGGGAACTAAGTGTTTTCCTCCTGATGGTGCCAAATATCATAAGCCTTTATCCCGTTAGCTAGACATGATCAGGAATTCCATAGTTGTGTTTAAAGGGCAGCATATTGGAAAAGATACCATGACCTTGTTTGAGGTTTATAAAGCTTTGTTAAAGAGTAGCTATGTTGTCAATACAAGCATCAATCTCAACCCTGCTGAGAGGTCGAACAAGAGATCTTTTAGTCAGCAGGTTGTAGCTTTTAATAATTGAATGGAAATGAGACTCTTTAAATGATTTGTAAGACCTTTAGTATGATGCTACAGCTCGCTTGTTGCTTGGCAACATTATTCTAAAACTGGTATTTCTATGTACCGGTACTTTTCATATTGTGTGGCCATCAAACATACACATGCTAGTAACTGTTGACACAGCAAATCTTTAGTGCTGCAGTTTTACGTCCAGGCTGACACCAGCAGCCCCACCAGCCTCTCTACGCTACTTTGTCTGTTCTATTAATTCCCATCTTGGGCAAATATAGCTTAAAACCTAGACGTTCGCTGAAGTCGATCTGCGATGGTGCCGATCATGACAGGGTCGCCACAGGATTGCTCTTATCCATGTCTTCATGCCTTCATCTTCCTCCAAGCTGCTCTGGAGATGAGCAATAAAAGAAGACGATTTTCTTCTAATCTCTCCTCCTCCAAGCACTTCTGGAGAAATACGCCACGGTGACACGGATGTTCTTTGTAGGAGCCGCGGGTTTAAAGCTAATGAAACAGGAAGTTGGAGGGAGCTGCAAATGCGTTATCATGAGACAGAGAGGACAGCAGTGCTGACATACAGATGAAATACGAACAATGAGATTAAAGTTGGCTTTAACTGATGATAAACTCTATTCCTATCAGACATTTATTCCATCAAGAAAAGTGTCAGAGGAGACTTGATGAAGGACGACAAAAAAGCAGAATACATGTGCTGGAAGTGTAGCTGAGTCCACGTGTCAGGGTGTCCGAGACCTAACAGGCCAAGACAGCTGACGTCCACTGATTCAGCTGATGAGGCTGTTCACTCAGCACTGCTGGCTGGACACAAACTAAGTCCATCCTGCAGGACAGTAGAGGAGTGAGAAAGAGGAACAGAGACGGAATGGCAGCCACGGGGGTGTTGTGTTAACACGCTGACCCCTACTACCCGTGCTTCAATGGCACCATGGCAACCCAGTCAAAAGCGCTGATCGTGCTTTTGCCATTTGAGGGTTGTGAAGCCACATGCACGGTTGACTGGAGCTGTGAGGACGATGGGATGTGCTGGACACTGGCCAGTCTTGGTGCCAGTGCAGAGGGTTGCTGTCTGACCCACTTTGGGTTTTCTTCACCACATTACTTTGTTTTTCTTAATTAGAGGTATTAAATTTCCTTTTCTTTGCTACTTGACTAATAAAATCAGCTATAAATGCTCCTGTTAATGCCATCTCCTGTTAATTACATCAACTCATAGTTAACAATCATTAATCAATCATTCAACAAGCGGCACGAATCATCTCCTTCCATATCATCCTAATCTGACCGGAACTTCAAAGCCAGCGTCTGGACAGATTATGGCCTCTTGCTTCCACCGAGGGCTGCCTCACACTCCCCACCCCTCCCTCCCCACAGTCAGGGCTCTCTCAACCTCACCCTGAGCAATGCTGTTGCACGTGCACACATACTATAAATAGCATCAGAGAAGCTGCAGAGGAAGAGCTGCAGATGAGAGTCATGTAAGCTTGGACAGGACAGGACAGGACAGGACAGGACAGGACAGGACAGGACAGGACAGGACAGGACAGGACAACAAAATAGTATTAAATCAAATTTCAATCGAAGTAGAGTGAAGGGGAGGTAGAGGAGAGGAGAGGAGAAGGAGAAGGAGGAGGAGGGGAAAGAGGAGAGGAAGGGAGAGGAGAGGGGGAGGAAAAGGAGAAGGAGAGGAGAGGAGAGGAGAGGAGAGGAGAGGGGTAGAGGAGAGGAGAGGAGAAGTAGAGTGAAGGGAAGGTAGAGGAGAGGCGAGGAGAGGAGAAGGAGAAGGAGGAGGAGGGGAAAGAGGAGAGGAAGGGAGAGGAGAGGGGGAAGAAAAGGAGAAGGAGAGGAGAGGAGAGGAGAGGAGAGGAGAGGAGAGGAGAGGAGAGGAGAAGTAGAGTGAAGGGGAGGTAGAGGAGAGGAGAAGGAGAAGGAGGAGGAGGGGAAAGAGGAGAGGAAGGGAGAGGAGAGGGGGAGGAAAGGAGAAGGAGAGGAGAGGAGAGGAGAGGAGAGGAGAGGAGAGGAGAGGGGTAGAGGAGAGGAGAGGAGAGGGGTAGAGGAGAGGAGAGGAGAAGTAGAGTGAAGGGGAGGTAGAGGAGAGGAGAGGAGAAGGAGAAGGAGGAGGAGGGGAAAGAGGAGAGGAAGGGAGAGGAGAGGGGGAGGAAAAGGAGAAGGAGAGGAGAGGAGAGGAGAGGAGAGGAGAGGAGAGGAGAGGAGAGGAGAGGAGAGGAGAGGAGAGGAGAGGGGTAGAGGAGAGGAGAGGAGAAGTAGAGTGAAGGGAAGGTAGAGGAGAGGCGAGGAGAGGAGAGGAGAAGGAGAAGGAGGAGGAGGGGAAAGAGGAGAGGAAGGGAGAGGAGAGGGGGAAGAAAAGGAGAAGGAGAGGAGAGGAGAGGAGAGGAGAGGAGAGGAGAGGAGAGGAGAGGCACAGAGCACAGAAACACACACAAAAAGACAATATACAATCACTTCAGTGGGGCCGGAGGTCATTATGCAGCTCCGAAGGCGGCGATACCTGTAAATAAATAGACGGGGGGGGGGGGGGGGAGAGAAGCAGAAAAACTACACAAGAATCAGCATAACTAGTCTGCTTGAGGAGAAGGAGGAAAGGAGAGGAGAGGAGAGGAAACCATGACCCAGTGGGGTGACAGAGGCCTGTCAGGTGATCATGTTTCCGGACCCTGGCAGCCTTGGCCTATAACAGCATAACTAAGATGTGACCTAACGATTAGACGACCCCCTAAGTATGATAATCTGTCTGTCTATGATAGTAACTGGAACTACAGAATTAGTAACAATAAGCTTTTTCAAAGAGGTAGGTTTTAAGTTTGATCTTAAAAGTAGCGATGGAGTCAGCCTCCCGTACCTGGACAGGGAGCTGGTTCCATAGCAGGGGGGCCTGGTAGCTAAATGCTCGGCCCCCCATTCTACTCCTAGAAACTCTGGGAACCACAAGTAGACCAGCATTCTGAGAGCGGAGCGGTCTATTGGGCTGGTAAGGTATCACTAGCTCCTCCAGGTAGGATGGAGCTAGGCCTCTGAGGACCTTGTAGGTCAAAAGAAGGGTTTTAAAAATGATTCTAAATTTAACGGGCAGCCAATGAAGCGACGCCATTACAGGAGTTATGTGATCTCTTTTGTCAATACCTGTCAGAACTCTGGCTGCAGCATTTTGGATCAACTGGAGGCTTCTTAAAGAGTTGTTTGGACACCCTGATAATAAAGAATTACAGTAGTCCAGCCTGGAAGTAACAAATGCATGGACTAACTTTTCAGCATCATGCCGCGTCAGCAGCTTCCTGATCTTTGTGATGTTCCTCAAGCGAAAAAAGGCACTTCTAGAGACTAATTTAATGTGTGAGTTGAAGGAGAGATTTTGATCAAAAGTTACTCCTAGATTCCTCACAGAAAGACTAGATGTTAATGAGATACCATCTAGAGTGATCATGTGATCTAATCTATCCCTGAGAGGTTCAGGACCAAACACCATGACCTCAGTTTTTCCTGGGTTAAGGAGGAGGAAATTTGAAGACATCCAGGAATTTATGTCTTTAAGACAGGTCTGGAGCTTCACTAACTTCTCTGTCTCCTCGGGTTTCATGGATAAATAGAGCTGAGTGTCATCAGCATAACAATGAAAATTTATCCCATGCTGCCGAATAATGTTCCCTCAGGGAAGCATGTACAATGTGAAGAGGATTGGTCCAAGTACAGAACCTTGAGGAACTCCATGGCTAACCCTACTGTATAAAGAGGGAACACCATGGACATGAGCAAACTGGTATCTATCAGATAAGTATGATCTAAACCAGTCTAGTGCTGTCCCTTTAATCCCAATCACATGTTCCAGTCTCTGTAACAGGATGCTGTGATCAACTGTATCAAAAGCAGCACTGAGGTCCAGCAGAACCAGCATAGAGACCAGTCGATGATCTGAAGCTATGAGAAGATCATTAGTAACTTTAAGAAGTGCTGTTTCTGTGCTGTGGTGAGCTCTAAAGCCTGACTGAAACATCTCAAACAGGCTGTTCCTCTGCAGGTGCTCCAGTAACTGAGTCACCACCACCTTCTCTAGAACTTTAGAGATAAAAGGAAGGTTGGATATTGGCCTATAATTTGCTAAGACATCAGGATCCAGTGATGGTTTTTTAAGCAACGGCTTAATCACTGCCACCTTGTAGGACCGGGGTACGTAACCTGACACTAAAGAACCATTGATCAGGTCCAGGATAGAACTGCCTATCAATGATAAAACATCCTTCAACAGGTGTGTTGGGATGGGATCTAAAAGACACGTGGTGGTCTTGGATTTCTGAATTAGCGATGACGCCTCAGAAAAATATATAGGGCTGAAGGAGTTTAAGGGGTCGTTGGAGAACCTGTATGTTCCCACAGTCAGCACATTTGGTGATGGTCCAGATGTTGGGATGGCCTGGTTAGCTTTTTCTCTGATAGCTAGAACTTTATCAGTGAAGAAGCTCATGAAGTCTTCACCACTAAGGGAAGAAGGGATACGTGGATCTAAAACACTGTGACTCTTGGTTAATTTGGCCACAGTGCTGAAAAGAAACCTGCGGTTGTTCTTATTTTCCTCAATTAAAGAAGAAAAGTAAGCTGTTCTAGCCTTGCGAAGGGCCTTTTTGTAGACTAATAGACAGTCTTTCCAGGCTACATGATAGCTGTCTATTTTACAAGAATGCCACTTCCTTTCTAGTCTTCGCACTTTCTGCTTGAGGGTCCTGATATGTGAATTATACCAGGGGGCACACCTCCTCTGATTTACTATTTTCTTTTTCAGGGGGGCAACAGAATCAAGCGTGATTCTCAGTGAGGTTGCTGCACCTTCAGCAATAGAGTCAACCTCAGCAGGACTAAGATTATAATGATTGATCCCTGGGGAAACACATGGTGGTCCTGGGATCAGCACAGGGATCGCTTCCTTAAACTTAGCTACAGCATTATCTGAAAGACATCTGCTATAGTAAGACTTTGTTCTGAGGATAAAAGAATCCTTAATCATAAATGTAAAAGTGATCAAAGAATGGTCTGACAGGACTGGGTTCTGAGGGAACACTGACACATGTTCTACCTCAACACCAAGTCAGAACTAGATCTAGGGTGTGGTTAAAGCTATGAGTTGGTTGGTTTATCTGCTGGAGGAAACCAACTGACTCAAGTAATGAAATGAAGCCATTTCTAAAGCTGTCATTTATAACGTCTATATGGATATTAAAGTCTCCAATGATAATGACTTTGTCCGTTCTGAGGACCAAGTCAGATAAGAAATCAGAGAACTCAGACAGGAACTCTGAATGTGGACCAGCAGGGGGCCGATATACAACTACAAACAGAGGTGGCTTTTCTGCCTTCCAGTTCAGATGGGTGATGCCAAGAGTCAGGCGTTCAAATGAACTGGAGCCATGTTTTGGTCTGGGATTAATTAATGACTTGGAGTGATAGATTGCTGCCACTCCCCCTCCTTGACCAGTAACACAAGGAATATGATAATTAAGATGGGTAGGAGGAGTAGGTCGACCCCCGCACCATGTATACACCACAGTAAATTCAGGAAATACTGTACATAAAGAGTTCCAATTTGGTTTTGAATCTGACAGCTGATCATCCCCTGAGATGGGAGACCAGGGGTTAGGGTTGTGGGGAGGGTGTCTGTATGAAATTTTTGTTACATTTGATGGTTCTCTCCTGTACTGATCCCCGATGTTCGCACTGGAAACTCCAGCAAGAATATTTTAGTCTGTACGAACATCTGAACCAGAATCATTCCTGTTCTGGTGATGTGGTCTGGCCAGCATCAAACCATCCTTTGTCTTTTCCTGTCCCCACCCCCACTTTCCCCAGTAGACCTATCTCTATCTGCACTTGCCTCTTCATGTGGATGTATTGATTATTGATCTTGCCTGTTTTCACTAACATCTGGGTCCAAATGCTCACCATGTTCTCTCACTTCTGATGTGCTGCCTTGTGTTCTCTGAGAGTCAACCTGCAACCAACATAACTAGAGCAAGGAAACATGACATGCATAATTTACATTATCTATAACTATTTTCTCTTCTACCTGTACCTCCTTTCTACCGTACCTCTCTACCCAGCTGGCCATCAGCAGGAGGGACCCCCCATCCCCATATGAGCCTGGTCCTACTCAAGGTTTCTTCCTGATAGAGGGGAGTTTTTCCTTGCCACTATTGCTAGTTGGGGATCAGGCGGAGATCAGAGGAGAGGAGATTTTTTGATTTTTACAAAAACACTTTATTTACAATTTACACAGGGACACAAAATCCCCCTGTTTAGAAACACACAGAGGGACAATAATAGTAATAATAA
This sequence comes from Takifugu rubripes, assembly GCF_901000725.2. Classification (NCBI taxonomy): domain Eukaryota; kingdom Metazoa; phylum Chordata; class Actinopteri; order Tetraodontiformes; family Tetraodontidae; genus Takifugu; species Takifugu rubripes. The sequence goes on from NC_042299.1 coordinate 5,432,648, forward strand.
TGAAAATAATAATAATAGTGATAATAACAAAATAATAATTCTAATAATAACAGCCACAATAATAGATAAATAAATAAATATTAAGAAAACAATACAATACAATTTATCCCACCAGGGGGTGTGCAAAGTGCAAATGATCCTCTGTAACAGTGCGTAAACCATATATCGTGGAATTTGCAGAGGTCGTTTATCATTTTATTAAAACCAAACTCCAACGTCAGCCTACACCGGACATTGCAGCGCCATACAGAGGCTGCCTCACTACGTCCAGCATTTGAAATTTTAAATTGCCATTTTTGCCTCACCACAGATATAATTCAGGAGTTGCCACTTGTTGCGAGCAGCTTTGTTGTATCCTGCACCAAAAATAAAAGTTCTAATCGAAAAGGTTTCATTAAACCCATTAAAAACACCCTTCATGACATTAAAAAGTGAGCCTCTCACATTCACTGTATGCGTGGAACACCTCTCGCCGGAGCAAAACGGACACTGGTCCGACACAGCAGTGTTCATTCTGGAGAGGAGAGCGTTCAGGGCAACAGCCCCATGTAAGATCCTCCACTGGAGGTCCACGGTCCTCTTCTTCAGGGGCGGCTTGTAAAGGACCCTCCAGCAGGGGCGGGCTCCATCCCCTCCCAGTCGATCAGCCCACATGCTGGTGCTCCTGTTCGACAGTCCTCTTCTGTTCAATACCGTCACGCAGTTGTTGTATGTGGTCTTCTTATCGACCGCGACTAGGGAGAAGGTCTTTGCTGGTCTGAGGAGAGGACCGTCGAGATTCCCGGGATGGGCGGCCAGCCTGATCTCTGGGAAGGGGTCCTCGCTGTCGGGTTCAGTCCCATGGCCGTAGTCCTCCAGTAGACGCCTCTCTCTCGTGCTGAGTCTGTTCCTCCATAGCCGAAGCACCCCCTCGGCTGCCTGGGAAGAGCAGATGCCTAACAGGGAACCCACTGCCTCTGCGCCCGTTAGGTCTGGCCCTGCCACGGCCACTACGTGCTGGAGGAGTAAGGCCCGTGTCCGCCACAGTGCAGCCGCCAGTCTCGGCGTGGCTTCGGCCGAGACGTCCAGCCTGGCTCCGTGCACTGTGGGTTCCCTTAGCAGCCAATACAGAGAGTCAGAGCTGGTTTTTTTTCAACTTGCCCATGCCTTAACAACACTGATAAAATGGAGGTAGCCCATTTAATTTTGCAAATTTAAAGTCAGTTAAAAACAGAGCATCATCCAGCCCCTCGCCGCCAGAACGGGCGGAGTGGCAGCGGCAGGCTCCGCCGCCGGCGCCTCCGGGACCGCGCGGCTCGGACAAGCCCTGGCGAGATGACCCTCCTCGCCACAGTTGAAACACTTCAGGGTGGAGGAGGTTGCAAAAAGGGTGTAATCGAAATCATCTACCCGGACGATGAACCGATAATTAAACTCCTCCGCCCTGTTATTGAGGATCATATGGACCTGTCTCCGATGAGACACTACGTGTCTCAGCAGCGGAGACTTACAGCCCGACAGCATTTTCCTAATAGGGGAAACCACTTTCCCATGCTGGGACAGCTTCCTTACCAGGAACTCATCGCTAATAAACGGCGGCACATTGGACAGGGTAATCCGTGCCGCCAGCTGTGTTAGCAGAGTTACCTGGACGAACTGTCCGCCCACAGTGATCCCCGCCTCCACCAACTTGTTCACTTGTTCCACCTTTTCTAGGAACAATACGACCGCCCTGTTCATTCGGGCGGCGGATTTAACCGAGCTGTGGCCAATTTTTTGGCCCACAGCCAGCACCACCTCCTCCACTCTAAGCACGGAGCCAGCTCCCACTTTGACTCCGTGCTTCCTGCTCAAACCGGTCAACCCGGCGTTGGCCGCCATGACGGCAGCACGCAGTCGGCCGCCCCACACACTCATCCCAAGCACTCGTTAAACTAAATAAAACCCGAAAAACACCACAATAAATTAAACTATATTGTTCAGCATTCACTCACACACAAGAAAGTATAGAAAAAAAGTGCTTTCGCACAGATTTTGCTCGCTTAATTGCTCGCACGCTCGCTCCTCCGCTCACACACGTCTCACACGAGGAGAGGAGAGGAGAGATTAGCATGGCTATTATAGCAATATGATTAGCATGGCTATTATAGCAATATGAATATGTTTTTGAGACAGTAAATCGGCTTAAACCATATGTGAAATCAAACTTACACCGTGATAAATATGGTTACCTGAGTCATCATGTTAAATATAACCCAGAAAAGACGTGCTAAAACACTGGAACAAGGAACAAACCTGAAATCATCAGGAAAATATGTCTGTCAACCATTTTGTTAGGACCCATAAAAGTAGCCTTAAACAGAATCGCTAGGGATAGTCTAAAATCTCTTGTAGCCACAAATATAACATTTAGTCACAAGCTAATTCAATTCTGGTAGTTGAATGCTAGCAACTAGACTGCTGGAGGTTCTTGAAAACATTTTACCTCTCAAGAGGCTTCATCAGTTCTTGGTGACTGTTTCGGAGTTCCAGGTACTTGTAATGTTCAGGAGCCATTAACACCTTCAGAGCTTCAGTCACCTGGTTGTTGGTTGCTCCACCCCTCAGTATACAGGTCGTTCAAACTCCCCCTGACACAATGGGGTTCATTAGTAGCCAAGTGTGAATGGCCTCTTCTGCTGTTTGCTAGCAAGCTGCTAAATGTGTATCATTAATATGACTTTCTTCACCATGTTAGCAGCGATGCAAAAGACCCTAAACAACTGACACAATCTACATGGCAGTGAAGAAAGAAACATAAGTGTGAACAGTGGGAGTTTATCAGACGTTCCAAGGAAGGGGAAGGAAGGGAGAGAAGAAAGATAAGAAATGCAAAACTGAAGGAGGCCGAAAGAAATCATGGAGACAGGGGCAGCATATTGGTCCCCACTCATTACATCGTCACCACGAGCACCCAGTCTGGCACTAGCTGGCACAGTCCAGTGTGTGTGTGTGTGTGTGTGTGTGTTAGAGAGAGGAAAAGAGAGAGAGAGAGACTATGTCCTGGTAAAACCAGGCCATGGCAGTAATAGTCAGAGCTGAGGTGTGGATTAATATTAAACCCAGGATTACACTAACATAAAGCCACAGGGTGGATGGCACTGCCTTACACACACACGCACACACACACACACACACACACACACACACTGTGCCTCTGCTCGCTCATGGGTGTTTGATGGCACCAGGTCCAGCCATGCTTGTGCATGTGTGCACCAGCATGGTGCTGCTGGGGGGAGGCTGCCATTTGTTTGCCCTTGGCCCACAGAGGATGGGTGGCTGCCAATGACCTGCTCAGTGAGGACGATGAAGACAAGGACGACGATAAGACAGGACAGAAGAGAGACAGGATGGAAGATAGACAGGACAGAAGAGAGACAGGACAGACACAAACACACAAACAGACACACAATCGGTTATGAAGCTGGTTGGAGGAGACTCAGGCCTGAGAAGAACTTAACAGAGCTGTTGGTGTCGCTGCTGAGATAAAATAAAGAAACTGGACATTAATGGGTTTCTGCTCTATTTCTTTGTTCTGTGTGAAAGAAACCAAAGACACAGAGTCACAAGAAAGATTCGTATAATGAGGATTCAACATTGTAACATCTCCATAATTCCCATATGCTGCCTCACCCTGGAAGAGCTGACGGGCCTGGCCAGGAACCAAGTGTGCCATGGAAATGTGTCCTTGCTCACGGTGCTGTTGGAGGCAGCACGGAGGAGAGAGAGACAGAAAAAGAGAGAGATAAGGAGGGAAGATGAGGTAGAAGAAGAGATTCTGAGGGCTGATGTTGCTGCCATGGTAACCAACATCACACACAGAGGCACAAATTCAACCATCACAAATTCATTTATGTTTAATGGAGGAGTCTGGGTCAGCCGGGAGAATGTTAGTATTTGTTGGGGGTCCGGACCGCCCACTCCACCGACAGCCATTTTCACTGTTCATACTCACCCAGAAGTCACAGATTCATGTTGATGACAGAAGAAAGATTGACTCACGGTGCAGGTGTGACTGATGTGGAACCTTCAGAAAGACGTATGTCGACTGTCCTGGTCCCCTACTGGGAAGAGTTACCCTCCCCCACCTTTAAGAGCGTAACATGAATCTGTTCTGAATGATTCTCTCTACCATAATCTTCCATCCTAGTCAATAATTACATCTTTGATTAGCCAGTTCTCATATTTCTGCCTTCCATCTGAGTCATGATGGTGTGAAAACTACAAATATAAATGATTTTATAAACCTCCATTTTGTTTTCGCTTTAATTGATCATCTGTATTTTCTTAATACCGAAGGAACAAAATCATAGAATTCTTCAGCTGCAGCGTTCCAAAGCTTCAAAGCAGAGCAGCAAATTCACCGCTTATGTTATTTTTCTATTTTTAGAGCAGAATGTGCCAGAGAACTGTGCCAACAGATGCAGTGGTGTAGCAAGTATAGGGAAGGTGGAGACACTGATGCTTCAGGACAGGCCTGTCATGTATGGAGGGTATATCATGTTCAAAGGGACAAGCATCCTTTTTCCTGGTGTAATGTTAGCATTCATTGCTAGCGCAGCAGGGTTTGGGCTCTGATAAACAGTATTTTTGCCACTTGTGATGAGATAAACATCAATTTTAAACCATTTCTATCTGCGCATATTTAAAAGAGGACATTTCACAAATATAGATGCATGTTTTAACTGAACCTCTTCCTTCTCACCTTCCTGTTTGTCAGTTTTCCCTCTCTGCAGGTAACTGGTGATGGGTAGAGTTAGGAAGAGAAGGATCTATCTGTATTAGATATAGAAAATAAAGGTCAACAGAAGGAGAGGCAGCTGCTCCTGCCTCAAAGGTCTGCGCACAAATAATTACCCCGATCAGATTCATCCACAGCAGCAGAAAATGCAGAGGAGGAGAACAGGGAAACACCTCAGGACCGAAAAAAGGCATATAAAATCTGCAGTGCTCTGTAGCATGGCGAGCGTGCGTGTGCTCATGTTGAGGACAGGCGTGTCAGCAGCCACTGTTTCCTCCTCATCTCTGGAATGTTTCCTCCCTCCTCGTGTGTCGTGAGAAAGTAGATCCACCCTCTCATCATTTAAACATGTAGCCGCATCTACACAGAGTCAGCATAAAGAAGGAAGTAAGAGAGATGCAAACAGCTCCTGAAAACCCTCTCAGCCCGTCAGTTTATGTCAACAGGAGGAGAAAAAACAGAGGGCAAAGAACGCAGGTTCTTCTTCATCATCATCATCTGTTGCTGTGGCCACTTTCCCTAAATCCATTTAGTAGCTCATGTGGGTCATGTGTGAGCTTCAAAAATAAACTTAGACTGAGCGTGCAAAGACTTTAACCCTCTAGTGGTCAGCCTGGGGAAAGGCCTGTCAAGTTCATTTAGGGGAGGGGAGTCATACACATGTCCAATTATCTCTGTTCAGCTGTGCATGAGACAGTGACCCAGTTGGAAAATCTTTTTAACATTTCTGAAATTCATATTTTATTTACCAGATATGAGTGAAAGGCATATGTTGCACAAGGAAGTCAACCTTTTACCTTTTTAGTAGGGCACAGCATCGTCCTTCCAGCCTGGAACAGTAGTGACTGAGTCAGAGGCTCTTCAGAAAAGAGGTAGAAGTCGCTGATGAAAAGAAAAAAATACGTGTGAGTCAACAATGCAGCATCACTCCAGTGGGGTGACAACAGATCTAAGCCTGATGCATTTTTTATAGCGATGAGTTTGTAGTCTAAACAGTGACATCTAGCGGCAGGCCGATATTAAAGCTGTCATTCCGCAGTGGGTTATTTATCCGGAAAAATTAGAAAATGTCATTTGTTACTTGAAAGTTAAAATTTTCAATTCTCTTGCAAAGAACCCGGAAGGCTCCAATAAAATGAGCAGAAACTAAATTCACGATCCAAGATGGCTGCTCCTGGACGTCGATTAATTTAGCTATTTTAGTGTGATCTTCTTTGTACATCATTTAATGACTCATCCCAACAATATTGTTGGGTATTTCACTTGTTAATGTTGCTTTGGCTGACAGAGTGTGTTGTTTCTGGCTCCCATTAGCTAGCAATGTTAACAACAATAGCTTCCCTGCATTCATCCTTTTTCAGCTTTTATGTAACAATCAACACAAAGAGACAGTTTTGACAGTTTGACAGTTTTTTGACAGAGGCTAGCAATAATTCTAACATGGCTAAACATGAATGCACTATACTGAAGTAGCAACACGTGTGGGCATCAAAATCATGTTATTGGATCACCTGGTTTAAGGCCCAGTATTAACATTAATAATGCAGAAGAAATTGTCATGGTCTGGTTGTATTTTCTTCCCACATTTTTTACACACCAACCAAGCACGGTCACACTTTAGCAGACAAGCACAGTCGCATATGTTTGCAAGAAGAATGCAATATTTCACAGTTTTCTAATTGCTGAGTCCAAGTAAAAAAGCTGTGAGAAGGCATTTTGGAAACAGCGTGCAGCAGATTAAATATTGAATTGAGGGCCCTGCTGCCACAGTGCTGCCTTTTTTTACCATTAAGAAATAAACAGGTAATCTCTCAGTCTGTCCGCAGGCGTGGGTGTGAAAACAAACAAAAAAAGAGAGAGGAAAAGACACTTAGATGTAAAAAAGGAATGAAAGAAGAAAAAGAAATGTGAGAGAAGGGTGGTACATGCAGCAATTCACTTCACACACCCAACAATGTGAGGATTTTCTGAGCCAGAGTTTCATTTATAACAATCATTTTTAACATCATGTAGACGTTGTAAATGACAGCTTTAGAAACGGTTTCATTTAATTACTTGAGTCATGTTTCCTTCAACAGATAAATCAACCAACTCATAGCTTCAACCACACCCTTGAGTACTGACTTATGGCATTGAGGTAGAACATGTGTCAGTGTTCCCTCAGAACCCACTCCTGTCAGATCATTCTTTGATCACTTTTACATTCTTCTATGTTTAGAACACAGTCGTACTACAGTAGATGACTTTCAGATAATGCTGTAGCTAAGTTCAAGGAAGTGATCCCTGTGCTAATCCCAGGACCACCGTGTGTTTCTCCAGGGATCAATCATTATAATCTTAGCCCTGCCGAGGTCGACTCTGTTGCTGAAGGTGCAGCAACCTCACTGAGAATCACGCTTGATTCTTGATTCTGTTCCCTGAAAGAGAAAATAGTAAATCAGAGGAGGTGTGCCCCCTGGTATAATTCACACATTAGGACCCTCTTGTAAAATAGATAGCTACCATTTAGCCTGGAAAGATTGTCTGGTGGTTTACAAAAAGGCCCTCCTTAAGGCTGTAACAATTCATTTGTCTTCTTTAATTGAGGAAAATAACCCCAGATTTATTTTCAACACTGTGGCCAAATTAACCAAGAATCACAGTGTTTTAGATCCACTTATCCCTTCTTCCCTTAGTGGTGAAGACTTCATGAGCTTCTTCATAACTGATAAAGTTCTAGCTATCAGAGAAAAAGCTAACCAGGCCATCCCAACAACTGAACCATAACCAGATGTGCTGACTCTGGGAACATACAGGTTCTCCAACGAGCCCTTAAACTCCTTCAGTCCTATATATTTTTCTGAGGCGTCATCGCTAATTCAGAAATCCAAGACCACCACATGTCTTTTAGACCACCCCAACACACCTGTTGAAGGATGTTTTACCATTGATAGGCAGTCCTATCCTGGACCTGATCAATGGTTCTTTAGTGACAGGTTATGTACCCCGGTCCTACAAGGTGGCAGTGATTAAGCCGTTGCTTAAAAAACATCACGAGATCCTGATGTATTAGCAAATTATAGGCCAATATCCAACCTTCCTTTTATCTCTAAAGTTCTTGAGAAGGTGGTGGTGACTCAGTTACTGGAGCACCTGCAGAGGAACAGCCTGTTTGAGATGTTTCAGTCAGGCTGTAGAGCTCATCACAGCACAGAAACAGCACTTCTTAAAGTTACTAATGATCTTCTCATAGCTTCAGATCATGGACTGGTCTCTATGCTGGTTCTGCTGGATCTCAGTGCTGCTTCTGATACACTTGATCACAGCATCCTCTTACATAGACTGGAACATGTGATTGGGATTAAAGGGACAGCACTAGACTGGTTTAGATCATATTTATCTGATAGATACCAGTTTGCTCATGTCCATGGTGTTCCCTCCTCATAGGAGACAGAGAAGTTAGTGAAGCTCCAGACCTGTCTTAAAGACATAAAGTCCTGGATGTCTTCAAATTTCCTTCTCCTTAACTCAGGGAAAACTGAGGTCATGGTGTTTGGTCCTGAACCTCTCAGGGATAGATTAGATCAGATTCAGATCCTTTAATGTCCCACACGGGGAAGTTTACAGTGCAACAACAGCAAGAGCACACAGAGAAAATAAGATAAAATCAAATCAAATAGAACAGGATTTGGGATATACAAAGAGGATGTATATTTACAATAATCCAGATAAATGGATACTCGGCCTCTGTATACCTGTACATAGTACAGAGGGTGAATACAATATACATATCAGAATATATAATATTCAGATTGTGCTAGCGGGTGTTATGTTTATTGTGCAGTCTGACAGCAGCCGGCAGGAAAGATCTGCGATACCTCTCCTTCACACAGCGAGGGTGGAGCAGCCGCTCACTGAATGAGCTGCCCAGTGCTGCCAGGGTGTCCTGTAGGGGGTGGGTCACATGATCACATGAGTGATCACATGATCACTCTAGATCAGGGGTGGGCAAATCCAGTCCTCGAGGGCCGTATCCAAGCCAGACTTTCTGTCCTACAGGTAAATACTTTCACCTGGGGTTCCATTTACCTTGGTGAAAGTGGTTTCTCCCTGGTAGGAAGCAAAACCTGGCTGGATTCCAGCCTTCATGGATTGGACTTGCCCATCAGAGGAGGTCAAATCCATTCCTCGAGGGTTGAATTCGAGCTGGGATTTGTATCCTACCAGGCAGGAAATGCTTTCACCAAGGTAAATGAAACCCCAGGTGAAAGTGTTTACCTGTAGGACAGAAAGTCTGGCTTGGATACGGCCCTCGATGCCCATCCCTGCTCTAGTCTCTGTGAGGAATCTTGGAGTAACTTTTGACCAAAATCGGTCCTTCAACTCACACATTAAAATATTCTCTAGAAGTGCCTTTTTTACCTGAGAAACATCACAAAGATCAGGAAACTACTGACGCGACATGATGCTGAAAAGTTAGTCCATGCATTTGTTACTTCCAGGCTGGACTATTGAAATTCTTTATTATCAGGGTGTCCAAACAACTCTTTAAGAAGCCTCCAGCTGATCCAAAATGCTGCAGCCAGAGTTCTGACAGGTACTGACAAAAGAGATTTCATAACTCCTGTACTGGCGTCTCTTCATTGGCTGCCCATTAAATTTAGAATAATTTTTAAAACCCTTCTTTTGACCTACAAGGTCCTCAGAGGCCTACCTCCATCCTACCTGGAGGAGCTTGTGATACCTTACAGCCCAATAGACTGCTCAAAATACTGGTCTACTTGTGGTTCCCAGAGTTTCTAGGAGTAGAATGGGGGGCCGAGCATTTAGTTACCAGGCCCCCCTGCTATGGAAACAGCTCCCTGTCCAGGTACGGGAGGCTGACTCCATCGCTACTTTTAAGATTAGGCTTAAAACCTACCTCTTTGAAAAAGCTTATTGTTACTAATTCTGTAGTTCCAGTTACTATTATAGACAGACATATTACATACTTAGGGGGTCGTCTAATCATTAGGTTAACATCTTAGCTATGCTGTTATAGGCCAAGGCTGCCAGGGTCCAGAAACATGATCACCTGACAGGCCTCTTTCCTCCTCCTCATCAAGCAGACTAGTTATGCTGATTCTTGTGTAGTTTTTCTGCTTCTCCCCCCCCCCTTCTGTATTCATCTACAGGTATCGCTGCCTTCGGAGCTGCATGATGACCTCCAGCCCCGCTGACCCGCTGTATAAATAGTGTATTTTTGTGTCAGGCACCAGATGAGAACCCAAATGCGACACACGAGATTGGCTGAAACACCGCTTTATTGTCGGAAACAGACAACAGACAGGATTCACCGGGGAGCAAGCAGAACAGAATAGTCAGGGACAGGCAAGGTCGATATCGGGCAGGTAGGCAAACAGGAATACGCTGGAAAGTCATCGGGAACGAATAACGATCTGGCAGAGAGCAGGTGTGCCTCCGGAGTTTAAGATGAGCGTTCATTAGAGTCCTGATGCACAACAGGTGTGCAGGGCGAAGCGGCTCACGGGCATGATTGGCCGCAGCTGTGACATTTTTGTATGTGTTTCTGTGCTCTGTGCCCGTCCTCTCCCCTCCTCTCCTCTCCTCTCCCCTCCTCTCCTCTCCTCTCCTTCTCTCTCTCCCTCTCCTCTCTCTCTCCCTCTCCTCTCCTCTCCTCTCCTCTCCTCTCTCTCTACCCAGCCGGCCATCAGCAGGATGGTCCCCCTACATGAGCCTGGTCCTGCTCAAGGTTTCTTCCTGTTAAAGGGGAGTTTTTCCTTGCCACTGTTGCTTGTCTGGGGTTAGGCCCTGGGATTCTGGAAAGCGCCTTGAAACAATTTGGATTGTAAAAGATGCTATATAAATAAATAAAGATTGATTGATTAATTGATTGATTGATTGATTGATTGATCCCAATAGACCGCTCCTCTCTCAGAATGCTCGTTTACTTGTGGTCCCCAGATTCTCTAGGGGTAGAATGGGGGGCCGAGCATTTAGCTACCAGGCCCCCCTGCTGTGCAACCAGCTCCCTGTCCAGGTACGGGAGGCTGACTTCATTTCTACTTTTAAGATTAGACTGAAAACCTTCCTCAGGCCTCTGTCACCCCACTGGGTCATGGCTGCCTCTCCTCTCCTCTCCTCGTGTGAGACGTGTGTGAGCGGAGGAGCAAAAACTGTGCAAAAGCACTTTTTTCTATCCTTTCTTGTGTGTGAGTGAATGCTGAACAATATAGTTTAACTTATTGTGATGTTTTTCGGGTTTTTATTTAGTTTAACGAGTGCTTGTGCGAGTGTGTGGGGCGGCCAACCGCGTGCTGCCGTCATGGCAGCCAACGCCAGTTTGACCGGGTTGAGCAGGAAGCACTGAGTCAAAGTGGGAGCTGGCTCCATGCTTAGTGTGGAGGAGGTGGCGCTGGCTGTGGGCCAAAAAATTGGCCACAGCTCGGTTAAATCCGCCGCCCGAATGAACAGGGTGGTCGTATTGTTCCTGGAGAAGGTGGAACAAGTTAACAAGTTGGTGGAGACGGGGATCACGGTGGGCGGACAGTTCGTCCAAGTGACTCCGCTGACACAACCGGCGGCACGGATTACTCTGTCCAATGTGCTGCTGTTTATTAGCGATGAGTTTCTTGTGAGGGAGCTGTCCCGGCATGGGAAAGTGGTTTCTCCTATTAGAAAGATGCTGTTGGGCTGTAAGTCTCCGCTGCTGAGACTCGTAGTGTCTCACCGGAGACAGGTTCATATGATCCTCAATAACAGGGCGGAGGAGTTTAATTATCGATTCATCATCCCGGTAGATGATTTCGATTACATCCTTTTTGCCACCTCCTCCACCCTAAAGTGTTTCAGCTGCGGTCCCGGACGCGTCGGAGCCCACCGCTCCCACGCCTGTAGCGCCTCCGGCCCCACGGCCCGTTCTGGCGGCGAAGCATCAGTGGTCCGGTGCGAAGGGAGTGGACGGAGTGGTGGTGGAGTCGCACGCAGAGGAGAAACAGAGCAAGTGCATGAGTGAGACTGAAGTGAGTGGAGGGAGTGAGATGGTGGTGGAAATGAATGGCGAGAGTGGAGAAGCCAGGGGGAAGGTGGATTTAACAGGTGGTGTGTGATTTGAGTGGTGTGATGATTGATGTAGTGTGTGATTCGAATGAACTGGGGGAAAATGGTGAGGTAATGGGCGAAACAGTTAAACTGGGTGAGGCAGGAGAGACTGGGGACATGATCCAAACAGGTGAGCTGGGTAGAGTGAGTCAGGCGATAGGTGAATTTGGGGTGCCAGGGTTAGCGTCTGGCGAGCTGGGTGTGGGAGGAGTGAGCACAGGGGAGCGAGGTGAGGGGGCAGTGAGCACAGGGGAGCAAGGTGAGGGGGCAGTGGGCACACGTGAGGGAGCAGTGAGGGCACTAGTGGGGCGTCCGAGTGGTGGCTTGTTCCTGCAAAGCAGCGGAACAAGCGGAAAAGCGCTATGAAGGACAAGGGAGACAGTAAAACTGGAAGGCTGGAGGATGCAGCCGCAGGCACAGACGCCAGCGACTGCGAGTCCATGTCGGACTGCAGCGAACTGTTCGCCACAATGCCAGACGGGCAGGAAATTGACTTGTACCCTCCAAACTTGTTTAAAAAGTTCCTTACGCAGACCAAGGCCATGAAAGGCCTTGATCTGGGAATATATTTCCCTGACAGGCTCCGTTTCATCCGGTCAGCAAGCTTTTTAATTAGGAATAAGGCAACATCAGACCTCACCGATCCTGAAATATATAGGTTGAAGAAGCACATGGGCAAGGCGAGGAAACAGCTGAATTGAAAAAACGTTTACCATGTTTCCATTTCTTTTTTAACTGTCTCTGATTTTTTTTTTCTCGCCATGAAAACATTAAAAATTGGAACGTTGAATGTCAACGGAGCCAGAGATGCAAAAAAATGGGCACTTGTGTTCAACACAGCAAGAAGAAAATGCATTGATGTCATGTTCCTCTAGGAGACCCACAGCGACAGAGGCATCGAAGCGGACTGGGAGAAGGAGTGGGAAGGGCAGGCATTGCTGAGCCACAACACCACCCTCAGTGGTGGAGTGGGCCTCCTTTTTTCAAGGGGCTTCACTCCATCATTCCTGGAGGTGGAGCATGTGCTGAGGGGACGGTGTTTGCTGCTGAAGGCGCACCTCCAGAACCACTCCTTGGTTTTTATTAATATTTATGCTCCCACCATTGGTACAGAGAGGAAGAGCTTTTTAGAAAAAGTCAGCACTGCTTTAAATGGTTGTGGAGATGAAGAGTTTTTATTCCTGGGTGGGGATTTTAATTGCACAGAGTCTGTTTTAGACCATGACCATGCAGAGCCTCATCCAGCCTCGCAACATTGTCTGAGACAGATGGCCTATTCTCATGGCCTGGTGGATGTGTAGAGGAGGATGCACGCAGACTGCAGGCAATACACTTGGTCCCATCTAGGTGATGGTAGGTTCTCCTCGGCCAGACTTGACCGTTTTTATTGTTTTAGGCATCACTTCAGTGTTTTTAGGCAGTGTAACATCATGCCAGTTGGTTTTACCAATCACTCGCTGGTTTTAGGGGAAGTCACTATAAAGAACATTATGCCCAGGAGTGCATACTGGCATTTTATCTCCGGCCTAGCCCAGGACAATAGTTTTAGAGAGGTTTTATGTGATTTCTGGTCAGGTTTTAGAAAGAAAAAATTCGATTTTACATGCTTAGGACAGTGGCGGGACCGTGGTAAATTAGAGATACAGCTCCTGTGCCAGCAGTATACTCTCAATGCCACGCAGGAAACACGCTGGACAGTGGAGCTAGAGGCAATTGGCAGCTCCACAGCAGATCGAGGTTGTATTCAAATCCTCCAATCCAAAAAAATGGCCTTTGCCAGCCTGCTGGACATTTAGGTACAGGGTGCACTGGTCAGGTCCCAGATTCAGGACCTCACTGAGATGGATGCTCCCTCTGGCTTCCTTTTTGGGCTGGAGAAAAAGCACAGACAGAACCTAATAATCCATTCACTGTTTTTGAGCAAAGGGCAGGAACTCGTGGAGTCGGGCCAGATAAGGAAACAGGCAGTGGAGTTCTTTTCCTCTTTATACAAGAGTGAGTACTGCAGGGATGACAGCCTGTTCAATGAGTTCTGCGGGGACCTTCCTCGGGTCAAGACAAACTCGTGGCTGGACAGGCCATTGCAACTCGACAAGCTCCACGCCGCCCTCCTCAGCATGAAAGGAAGGAAAGCTCCAGGTGTCAATGGGCTCACGGTAGAGTTCTTCAAAGCCTTCTGGGATATTGTGGCCCATGACATACTGGAGGTATTCAACGAGAGCCTGGCCTCGGGTTCCCTGCCGTTGTCCTGTAGGAGAGCGGTTGTCATCCTCCTGCCAAAAAAGGGCAACCTGCAGGTGATTAAGAACTGGTGCTCTGTGTCTCTGCTGTGTATGGATTATAGGATTCTGTCCAAGACTTTGGCCTCCACGCTCAGAGAAGCTATGGAGCAGGTCATCCAACGGGACCAGACTTACTGTGTGCCCGGCAGGTCCATAGTAGATAACGTCCATCTAATTCGGGATGTTTTGGAAGTCTCTAGGTCATTGGACGTTGATAATGGTCTCATTTTGTTAGACCAGTAAAAGGCTTTTGACCGGGTTGAACACGAGTTCCTTTGGAAGGTGATGGAGAGGTTTGGGTTCAGCCCTGACTTCATAGCGATGATCCGCATCCTGTACTGTGACATTGCGAGTATGCTGAAGTTAAATGGCAGTCTGTGTGCTCCCTTCAGGGTGCGTAGAGGCGTCCGGCAGGGCTGCGCCCTCTCTGGAATGCTCTACACGCTCTCTCCCTCGAACCCCTCCTCTCTAAGATCCGTAAAAACATGGATGGCCTGGTTTTACCGTCCTTTTACAAAAAATAGTTTTATCTGCCTACGTGGATGATATAATAATAGTGGTGCGTAGGCAGAGTGACGTGGACACCCTATTTAATTTTAACGGTTTTATTCAACCACACTGGGTCAACTGGCTCAAAAGTGAAGCCCTGGCCCTTGGCAGGTGGGCAAATGGTCTGCCGGTCCTTCCCCAGGATCTTGCCTGGTGGAGGGACGACCTAAAGTACCTAGGTGTTTTTATTGGAGATGAAGAAACTGAAAAGCTAGACACGTTAGAAAAAGTAGAAAGAAAATTTGAAAAATGGAAGTGGCTCCTCCCCCGCATGTCACACAGAGGCAAGACTCTTGTCCTCAATAACCTGGTGGCCTCTGTGCTCTGGCACTGGCTCACTTGCATGGAGCCCCCCTCTGGTTTGTTAGCACAGGTCCAGATAAGAGTCCTGGCTTTCTTCTGGGACAGCATGCATTGGGTCCAGGAGGGGGTGTTGTACTTGCCTAGAGAGGAGGAAGGACAGGGCCTCATCCACCTGGCCAGCAGGACCGCCGCTTTTTGAGTAACTTGGGGCTGGATGATGCTCTGTTTTTGACTGACTTTAAATTTGCAAAATTAAATGGGCTACCTCCATTTTATCAAAGTGTTGTTAAGGCATGGGCCCTTTTTAAAGTCGAAAAAAGAACCAGCTCTGACTCTTTGTATTGGCTGCTAAGGGAACCCACGGTGCACGGTGCCAGGCTGGACGTCTCGACTGAAGCCACGCCGAGACTGGCGGCTGCACTGTGGCGGACCCGGACCTTACTCTTCCAGCACGTAGTGGCCGTGGCAGGGCCAGCCCTAACGGGCGCAGAGGCAGTGGGTTCCCTGTTGGGAATCCGGTCTACCCAGGCAGCCAAGGGGGTGCTTCGGCTATGAAGGAACAGACTCAGTACGAGAGAGAGGCGTCCTTGAGGACTACGGCCAGGGGACTGAACCTGACAGCGAGGACCCCTTCCCAGAGATCAGGCTGGCCGCCCATCTCGGGAATCTAGACGGTCCTCTCCTCAGACCAGCAAAGACCTTCTCCCTAGTAGCGGTCGATAAGAAGACCTTGAGACTGCGTGAGGGTACTAAACAGGAGAGGACTGTCGAACAGGAGCACCAGCATGTGGGCTGATCGGCTGGGAAGGGATGGAGCCTGCCCCTGCTGGAGGGTCCTTTACAAGCCGCCCCTGAAGAAGAGGACCGGGGACCTCCAGTGGAGGATCCTACATGGGGCCCTTGCACTTTTTCTTTCTAAAATGAACACTGCTGTGTCGGACCAGTGCCCATTTTGCTCCGGGTGAGAGACTGTGTTCCACATGTACAGTGAATGTGAGAGGCTCACTGTACTTTTTAATGTTTTTAATGAAACTTTTTCTATTAGAACTTTTATTTTCGGTGCAGGGTACAACAAAGCTGCTCGCAACAAATGGCAACTCCTAAATTTTATCTGTGGTGAGGCAAAAATGGCAATTTATATCTCTAGGAAAAACAAAATTTCAAAAACTGGAGAGAGTGAGGCCGCCTCTGTGTGGCGCTGCAATGTCCAGTGTAGGCTGAGGTTGGAGTTTGGTTTTTATAAAATGTTAAACGACCTCGGCCAATTCCGCGATATATGGTGTCACGGAGTCACTGGTGTCACTGTTACGGAGGATCATTTGCACTTTGCACACCCCCTAGTGGGATAAATTGTACTGTTGTTTTCTTAATATTTATTTATTTATCTATTTATTATTGTGGTTGTTCCGTTCCGTTCCGTTTTCTCCCGCTTATCCGGATCCGGGTCGCGGGGGCAGCAGCTTCAGGAGGGATGCCCAGACAGCCCTCTCCCCGGCCACTTCCATCAGCTCCTCCGGGGGACCCCCAGCCGCTCCCAAACCAGACGAGAGATGTAATCTCTCCATCTAGTCCTGGGCCGGCCGCCTCCCGGTGGGACATGTCCGGAACACCTCTAAAGGGAGGCGTCCGGAAGGCATCCTAGCCAGATGCCCGAGCCTCCCCAACTGACTCCTCTCGATGTGGAGAAGCAGCGGTTCTACTCCGAGCTCCTCCCAGATGTCCGAGCTTCTCACCCTATCTTTAAGGCTGAGCCCGGCCACCCTGCGGAGGAAACTCATTTCAGCCGCTTGTATCCGCGATCTCGTTCTTTCGGTCATCACCCAACGTTGATAGCCATAGGTGAGGACTGGGACATACATCGACTGGTAGATCGAGAGCTTTGCCTTCCGGCTCAGCTCCTTCTTCACCACGACGGATCGGTTGAGCGCCCGCATTACTCCTTACGCCGCTCCGATCCGCCTGTCGATCTCACGTTCCATCCTATTGTGGTTGTTATTATTACTATTATAATAATTATTAATATTATTTATTATTATTACTACTACTATTTTTTTGTTGTTGTTCTGTGTTTTTTCTAAACAGGGCGTTTTGTGTCCCTGTGTAAATTTGTGATTAAAGTATTTTTGTAAAAATAAAAAAAAAATCTCCGAGTAGATCATTGATGATGTTGTTTCATGTATAGTTTTCTGCTTCTCTATGCGATTGGATGCAATGTTACATATTAAAATGCATTTGCTTATTTACTTTGTCCATGCATAAAATGTGACAGACGTGTTCTTTCATCTCCCTCTTTGCCACATTCAAGCAACTGTAGTTGCTTAACTGCAACCATATATCATAAAACAGCTCCAAACAGTTTCATCACCTTTTCTGTGTTTTTGTGCACATTTAGTCAATATTATGACCAAAACGTTCTTCTCTTCACGTCTGCATTTTGTGCATTATTCTGAATGGAAAGTTACGATCGTGAACAGATAATCTATGTTGGTCTAGTACTTTTTAATTTCTACGGAAGCCTGATGCTGCCAACCCAGACACAAGTTAGAAACATCTTGCTGTACCGTATAGTCATTATATTTATTGTGCGGGGTGGTACTAATATAATGGTACACCTTATCATTACCTAGGAGGGGTAAGTTTAGTGTAGAGCTCCAGGTTCATCTCAACTCGACGGTTCCTGAGGCAAAGGTGACAGAACTGGTCGCTACCCGCTCCTGTGCTCGATTTGGACGCTAAAGCCTGAAGGTAAAAGTGAGCTACTTGTGATTAATGTTAGTGTATCTTAAATAAGTCGATTTGGTAGGCACGAACAAACAAGCTTGTTTGGACTTTAAACTTTGCCATGCTCGGGTGGAGGGAAACGCATGGAAAGCTAGCATAGTTAGCAAACATTAGCAACCCTGAAGTTTCAATAAGGAAATCACCTCAGTGCTTTTGGTTTCTGTTAAGGACGTTCCCCTGTCACGTTTTTGAGTAATAACGCATTTAATCTTCCACAATGTTCAATTCGTCAATAATACGAGCTAACCAGCGTGGTCGCGATTAATGTCACGTGACATCCATATACATTGACGCCAGTATTTAGCATATACCGTCATGAACCGGTTCCATCTTGTAAAAGTATGGCAGGTTGTACAGATGCTCAGAGAAGAGGAGCAGCCTGTTTTAAACCCTTGTCAGACCTGCAGCCAGCCTTTAAAATTCACCTAGGCCATCTGGAGTCAAGTAATAATCCAGGTTATGTTCCTTTACAGGTAATAATCCAGGTTATGAACATTTAAAGGTACTAATCCAGGTTCTGTTCATTTACGGTTACTAATCCAGGTTATCTTCATTTATAGGTAATATTCCTGGTTTTGTTCATGTACAGGTAAAAATTCAGGTTGTCTTCATTTACAAGTAATAATCCAGGTTATCTTCATTTACAGGTAATAATCCAGGTTATGTTCACTTACAGGTAATAATCCAGGTTATGTTTATTTACAGGTAATAACCCAGGTTATGTTCATTTACAGGTAGTAACCCAGGTTATGTTCATTTACAGGTACTAATCCAGGTTATATTCATTTACAGGTAATATTCCTGGTTTTGTTCATGTACAGGTAATAATCCAGGTTATGTTCATTTACACATAATAATCCAGGTTATGTTCATTTACAGGTAATAATCCAGGTTATGTTCACTTACAGGTAATAATCCAGGTTATGTTCATTTACACATAATAATCCAGGTTATGTTCACTTACAGGTAATAATCCAGGTTATGTTCATTTACAGGTACTAACCCAGGTTATGTTCATTTACAGGTAATATTCAAGGTTATGTTCACCTACAGGTAATTATCCAGGTTTTTTCAATTTACAGGTACTAATCCAGGTTATGTTCACTTAAAGGTCCTAATCTAGGTTATGTTCATTTACAGGTACTAATCAAGGTTATATTCTCCCACAGGTAATTATCCAGGTTATGCTCATAACCCTAACCTTAATGCAGAGGCGATCTTTAAATCCACAAGTGTCAACTGGACAATGTCTGAACTCTCAGGCTCCTGACTATTGTTTGTTACTCCTTCAAGCCTCTATTAATCTACATAGGCTATGTTCAACCCATAATAAGCCTCCACCGAACCATTGTTCAAGAATGGGACAGTTGCAGTGGAGACTATTAGGGACTATTATTCCCCTATTAGGGGAAGTTAAATTTGCCAAAAAAAAGCCACATTTCATTATAAAAGCTACCTAAAATGACATCCAGAAGGTATGTTTGTGTAATAGGGATGCACTAAATCCTCCTGGCTGTGCTCAGTCATGCTGGGTACAAAATGGGAACTATTTTTGATTTGTCACATTACTGTTCAGCCCTCAAAATGCTCACCAGTTCCACCTCTTTATTTACAGGGTTTAATCTGGTTACTCGTTTTGGTGCCACCGCAGGGAATGTCCAGGTGGACATCCTGATCCAGAGGATTTACCCCCAGACACCAGCAACGGAAACACAGGAGAAGACTCTCTGACACAGATGGCCACACCTGAACATTCTTACAACCTGCTGGTTGATGAGGCAAATAATCAGGTACGGTAATTCAAGTATGGCTCATCTGAGTGTTTTTTAGCTCTGACTGCTTCTATGCTGAGTGACATTGAAAAGTGTTTTTAATGCACGAAGAGGCACCCTAAGCACTTTGACATTTAAAAACAAGTCAGGATTTAAGTAAATGATTGTAACTAGTATTAATATTGATAATAATCAGACATGATAAGTCTCTCCACTCTGGTGCCTGCTGTAATTGAAGCAGCAGAATTGTTAAGGCCCTCTTCTGTCCCCTGCAGACTACCGTATATTAGTTTTTAATTGTGTTGCTTTATTGTGTGTTGGCTTCATTTATGCTGGTGGTTGGAATCCCACTTCAGCTAAAAGGGCAAACTAAAGCAGTAATGCCAGAAAATGCACTTATGAAACATGAAGACAGGAAGGATTTTGCTCAGGTCCAGGACTCGGATGAGTTACCAGACCGCCCCCCTCCCTGTGGGATGTCATCCACCAAATGCATCCTGTCTGATGAAGTGACCCCAAAGACTGAAGGTTTACTCATTTATTGAGTCTTGATGAGTTAAGTTTGGAAGGGTTGTTGAGACCTGACAGCCCTGTTTTTATTCTTGCTTTTACTCCAGGTTGGGCAATGGAGTGGCACAAACATCAAATGGCCGCGATCAGCAGTGAGACATTTGACAGCCTCCTGAAGACAAGTCCTGAATACTCTGGTTGTAGAAGCAACATGGCCACCTTTGTCATAACAAGAAGTGAGCCATCAGAAAACTATTCTTTTTTTCTCTCTGACTGACTGAAGATATTTCTATGAAGTTAACAAAATCTCTCCAGGTGATTTAATTTTCTATTTATAGAAGTTTTGGATGCAAAGGGCCGTCCCTGTGAGCGCTACCAGCTGGTGGCGCTCGGAACGGGAAATTCAAGCAGTGGCGAATGGCTTCGCTTCAACGGGAGGATGGTACATGACTGCCACGCCATTGTCATCGCCAGACGAGCTCTTCTTAGGTAAATAATGTCTTTTTGGTTAGTTATAGGCTAACCAAAAACATTATTGTGGTCTGATCTGCTCAGATCTTTACTTCAGAGCGTTCTGGACATTGTTTTCAGATGAGCTGTGGTGAAGTCCTGTCTGCGGTATCTGTAGAATCAGGATCTGTTTGTGACTCATTAGAGTTGCTGCAATTGGTCTGTTTGATGGTGCTTCTGCTGCTCTGAAAGTGCTGATGTGGTTCAGGCCAAAGGTTGCGTTGTCTGGCTTGTGTTCAGGTTTCTGTACAAACAGCTTTTGCTGTTCTTTGATGCTGACCCAAAGGCCAAGGAGATGTGTATTTTTGAGAGCAGTGCAGACAGCCACCAGCTCCAGCTCAAATCCAACATCCGCCTGCATCTCTACGCTAACAGGTGTCCTGAAGGAGCAGCCAAATATCTCTCTTAAGTACCCCAGTCTGGGATTTCTTTTGCATTTGAGAGATTTCATATCTGTATTTGTACTGTGGGCATTATTTATAGTTTTGTGTTGAGGAACATTTTGGAGCCTTGAGGACATCATGTCAACTTCTACTTGCTAAACTCCAGATATTTGCGGGCCACTGTCAGAATGATATCTAAAGAATGAATGTTTGTGCAGCCCGCCTGCGATGAACACGTGGACCCCCATGAAGCTACATTGTCATGCCAAGAGTCTGCTGCTCCCAGTGGCCTATCTGGATCCCAGTATCTGGGCTGCCAGAGTCTGTTGCATGTCTGCAAGTGACAAGTTGTGCCTCTGGACTGTGGCTGGGGTTCAGGGTGCATTACTGAGCCATTTCCTCCAGCCTCTCTACATCACTAGCATGGTAATAGGTAAGAACTCTTAAAACAGTGAAATAAGTGAGTAACAGCAGCAGAGTTGCTCACTTGTGTTGGCTTTAATTTAGGCAACCAGACAAACAGTGACGGGGAGGTCTGTGATATCAGCAAGAAGCAACTGGATGATTCCTTGCTTGAGCTTCTGCCCCCACCATTCAAGAAACAGGATATCTTATTTCTGCACTGCAACTATGTGGATCTGACCGACGAGGCCCTCCGACACAGCCATCTCAGCATCAACTGGTGCCTCGGAGACAAAGATATTGAAGTACTGGATGGTACCACGGGCTTCATTGTTGAGGGGTAAGATCCAGGTGCATTTTGTATCTGTCTCTTCCTCTGAAGTGATTTTAAAGACATAACAAATTGTTGCAGAAATGTGAGACAAGCATGTTGTTCCAACAGTCTGAATTCAGAGCAGTTTGACACTCAGATCGGATGTTTGGTCACTCAGACATGACACCGTTTACATCGTTTATGCTCCAAAACAAAAATTACGGTACTGCTTTAGTCTAATTGTAACTGGACAACGGATGTGTACATGATCGCGTTGGTCCAACTGATATCAGTGCTGTGTATCCGACTAAGACACCCAGATAATGTGATGGTTTCACTTTCTCCAGCATGTTTACACCTTAATCAGAGCTAAACCAGACAACATCTGCACAACCTCCACGCTGGCCCCTGAACCTGGACCAAAAACCTCCAAGAATACAGCACTCTTGTCCTCCTCCTAACATCACCATGAGGGACAGCAAGCATCTTATCTGCACAATCAGTAGCGTGTACGTTACGTGTCAGAGGAAAAAACTTTTACGATTCTCCCTCTTCCTGTTGTTAGAAATATCGGTCTGTTGTTTATAATGTGATGTAAAAGAGGAACCAGAAAGAGGCAATATTAACCTGCTATGAAAACACACCTCGCCACCTGGTGTTGAAGAGGAGGAGGACATCTTCCTGTCAGCTTTCCAAACGAACGAATTTCGACCAGTCAAATTTTGAGCCTAGCTGGAATAATCTGGAGTGTGTTGGAGCAGAGATTATATCCCATAATAGATTTGAGTTGCTGCTTGGTACCTCCGAGAATTCAACCATTGTACCATGTTTTGATCCTAACATGGTCCGATAGTTGTTGGTAGTAAAGATGGAACAACCTGCTGGTGAAACAGCAACTATACATCCGACGTGTGATAATGACAATGTACGTACCACGTAGTCCTACCTGAGTTATTGTGTTAGTCTTAAACAGCCTTAACGTGCAAATAAGAAAGCATCAGTTCACCCGTGTGCAACATTTACTAGAAATTAAGCACCATTGCACATTCATGTGCCCTAGTTCTCCGTCTCTGAGTGGCCCCGGATCCTCCAGCAGACTTTGTAAGAGGGCCCTCTACAGTTATTTCTTCCAGGTTGCACAGCAGAAGTATCTGCTGAAGCTGCCCACCTACTACAGTGTAAAGGTGGGCGCTACACTGATTACAAGTGCCAAACCATGGTTCCTCTCTTTAATGATGTCTTTGCTCACAGGTAGTAGCCTCCGTCTACCAGACAGTCAAAGATCTGGTGAAGCAACAGTTTCTGAACAACCATGAAGGACCCTGGAACTCAAAGAACCTGGTGGATTGCTTCAGTACTGGATGAGCTTGCAAAAGTTTTCCTGGATACTGTGTGAGGGAGTGTGTGATGGAGACACCTGTCTCTAGCCTGTGGGGGTTCTGAGTTCAGATCAGCTCCATCATTGGCGTCAGTGGAGTTGTGTGTTTGTTTGAACCTTCTGGCTGAACTTTTGTTCTTGTCCTCAACTTCAGATCAAATCAAGGTGTTCTTTCCCTGCAGAGGGTCTTCTGCAACAGCAGCAAATATGTTGTTTTGGGACTTTTTGTCGGTGGTTGTTGAGTTTATTTTAAATAAAGACCCTGTTCCCGCATGTAGGATATTTCCCCACGTTTCCTTATTGTACTGCTGAATTTCAAAAGTCTTTATTGGAACAGCAATGATGAAGTTAGATTAGCATCAGACCATCAAAGTCAAGCTCAGATGAGGGTAAAGAAGAAACACACTGACACTCAAGTCATTTTTAAATGAGATTGTTTTCCCATACAATGTGTGCTATCATGGTTCATTGTCACCATGGCTCCATTCAGCAGTTGCTAGGCAACCAAGTCCTCCTTGGAGCCGATGCAACTACTCACATCCTCATAATTGCAGGCTCTCTTTCAATATTTAGCAGAAACAAAGGAATTGCATGGCAAGATAATGTAATGAAACCCACCCAATAAAAGAACCTTTATTTTGCCAACATGAGGAGTCTATCTCGGGCATATATTTCTATATGGAGCATCCTTACATTCCTAAAGCTTTTAATGGGTGATTTTCACATCATCCTGTGTTATTTTGTGGTTTATCTTTGTTCTTTCTGACCAAGCAAGTGGTTCCTTCAGCCCAGTGTGGGGTTAATCTGCCCCCTGAGGAGGCAGAGCTCCCCTATCCGAGGATCTACTTTGAGAAGGAGGAAAATCCAAAAATTGCAGCAGAGACTGCAAGATAATTCAACATCTGTCTACATCTTGAGGTGTGAAATCTGCTTTTTTGGGGGTCAAATGTAAATTGAGCTGTCGGACTGTGAAGGAAACCTTTAAAAAATATTAATTATGGCCTTTTAGTTGGCTTTAAACTAGCTTAATTACAACTGCTTTGGTGTGATTATTTAATGCACCTGTGCATGTTAACGTATGCAGTGACCTTTACTGTGATTCTGGAAGGTGGAGGTTTTTAATGTCTGACTAAATCTGTGATCGTTTCATATTAACGACTGTCAGCCAGTGGATTCCAACCTTTCATGTGCTACAATAGTTGAAGGATTTAATAATGATTAAGAGACTAAAGGCTGCTTAAATGATTTAATTTGAATGTAAACTTAGAAATGTACCTTTCACCACTTCCTGTGGCTACAGACATCGCGTAATATGGTTTTATATTAATTATTATTATTTCAAAAGGTTCTGCCAGGTTTGAGATTTCTCCCCCAGAATGGGTCTCTTATACGCCACGTCTTTCTGGGTGGAGTCAGAGGACGTGGACGTGGTGTCTGTGGAGCTGGACTGGACCGAGGGCAAGGAAGCCCTGGGAGGATTGGACCTGGGTTTGGCCAAACCCCCCACTGATGCTGAGTTGCTCCACTCTAAACATGAAACACAGCAGATTGAAAACACTGATTACCAAGGTAAATAAAATGATGGATCGTACCAGAATACTCATCCAGGCGGAACCGTCCACAGCAGAGGTTGATTCTCCACTGTTTCCTCACACTCTCCTTCATCAGGCAGTGGAAGATAAAGATGAAAAATCCTGGAATATGAAGACATGGATCAACCTTGGACCATCACCTCTACTTTTCTTTTGGCTAATGAAGTGATACAAGCCTTCCCCCATTAAATAAGCACTGTAACACACTCCCTGGATACACACAAGTTACCGAGAGACAGAAATACAGCAAGTAAAGCTTGAACGTTAATGCACATTCTAACAAGTCAAGTTTAAATACAACAGTTGCAGCAGCAAACTGAGAGATGCACAAAGAGGCTTTAATTCAAAACGATCTTATTTCACACATAAATGGAGCCGTCCAACATCATTATCTGACCTTGAAGACTGTTGAGCCCAGAGAAAAGGTACAGCATAAATATTCTGGCTGGTCCCCAGGTGAAGAAGCCCACACTCCAGGTTAGTCCCAGTAACAAGGTGAGGCTGGCGACACCCTTCAGGTTGTGTATCAGCCCCTGGCGGCTCCCAGCTGGACTGTTGACTTTCATGTGACGGATTTGGATTAGAACCACCACAAATATCTGAAAAGCCCAGGAGGTGATGACAGTTAGTACACTCACATGCCGCCCCTCTCATGTGGCAACTTTTTAGGATAATGGTCAAACGCATTACCGCAATGTTGAAGAGAAAGACCAGCACGGCGTAGGCGACCACGGAGACGTAAAACATCACATTGTTGTGGATAAAACAGCTGAGAGGTGGAGGGAGGGAATGCGGGTGAAGATGATGGTGGACAGCTGCTGATGTACACCTCCTCCTCATACTTTCCTCCAGGAAGATGAAAATAATATTTTGAGGAGCACTCACAAGGTGTCGGAGTTGTCCAGCAGCTGTAGGTCAGACTGTTGATCGAAGTAGAAGTTTCTGCCGTAGGCGTTGTGGTTGATGAGGAACACCAGGCCACAGATGAGCAGAGGAACACCTGGAAGGTCAGCACACGGTACAGTCTGACTGTTATTTTGATGCAAAGGTCAGCCAGTAGAACGAGACTCACCCCAACCCAGAACACAGAATTTGAGGATGTACGAGGGCACGTAGACGTTAAAGACTTTTACAAGCGCGAAATACATGTGAATGGCTTCCAGTCCCATCCAGGTGAATGATGCCAGCTGGAAGTAGTGAAGCAGGGAGGCGGCAGCCACACAGAGACCATGTAACCCCCAGGAGGAGAGCCAGGAGTTGAGCAGAAACAGCAGGTTGAGGCCCAATAGTGCCAAGGACAGGTTGATGAGGATCTGAGAGGGGTAGTCTCGCCGGAGCTTTCTGAGATGGAGAAAAGGTCAAAACACAGAAGTCGCTCAAGACACAAGACTTTGGTGTAAAGCTCACATTTTAAATGTGGTTACATTGTCACCAACAGGTGCTTCTGCAGTTATTAATGAGGTCTCAGACTGAGACGTATAATGTGCCAGAAAAGGTAGAAATGAAAAACAACTCTGGTCTGTGTCTCACTCGAATGCTGTGTAAGTGAGAATTGTGATTCCCAAGAACAAAGAGGAGACTCCACAACCCAGATAGGTGATAATGGTCAGGATCTGCTCATTATCCCAGTCCACCGGAGTCCTAGAGACATCCTGGAGACACAAAGGCACACTTGTGAGTCTGTTCTTCCAACGGTTTTTGTTGCTAGACGGTTCTGAGTTCTTATCAAAACAAGAGAGTTGAGAGGGTTTTAAACCTGCTGTTAAACGTGTATACTTTAAATCTCCAACTTTCAGGGTGTATTTGACTTAAAAAGCTACATTTTTCTGCGTGTTGTATGAAACAAACAGGGAATCACATGACTTGAGCTGTCATCAATCTTAAGAACAGAACGACTTCTTTTGGTCATTGGTCTTTGAGCTCCCCCTGCTGGCATTCTGCCTGTCACTGATACCGGAAAAATATTAAGGGTGTACCAGGAGGACTCCGAAGTGCGTCAGATGGTTGCACAGACACGTTGTGTAGTCAGAGGTGCTGTTGTGCTTCCTGCAGCCGTAATCGTCCCAGCCGCCCTGTCCATCTATACCAAGACATCACAATTTATTCAAATTTAGAACCAAACTAAATTAAATAACTCGGTAAGTCGGTAAATCTGGACTCACTGTTTTTATTGTAGTTCCAGTAAACACACTCAACAGAGTTCTGAAGCTTTAGCAAAGAGGAAAAATGTTTTTGACCAAACTTATTCGGTATAATTATAGAAGTGTGAGCTAGTTTTTGAGGAAATAGCAGCTCCTACTGTATTGGGTGTTAGATGATAGAGGGTGATTTTGACATCTTCTTTCAGGTTTTGGATGGGAGTGGTGGCATTGGTCACGCTGGCTGCAACCACAAAGGTGTTGAGGACTCGTCCCTCCTCACTGCCCTGCAAACAGGATGGTTGCTCAGGTGTTAATGCAGTAGATCGCTCAGTGCTGACAACAAAACTACCAAAGCTGCACCCTGAAGAGCAGGGGGATGCCAAAGAACTGGAACATGATCCTCGGTGGGGTCGGTGTGCTGCTGTTCTGTGGGAAGTTGTGCTGCAAGCCAGATGGAAGGGAGATGAAGGCCACGGTACCATTGAATGGTTCCTGATTTATGAAGATCTACAGAAGTGAAAGTGTGTAATTGAACATGAACATGAGATCAGAGCAGCGTGAGCTCATAATCTAAAATGTTACAGGATCCGACGTGTTATGAAATTTGGACTGCTAAATTCAACGCTACACCTGATCCTGCTGCCTGCACTAAGAAGCTTTGTCTTTGCTGTACCTTTGGCTTCGTGCCTGCCCGGTCAGACGAAACTCCAAACGTTAGACTGCTGAACTGGCCTGGATGGATGTCCACCACTGAGATTGCGATGGACGGTGCTGCCAGGTTGCTGAAGCTGTCGGTGCCCACCATCTTGCCTCCAATGGCCTCTGTGATGTTCAGGATCCTGCAGAGGAGGATGAGAAGTTGAGGGGGAGGAGCTTAAACGTTTGTCTCCTTGAATTTTCATGCTCACATGTTGGTGAAGGGCAGCAGGTCGCTGTCAGATTCCAGTATGTCTGAGATGATGTCAATCAGAGCCTGAGCCAGGGTGGTCGTCACCACGCTGATGTTCACAACATCCTTCAGCTTGTTAAGAACCGTCAGCAGATCGTTGTAGCTGAGCGTGGACTGGTTTCTAAGCAAACTCTCCATCATCTCCACCACTTCATGTGCGTTCTCTGAAAATGAGAGGATATCGATCCACGCTCAGCTATCAGACTTAAGGGCTGGTTGTGAGTTCTAAAAAAACACGACAGACCAGGAGTAACTTGGATGTGGTCCAGATCAGGGATGGTTTCCACCAGGATCGGACACTGATCCAGGTCTGGCTTCACCCAGTATGTAGTGATCGACAGTTTGCTGGTGGTGAACGGGGAGAAGGGTTAAAAATCTAGCTTTTCTGTAGCAGATTTTTGAGCCAAGAACCTTGACTTCCTGGAGTAGCACCCACCAGTGTCGAGTAGCATAGCAGTGAGGGTCTTTTGGGCAAGGCAGGATTGCATGTTTTCCTGCAGCTGTGAGGGGCCAGTTAAACAAGCCTTTCCTTGTATTCATTGATTCTGGAGAGCAGGTCACTAAAACTGCACCAGAGCAACGATCTTGAAGTCTTTTATGGAAATACAAGTCTGAAAATCGATGCCCATTCTGACTCACACATGCGTCGTATGTGAATGTCATCAGTTGCTATGGAAATGGATCCATTGTTGAAGGGCACCAGCAGCAGCTCTTTGATCTGCTGCTCCGTTTCCCGGATGTCTGTCGCCGTTGTGACCAGGACCTGGAAGAGGCAGCTCACTCTGTGGACAGTTGGGTTTGAGGTGGTAGATTTCTCTAAAGGTTGGTTTGCATGATTGAAATTGGTTTGCATGATTAAAATTAGGAGACCCTACCGTGAAACTTCAGAATGCATCACCTGGAACAGAATAAATTGAAATAAGCACCAAATAAACCCTTTTGATGGCAGTACAAGAGATTTTTCTCTACAGCAAGCGTGGAGTCTTATTATAAATGTCGTCACACCTGCCCTGCATACAAATGAGCTTAGTTTAAATTGGTTTTGTGGGAGCGAGTGGAGGTGTTGACGAGGGGCCACCTGCTAGTGCTGAGGCTTCTGCTAATCGCGCTTTACATTGTTGATGAATTTGCTGATATTCCTCCATTTATTTGACGATGCGGTCCATAAAATAGCACTAAATGTTACAATGACTGACTCAAGTCTTTAAAGGGCCTTTGTTCAGTCCCTATCTTATTAACCAGCTTTTAACCAGATCTTCTGACTCTACAGTTTTAAGGACAAATGGGACTTTTATGGTATTAAAATGTTAGTTTTCTCACAGCATGAAGGGTCCGGAGGTCAGGCAGCAGGTCAGGATGGTTTCTAGAAGTGAGATCAGGTTAGAGTCAGATTAGTGGATCTCTGTTTCAGCGAGTCTCATTCACCTTTGGTGGACACCTTTGGCGAGGGTGGATGAGCTGCAGGCTCAGCAGTAGCATCGTGTCATTGGGGAGACTGGAGTTGATCTGCAGGGAGTCAGGGATCAGAGTGCGGATATTTAAACGTGAGGAACTTCTGTCTGTCTCACCCAGGAGAAAAGGGTCTGTTCTGTGTCGCACTCTCCCGTCATGGAAACGTTCATCTGCACCTGAAAATACACATCTGCAGACCCGTTCAGCATATTTATCAGTAAACATCGGGTGGTGACGGGCAAGCGTTAGTATCAGGACTGACCAGACATATTTGCAGCGTTTGTTATGAAAGTAGTGGATGCTGTCACACCAGTGGTGACGGCGGTGGGCACAGATGTTAAGATGTTAGATGTGCTGGTCACTGGAGAAGCCTCTGTCACACCAACAGATGTGCTGGTGGCAGCAGGGAAACTTTCTACAGGCAGAAATTCACCTGATTAAGTCTTCGTCTCTGGTCTGATAGTGATGCCTGCAGACATCTTACCGACAGCTGTGGTGCGGATGCTGCTCTCATCAGGCAGCAGCTGTTGCCGACCATCAGGAGGATTGTAGGGTCTCTGCAAGAGCTCCTGCAACCGCTTCTGCATGTCTGCTACGTCCCAGTCGGGTTTGGCGATCAAATAAATCAGGCAGTCAAACCTAAAGGAGACGTTATTTCACCCATCACTCAGAAAGTGTCCACAGTTTGTCCACTGTCAGGAAGCTTCAGGTTTCCTTCACACCTGATTTGTTTGCAAATTTCTTCTTATGTATTCTAATGTAAATTCTCTGGTTTTCTGCTACAGTTGGATTATGTATCATGTAGAAAATTGGACTGGCAAAAAATGTACCTTTTTAAACCAGGAGTCCACCATAGCTGAAGAACAAATGGCAAAAATACATGAAAATCATTATGTCACAGCAGCAGCAGATGAAGGTGTGCAGCTTTAACTTGCCTGGACAGGTTGAACCAGGCTCCCTGCTGCTCCGGCTCTCCTGGGATCAGACAAGCTACAATTGTTTGCACATGCAAAATCACACTGGGATATGAACTTAGAGAACAGACAGAGCCTTATCAGTACTTATACCTCATCACTTCAGACACAGTCTCGCCATGCACATAGACACCGGCAGGAAGGATGTCGCCAAGCTGCAGGAACAACAAACAGCAGTTGGAGCCACTGACTGCTTATGAACTCATCGCCACGGAGCAGGTGCCCAAGCTGTTGCGGATTGTGGCGCACCATTGGATTTGTGTGCATTTGGTTTTTTACCCATTGTTTGAGTAGCTCTGTGGCACTGCTGAGGTCAGTGGTCTCCTCTTTGGAAGGAATGATGGCAAAGATGAGCTTGACTTCATAAAGGGACCATTCTGGCAATCAAAGACAACAGATGTTATAATAAACCCCTAATTCTGGATCTGCTATCTTACAGATCCATGAGCTTAATGAGCCGCATCATAACAAGATTGATCTCACAACGGCTTCTATATTTGCTTTACTGCCACGGGAGCCAGAAAAGAAGCAAACGGTCAACATTTGCTCTGAACTGAAGGCAATAAAGGCCACATGTGTCCGGCCAAGCGAGTCACTCAACTCAAAGATAATGAAGATATTTAATCTTTGCTCACCGCAGCGCAGCCTTGGATCCCAGTTCGACGGGCAGGCCCCGGCATCCCAGTTCCCCGTCCACCACATCACCAGGTCTCCCTCTGTACATTCCAGTGATGTCACTTCCTGCTTGCTCCTCTCCCGCTTCCAAAGTCGAAAGAGGGATAATTTTCCCAGCATGCCAGAAACTGGATCGATCTGTATGTTGCCATCAAGCAGCTGGTGTTTGGCGCCCAGAGTCAGCGTACCGTTGGGAGCTAGTTTGCAGCTCGTGGTTGAAGGAGGGGAAGAGACATTTACAGAGCGAGCTGGGAGAGATTCAGCGAATGTAGAATTAAAGGTTTGATTGAACTGATCACACTGGGTTGCATATTGTCTGGCCAACCTTCTCTGATGTCTTCTGGGATGCCATCGATATATAAATTGGGCTTTTGTGTTGTGTGTGTCCAGGTCAGACATATCATGTACCATCTGGAACTATCCAGCACAATCGGCCGGGTGCTCCACTCTTTCCCAAACAGCCACACCAGTAACAAGCCATCTCTCCCTCCAAACCCCAGTTCAGTGTACTGGACCTCCGGGTGGCGGTACATGAAGACAGTCCACGGAACCACACCCTGGACCTGTACACATGTGAGGACGTCCATCAGTCAAAGGTAAAGCATCAATGATATAATTTTCATACCTCCAGGTTCAAGTAGAAGCAGATGGTGAACTCCTGCAGGGGGGGGATGCCCACCTGACGCTTTAGTTTCCAGTGGTTGCACCTTGAGTCAAAGGAAGCCGCCTGACCCCAGAGACTGAGCGAAGAATCTGAGAGAAGACAGACAGTTCGTACAGCTCGGTGGGTGAGATGTACAGATGGAATCAAGGCCGTTTTTATAATCAGTTAGTGGAGATAGAGGCTGAAACGCAGACACAATTAAGAGAACAGATGCTGCTGGAGCTGCTGGTGCTGGGTGGAAGTGCATCATCTCATCATGTTTACTGTGTTTGTTCTAGATAGTCCTGACTGATTTATGAGCAGCACCAAGGTTTCCCACACTGCTGTGGTCTCAGAGCTCAAAAGAAAATATACCAAAAGGGTAGAAAAGGCTTTTTCCACATCTATAATAATAATAATAATGGAGTTTATTCAGAATATCAAACATTTTCCTACCTGATGCAACACTGCTCAGCAAAGACAATGTGATAAAAACACACCCTTTCAGAAGAAAAATCATCTTCTATCTGAAAGAGAAACTGCCTTTTTAGTGTGTTTAGCAAGCAAATTACCTTAAAAAATGACAATATTCTGTAACATCAGCCTTTGCTCATATTTACTGAATGAAATGTTCAAAGAAACTTTGAAAAGGGTTTGTTTTAGTTCCTTACCTGTAAGAATAAAGAAATCCTCAGGACAGCTCAATCAGACCTCTACAGGTGAACCCTTTTACCAGACTCAGATGCACAGAAGAAATGTGTCTGTGAACAGAGGCGGCGCTGAACAGCATGACGCTGCTGTGATTGGATCACTTAATTAGGTAGGTGTGTGTGTGTGTGCGTGTTGGGGGAGTAAATATCACTTTACATACGAGTCATTTAAAAAGTAATTAAGGCAAACAGGCCTTCTGTAAACACACAGGAAGATGCATATAGAAGGAGAACTTCACTTCCTGTTTCTGCCAAACACTTCAACACACAGTTTTGTAAAAAGTTTATTTCTTTTAGCAAAGCATCAATCAGCATTAATTTCTCAGTTTGATATTGTAGAAGGCGTGTGAGCAGAGCATCTTGCGTCTTTTCAGCCAGCATTAGCAGTGTGGGTCGCTTAATGTCACGACAATAGAATTCAGAACACTGAAGTGGAGCTTTGAGCAAAGATGGTGGCTGGATGTCGTCTCTACTTGTGGGCGCAGTTGGGACAGAGAATGTCTCTTCCTTTGGTTACGAACTGTTTGTTGGACAAGTTGAGGGAGCATCTTTTGCAGTTGAAGCAGTATTCATGCCAGGATCCTCCGTCGTAGCTCACCACATTCACGCCTTTACCAAAACCTGGAGCCAGAGAAAAGAATGTTGGGAACGTAGCTTTGCCTTCCTGACAACGTGAATCTTTCTCGACCTGTGATGGGGTTCTGGCAGCCGCCGCACTTCTTTGCCACAGAGTTCTTGTAACAGTCAACACAGAAGACCTGGTCCTGGTGTTTGGTGAAGCTTACCCCTACCAGAGTCTTTGAGCAGGAGCTGCACACAAAACAGTGGCTGTGCCATGGCTGATCCTGGTAGCTCACCCCCCCAGAGGTTATGGCCTGGACACAGGTGATCATGAGTAGCCCCACTCAGGGTCTTTCTATCTGACTTTTTTTTAAAAAGAAAAATTTAAAATCCAACACCCACCTTATTGCAGCCAACGCAGTGTTTGGCAAACTTCCTATCGTAGCAGGGAGCGCAGTAAACGTCACTGCCTTTGGAGAGGAAGCTCTGAGATCCTATTGGCCGTTTGCAGCCATAACAGGTGAAACAATCATCATGCCACGAGTTCCCTTTGTACTCAACAGTCTCTGTGCCTGGAAAAAAAATACCAAATGTGCTGAATTGTAAGGTCAGAGAAAAGAACAACAGCATCACAGACTGCAAATCTGTTGTACATCTACACCAACTTCCTTAGCCGTGACAGACGCTGCCGGCTGAGGAGTGCTGCATGCCACCACCAGGCGGTGCTGTTTCGGTCACAGCCTTTAGCTACAGTTCAGAAGGAGTTCCGCGTTCATGGAGACATGTGACCATGTACCAGAGGTGCTACAGTCTATGGAGCATCTGGAGATTACTGATTAATCTAGATTTGAAATTCATTGCAGTTACTGTATTCATAAAAACACTACCAAAGAGTAATGGTGACATTTTTAGGGTAAAAATAAAACTCTCTTGCTCTTTCCTATAAAACAGTTGCTCATACCAGCCAACAGAGGCTTGTAGCAGCCATGGCACCGTGGAGCATCCTCTTTAGAGCAACACTTCCCGCACATGATGCGCTCATCTTTGGTATTGAAAGGCTCCTTGGCCAGATTCTTGTAGCACTTGGTGCAGCGGAAACACTCTTCATGCCAGTAGCGACCCTTATGGTGGAGCTCCTGATGGCCAGAGTTACAGGTGAGTGGTGCAACCAAGAAGGGGAAAAAACTGATGGACTTATACCTTTGACTCCACAGGAATGGGTCGATGGCACTCGGCACAGGAGTTGGCGCAGAACTTGGTGTAGCAGCGGACACACACTGGCTTGCCTTCATGGCGAACAAACCTCTTCCCTCCCAGGTCCTCCCGGCAGTAGAAACAGTGTGAGCTGTCTGACATCGTTGCCGTGGAGAAGATGGGTCCCTAAAACAACCACAAGGGGGCGCTGTTTGTTGAAGCAGCACAAATAAACAGCCTTTATGACCAACTGTATTTTTCCACCAGGACACATTATCTGCTATCAAAGAGGGCAGGTGTGCATACCTGCGTGTGGGTGCACGTGTGTGTGTGAGATGGGGGACTCCTAAATGTCCTTTCAGGTCTCTCCACATTACTCATACCAGGAATTCCTTCACGGTTCTATTTAACACTTCTAACATGAACCACCAGCCTGAAGTGTGTTTTCCTGGTCTGGGCCACCAGCTTTAGCAGGAAGTTCTGGTTGGGATCAGAACTCACTCTGCAGGAAACCCAAATGGGGTATTTTGAGGTTGTGTGTTTTCACTGGCGATGGTTCCTGTCCTGATGCTTGTGGAAGATAACTCTGAACCACTGGGAGGGTTTGGCAGATCTTCAGCACTGCTAATGTCATCTCCTGCTACAAATTTAAAAATCCTTACTTGGTTTTTGTGTGTAGACTCTTGTCCTCTTTTACTGGTGCATTTTAGGTAGGTTAACTTGGTGGAGGCATTTTTGACTGTCGTCCTTGCCTTCTCTCCAAACTCATGTCTCAATCATTTTACAAGCATTTGTTCATCATCAAACAGGAGCCTTTACTGAGTTTGGATGAACATTTTTGCAGCAACTCTGCAAACGTCAGTAAAGCTACACTCAGACAGCGAAGCCTCTTGACATTCTTTAGTCACCAGATGAAGCTCATCCTTGCCAAGAGGACGAAAATATTATTGGAGTGCCATCATCGTCAAAATGTTAACTGATGGGAGGCAAACAATGGCTGACAGGAAGTGGGCTAGCATCCATCCAGGAAGCAAATAAATCAGGCATGCAGGCATCAGGTGACACTCGGGCGGTGTTGCTGCTTGTTCTGTCATAAACGTTCCTCTATGATGAGGTGGAACAGCACGTACTCGGGCTGGCTGTGGCCAAGTTGCCAATACAAAACCTCTTTGTTTAGGTCACCATGGTTAAATGTTAAATTGTCAAGCAGGCAGGGCTGGAGGCAGAAGCATTAGCGTTTGTGTGTGTGTGTGTGTGTGCAGCTGAGTATCACAGGATATCAAAACATTTTTATCAAATCTAGATCAGACCTGATTTGGGGAAAAAACTTTGAGCATTCTTAACTCAAAAGTCAAGTTTATGTCGAGAAGCCAAAGAAGCGATGACTTTAATTGTTTTGCTCCCTGCATTAGTCAGTGTATTTGAAAAATCATTTAGACCATCTGAACGTGCAGCAGTATCACACATGTGACTCTTGCTTTTGTGTCCAGCACTAAGACAGTGGCAGGTCTCTATGCAGTCTGCAGCCTCTGGAGAAGATTTAAGGTGAAGATGTGCAGCTTCATGTCGTCCGCCTTTAACCTTTAGCCTTTTTTGGGATCTTGGAGCTGCCAAAGAGAAGCGTGCAGATGCAGAGCCACGCAGGCAGCAGCAGGTCCCAGTACAGTTCTGCTGGTTTTGCTCTGAGTCAATTTCTTTCTTTCTCAAGGAAGGTTTGAGCCAAACAACTGTAACAGTTCTGAAAGCTCCAAACTTGCTGCTGTATAGATGAAATGGAGAGCTGACACTGTGCAGCAACCCGAGAGAGGTGAAACAAAATGGGAAAACGGGTGTGTTTTTTAGCTCATACCCAACATCTGGGCGTCTGCGTGCGTTGGCATGAGCTTATCGCTGAAGAATGTGCTGGAAAATGGAGAAACAGGAAGTCTGCATCAGGCTGACTGGCACAGTCCAGCCGCACGCAATTCTCCACTGAATTACCATTACTGGTTTGTGAGCCATGAACTCTGGCTGAACACATGTTACACGTCTTCCTTCACCTTCCTTTCCAGTGATTGACAGCAATGCTGTTACTTTGGCATTTTAGCTATTGAATGTCCTAATTTTAGTTCATTTGATCACTCAGGGTTCAGCTTTTTGCATGGTTTGCCAAGACCAAAGCACTGAATGATAATCAACGCAAGTAACAAACTAGTTTAAATTCTTAGTCTGCTTTATAAACTTTAAAAATCGTAAATTAAATAGCACCGCCTCAAAACCATATTAGAAAATTAATTTTTCTAAATAACTACTAGAGGTAAATGGCAGGTTTGCGCAACAAGCACCTATTTTATCTGATTGGTTGGTTGTTGTTTGCTAACCAAGTGATGACGATTGTGGAGGGTTCCATTTCCGTAGGATTATTAGCACTCGGGAAAGTATTTCTCGACCTGTCTGAGGCACTTGAGTGTTTGCGTTACATTTTGTGGAGTTATTGTGAATTGTTGACATGACGTCACTAAAACGATGCGACATTCAGGTTGGTGACAGCGCCCCCTGGTGGTATACGCTACCACGTGCCTGTGGAGGAATCTCGCATTGGACCGTGCGCAAAGCAAGTTTATTTTTGCTGCTAGCTTCGTAATGTGATGGCTGTGTCGGTAAAAGATGATCAAACTGGCAGCATTCCTACCACTAATTCCAGTGATACACTCGGAAAATAAACTGAAAACGCGTTCGCATAAATATTTGGGGTCCTACAAAGTTAGACAATTAGATCCCGGAGGTGTGGAGCGACACTGAGGAAACTCGCAGCTGTGATGGGTCCAGCAGATTTCAGATGGCTCAAATATTCTCAAGAAACTACAAGACATCATCTCTTAAAGGCGAGTGATGCATTTTATTGGAGTGAGGTCATGTTCATTTGTGTGCGTGTGAGTAATGGGGCACTGTCTGGAAAGAGCTTCCATATGAATGTGAAATTCAGGTTATTTGCAGACATCAGGATGACAGTTTACCCATTATAACCTCCAAAGACCCATTATACATTATGACGTCACAGTATGATCTAATTAATATTATGCAATTGAATATTTGCAGCCACCTTGTTGCTCGTACCGAAAGAGCAGCTGAGGAGTTTTAATGAGGAAAAAAAATGCCACCGTAACTAAAAACTAAGATTTTAAGAGATTAACTCAGTTCTGCAGGTAAAAACGCAACTTTCTCACACACGCTGCCAATACACACTACACATACCACTTTAAGATTTGTTTCCTCTTTGTAAACGAATTAATGTTAGTAAAAACCCAACAATCTCACTAGCCTTTACACAGTTAATACAGCCGTGAATCGTTTTTGCCGTGTTCAGACCGCCGCGCCATTTAAGTTGCACTCTTCAGATCAGACTTGAGAAAAGCGCTGTAGTAACTGATGCAGTTTGTCAGGAAACAAGTTTTAAAGTTCAGTTGGTGTCGAAGACGCGACGTTACCTGTCAAAGTTCAGACGGAGGGGTTCTGCGGGATCAACGATGCGGTCTTGGCGGATCCCAACTAGGATTTGACGAGACTGCGCGCCCGAGTTTTTACATACACATCCGGCTGCACCTTCAAAATATAGGCGCTACCGGAAGTTTTGAAAAATATTTTAAAATATCCTACCATGTTAGTCACTTCGTTAGCTTTACGACACGTTTGAATAAATTTAAAAACTAAGTGGAGTAATTACTTTAGAGAACTACTTAAGGACAGTATGAATTTAAAAAAAATCTTAAAATATATGTTTTTTTTTTAAATTTGGATTAAAATTTAAATAGCAATAAGAAATGTTATGTGTAAAATCATGACAGATTTATTATATATAAAGTTCACCACCATTCAACTTTCAACAATACTTTTATTCTTTTTTTACAGCAGAAAGATATTTGACTACTAACAATAGGAGAATCGGGGAAAACTGATGTTGCGCAATATTTGACATTCGCTAAAGGTTCACATCTGAAATTTGTTGACATGCAGGTGCTTCATTAACAACCTTCACAAATAAAAGAAACCAAAAACAGGTTCACGGTAGTTTTGTTAGCAGTTCTATGGTTCTTTTTTTTTTTCAAAATTCTCCTACAAATAAAAATCAATTTTGGATGGAATTCAGACAACAAAAAGGCAAAAACATGAATTGAACATGATTATGCACATATTCATATTAAAAGCTACCTAAAGTTTAAAGAGACAACTCATGTTAGACACAACACAAACATTTTCAATAACTGTAAATGTGATTTTTTTTTTTATGTATCCAAATGCTGCTGCAATTAAAGCTGAATATCCCGCTCTAGTTTAAGACTTGGGCTCCTCCTAAACTGCCTTACCTACAATTTCAAGTAAAATCAAAACAAGTTGCCAGTTTGTGGCATATAAATCCTGTCCCAGATCTATTGCAGCCATTTTTAAATAACTTCTAATAGTTATGTTTGATGATGAATCAATAACTGTTATTGGCTACAAATTAATGTCATGAACACTGATGCCAGAAATTAACAGCAATATAAATCTAATTTACATTAAAAGTTCATTTAATTTGTCATGAACGAACCGTATAACAGATCGAGCAGGTACGCTTCAACATCTGGAGAGGCACTTAAAAACAACAGCCCTCAGGGTTCAGCAGCACTTCTCTGATCCGCCACAGCAGATGACTACAGAAGTCCCAGCACGCGCGCACACGCACACGCACACACAGGAACAGGAATAAATTGTTTCCCCCTCCCTCTCTTACATATTCAACAGTGGACCTTCTGGAGGAATTAGAGGAATTTTTTTAAATTAAAAGGTGCTTTTTAATCATTATTTATGTCACAAAAGAACAATAAATAAGTTAAATCATTGCATAAATAATGGTGGTAGCTCAGTCAGGGGACTGGGTCTTCCCCTGAGGGTTGTCGGTTCGAGCCCCAGCGTGGACAAAACATGGAAGGTGTTCTGGTAGTAGGGATAGGTTCTAGAACATCTTCAGAGCACTGCCTAGGTACCCTTGAGCAAGGTAACAAACCCACAAATGCTCACACAGGGCCCTGGGAGGAGCTGGCGACTCATCCAGCAGTGGATCTGCCTTCACCAATATGTGGCCCCTTCCTGTGACCCTGGAAGGGATAAAGAGGTCAAGAAGACGAGACAAATCACTTTGTTAAATAAATAAATAAAGGGAAAAATCTTCAGAAAATTAGAGTGTTAAAGCAAGGCCCTGTTTATCCAAGAAAATATGTTAAAAATGTGAATCAACCTGGTGGGATGGATGAAAATCAGCCTCCATCATCGCCGTTGTAAAAAGAATGTGTTGGTCGATTGTCTCCGTGACAACCGGCACTGACTAGCTTAACCTTCCTAAGCACTCAACCTGCAGCTGTCAGCAGGTTTTACAGCTCTGCTCATGTCCTGATGGGACGCATCCTCAATGATCAGCACGTGCACAGAGCTGTTAGCTGGTTTTGACCAACTGTTTGAGTGAGATGGCTACACTGTTTCCGTTTGACCTCGTTCCACATTTATGCCATTTTCCCCTTCTGCTTGCCTTGTGCAGCCCCAGCTGTTTTCTTTTACAGATGTGCTCGAGGCCTACTTAGCCTCCATCAGTAACCCCATCTAGGTGCCCCCCCCCCCACTCAACTTCCTGCAGAGTAAATGCTCTTAAGATTGTGGTAGCGAGCTGTAGCACGAGCTGCTTCACCACACATGAACCTGGTTTAGGGAACCTTCTGAATCTACCAGACAGGGTTTGTTTAGAGGGAACAAACAACACATTTTAACATAAAGTGTTAAATGGTTGCTGAATCAAACTCTGATTATCTTTAGTTTTGTTTCAAATTGTTAGGCTTGTTCAGACAATCCTCCACAAACACTTCATTTACAGTTAAATGATCAGGCCATGATGAGTCCAGTTCATTTGTGGCTTCAAATAAACCCCAGATTCATAATTTCATCTCAAATCAGGAACGGTGGTTTGTGTTTTTAAAGGAGAAAAGAACCTTCTGGCAGCCCTTTTACAGTCTGTGTCTACGAGGGTCGGAGTTTGGCGGAGACGGTGGTGGGGGCAGGGTGACTGTGGTCGGGGGGTCCACCGGGTCATCCATGGGCAGAACCAGGCGGGTGCCCCTGATCGCCACCTCGTGTTCCACTGAAGAGAGCTCCTGGTCCAATCCTTCGTCGAACAGACCGCCCCCGGTGCTGGTGGCGGAGGAACGGTTGCGGTTGACGGTGCAGGAGCCAGTGTCGTCGGTGCTGACGGTGACATCTGCGTACAAGGAGCTCACGCTGGTGTCATTCAGGATGAAGTCAGAATCATCATCATGGAGCTGACCTTCATTCTGAGGTGTGGAGACAGATGAATAATCCAAATCTCTTCATTAAGAGCAAAAAATGAACCGAGCTGTAGGTCCTTAGAGACAAGATGGCTACTGATACCCTTGTTAACAAGCTAATTTAGCTGAATCAATGCAAACCTCATAGGCCTGTGGGCTGGTGAGACATCGTGCCAGTGGTCCACAACAAGTGGGTAGTGTCGCGGTCAGGGGGGGTCCACTGTGAGTCAGGAGGGGCTTCAGGTAGCTGAGAGCAGCCTTCTGTCAAGGACTGATAACACTTTACACTAACAAATGCTAATCCAAGTGTGTTTCAACCTGGAGATACAAGTGACCAGAAGTGGAAACCTGCTGACACAGTAGAGATTTTTTTAGAGGAGAGGGCGCCCCCTGCTGCTAAAAGACAGGATTAATGGCATTCAGGCTTAGAAGGATACTTGTGATCAAAGTTGTACCACATCCTGAAGGGCCAGGCGCTCTCATGTTTGGTATTTCTCCGCAATGAACCTTCAAACACCGCTGAACTCTGATAAGGGGAACATTGTTACTTCCTGTTTTATCACATGTTTAAAAAAAACAGCAGTCTGTAGCTACTTACAGAGGTGTCCTGATCAGTATCCACCCCAACCCTAAAGGACAGAAGTAGCATCAGTGGGCTGAAACATGTCAAAAGGTCAGATCAAATGTAGTTGCGCCTCACGGTATGCTCATGAAAGTCAGCATGGGCATGGTGCCGCCTCCGCACACCCAGACGGTGAAGAAGACAATGAGCAGAGTTGTGGAAAACATCATCTGACGAGCGTAAGTTGCGGTATCTCGAATGGAAAGAGCAAATGCCATGGCACCGCGCAGACCTGAAGGAGAAAATGGCATCATTCAAAAATATGATTAACTCAAAAATCATTACAGTTGCTCATGGGTTAATTAGTCTCTGAACTAGAAGAGCCACAAGGACGACATCAGCGGGGTCTTGGCATCTGGACCATTTTAAGCCCTAGTTTAGAAGATGTGGTAATGGATGGAAACTCCACACCTGCAAACATCATGACGTGCTGGAAGCTCGATCCGATCTTGTTTCTGCGTCCCAGGTTGAGCAGGAAGGACAGAGGGTAGATGTTTGCAGCCCTTCCCAGAAACACTGCCAGCTACAGCACGCACAAAAGTCAAGGGACACTGACGAGCAGCTTAGGTGAGCGTCGAAGGGCAAATGAACACCGGCAGCTGGAAAAATCGCATCAAGTCTGCCTTTAAACACTGGTTCTGTAATTCTGGGGCTGTTTGAAGGATACGAAGGCTCCAATGATGAACAAAGGGTTGAAGACATGCGACTGGAAGGAGAAGAGAGTCAGACCCATGTAGGAGAAGATGAAGTTCTCTGCCAGGAAGTTCAGCAGCTCAAACAGCTGATGAGTGGAGACAAAGAGGGAACCAAGCATGAAGATGTTCTCTCCGTAACGCTAAAGGATGTGGCTACAGATTCTGGGAACTGAAATGTCTGTTTGCACCATTAGAGATAAAACTGTTTAACCACATGTAGGCCTAACTGAGCAAAAACTACTGCTAATCATCAGCTGGTCAGAAATTTCTGCAGAAGAATTATGACACCAATGAGCAAAAGGGGGAAACATGTTTCAGAATTTCCTGTGTTCAGTGGTTTCTCACTTTTTATCTGTGTTGGGCTTGAGGAAATAGATTAAGGCTAAAACACAGAGGTTACAGCAATAACAGACTTAAAGATTATGAGTGGATTGATATAGTTGGAAACCACATGAGAGAAAAATGTTGAGCATCACCTGTTTGGTCCTATCCTGAGACGCAGGTGACAGATTGTTGAAGGTGTAGTGAGCTTGTGTGATTCCACAGAAGAGAACAGCAACCACACCTGAACACAGTAACACAACCAGTGGCTCTTTAAGTCTAGTTTTCCTCAGAACAAACCCAACTGACTGCATTAAAAGTGCAAGTGTACCTGTGAAGCCACAGGCTTCAGCTAACAGAAAGGTGCTCCAGGACATGAGGAAAAAAAGAGCCGTCTCCAGCAGGGGTAAATCTCTCAGCTTAGTGAACTTGGTCACGTGAGGCCAAGTGAAAGTGAAGGTTCAAACCAACAGGAAGTGCTCTAATACTGCAGCATTACATTTCAGCTGCTGGACAGGTGAGAGGATATAAGTGCTGTCATGACCCCAGTGGCCACACCAAGAGCAAACGACCCACTGAAGACGCCCAGGAAGATACCGAAGGACTTCAACAGGGCCATGACTTCAAAGCTGTGGCTGTTGTCTCCTGTGGGTTGGTACGCCACGATGGAGCTGAAGTAAGGACAGGAAAGCAAAGGCAACAATGATCTGAAAATGGGAAGTTAATATTCAGGAAGTGGAACTGGCAGACAAGCAAAGTGAACAACCAAGTCCAGTAACCACCTTCAACAGCAGCTTTGTGTTTGTCTGCTTTTGTATCAGTTTGGAGGATTTTATTTCCTGGTTACTGGAGTTGGGTTTTCCAGGTGAGCATTAGCAGGGT
Source organism: Takifugu rubripes (assembly GCF_901000725.2). Classification (NCBI taxonomy): domain Eukaryota; kingdom Metazoa; phylum Chordata; class Actinopteri; order Tetraodontiformes; family Tetraodontidae; genus Takifugu; species Takifugu rubripes. The sequence goes on from NC_042299.1 coordinate 5,475,410, forward strand.
GTAGAAAACAGATCTGCACAGTTACTCAGCTGAACACCAAGAGGCTACATCTGCCTTCGACACCCTTCTCTCACTGGTCAGCTCCAGGTACATCATCCAGATTCCTGACTGTTAGGGCTAAATATAATTAGATGTTCAAATAGATCCATCCCCTCACAGCTGTACCTGGAGCTGTCCACTTGGGCATAACACGGGATGAATTTGATTAGTGGGAACAGCCATTCAACACTCAACAACAAACCCACCCACCCCTGGGTCAAGGTCTGATTTTCTCCCAGGCATTCCTCTGCCATCATATCCAGGAGAGGGCAGAGTCTAACCCCCCTCTGACCCTGATTCTCCAAGCAGAGAACACTGCACACGTACGTACGGATGAGTGACGTGGATGAGTGGAGGATGGCGAACAGGGAAATGACAGAGACTGATGTTAATGTGATTGTTGTCCAGTTAAAAACAACTTGTTATTGGTCACAATTACAATGTCAAAAACACACAAAGCTTCATTTGTCTGTAGGGAGAATGAAACTACACCCTTTTTAATAGTAACTAAAGCTCATTTCAAGGATGACAGTGATGGTGGGCACTTTACATTTCCATCACCTGATTAATTAAAGGATAAAATGTATCCCCAAATATTTGCCAAACAAAGCTTAACTTTTCAAATGATGTGATGATGATGGGCGAAGAGTTGCACTCGTGTTGTAACATGCAGATTTCCAAAAGTGTTATTAATGCTTACGAAGACAGGACGATGGCCACAGCGTCATTGAGGACACTCTCACCAAAGAGTAAAGCATACAGGTCGACATCAACTCTTAGCTCATGAAAGATAGCCAGCACCGTCACTGAGACACAGAGAAAGATAACACTGAATATAGAGCAGGAAAAGAACACAGAAGACTATTAAAAACACTACCTTGAAGGCTCCAGGCTACTTCCATAGACTGCTAAACGCCAGTGCATACCTGGGTCTGTTGCAGAGATGATGGCCCCAAAGAAGAGGCAGTCAGTGAAGTAAAAATCTCCAGCAAGTTGACCCACAGCTTTCATGAACCATACAAAGCCGTACATGATCAGTCTATGGAGATAAAGGATGTCCATAAGAGTAAAAAGTCTTGACTTTAAAGCAGTGTCAGAGTCTGTGTGTGAGGCCGGCACATGTATTTCAGAGAGCAAACCCACCCAATAATGAAGCAGGAGGTTAATGTTCCCATGAAGGCGTAGGCCAGGATGGAGCCAATGTTTCTGAAGAAATGTCTCTGACAGATAGAGAAAGGCATTATTAAAACTGGTGCTTTTTTACAAGCAGCAGCTTGGTTATGAACAGTGATCAATAACAGCCTGACGCCACGACTAAGATTAGGTTCAACTTTCTTACCCTTTTCAGACTATAACCTGCATGAAAGATGATGGGAGGCAGCAAAATGTTGAAGAAGACTTCTGGATCAAAGGTCACCTATAGACAGAGATGATGCGAGGATAAAAATGAGCTGCATGGGTTTCATACGCCCAGTCACAGCAACACATCAAGATCAAATCAACTCGTTCAAATGCCACCTGTTCATTTTCTAACCTTTCTCAACATCTCATCGTCCTGAACTTGGTGACCTTTGGCTCGGCTGACTTCTCCCTTCAGTGTGTACTCGTAGAAACGTCCGCTGACGTTGACCAGGACAGTGGCCGGGCTGGCGTTAACGGCACAGCTGAGGATCACGTCACTCATGCTGGGGGGGACGTGGACCCCGAACCGTAGGATCACACCCACCAGCAAACCTGAATGGATTGGGAAGCAAAGCCTGAGGAACCTGTTGTCTAGCGCTAACTTTGACTATTTACGACAAATTGCTCCTTTTGGATCACAAACCTTCAGCATTGCAGAAAAAAATTAAAATGCGTTACCGTCTCTTATAGCACAGAAATAAAGCAATAGGTTGATCCATTCGTTAAAAGACTACATCTTTAGAACCCTGTTGTTTTTAATCAAAACTACTTTATCCTTTCTTTTTCTCTTCTGTGTGAGCTAAATAAAGTCCTATAAAGTAGCTAACTGTGTAATTATAAAGGAGACATTATTAAGAGACTTCCTACTGCGACATAGTAAATACACACTATTAATATTCCTAAATGCACACATTAGAAGCTAGCAGGGGATAATAATTCTTAAATTTGAGCAGCGTCATGGCGGGGAATGAACTGACATTACCGTTAGCTAACGGGGCTAGCATTACCGTAAATCATAGCGAGTCCTGTTTCGTGAAGAAAGCGAAAGCGCCGGTGTTTGAACAACCATATGGTTAAGATGGTGAGTGTCAGCAGCATAATGAATATGAGAAGATTAGCGCTGTCCTGTCGGTGGCTTTCCTCCGCCATCCTTTCTGTTGCAACGTTGTCCATCTCACTGCTCTCACCATGGATCCCAACCAGTACCAATGTTAAGAGAAAGGGCAAAAGCAGCGACGCTTTCTGCGGTTTAACCCCAGGAAAGGCCTTCTGTAGAGGTCTCATTGTGACTTTCTGTCAAATGTTACATCTGTCGTTTAATTCGGATCGTAAACTGTTGATTTGAATTAGATAACAAGGGACGAGGGCAAACAAGCAGCTTCTTCCGTAGAGGTAATCAAAACACAGGAAGTTCCGGTTCTCCAAATTAAAAGCTCCGTCGTTGTGTGGAAAGTCGTTGGCAGCTGTCTTTACAATAACAGAGAACCACTAGGCGACATTTAGAATAAGAAGGTTAGAGCTAGAAATTCGCTAAACGGAAAAACAGCCTTTAATTAAATGTCTGAAGCTGTGAAACTATCTGATGTGTATGCGTTACATAAAAATGACTGAAGCTGAATCTAATCTTACATTTGGCTGTAAATGTTCTTGCTGAAATACAGGGGAGTTCTGTACTTTCCACGAACTGCGTAAATGTGAGACTGATTTTATAACAGTTTCATTTTTATTTTTATTTTTACACATCTTTTTCTAGGTTATTTTCCAAAAGACCCTTGTTTTTACCAATAATGAATCAGTCACAATTTATATTAACACACTTCTCTTACATACAACATTCATCTTGGGCACAAGTTCTAGATATTTTTCACACCTTTGCAGACACTAAAAAAAATCCAACATTTCCTTTGACAGGAAACAAAACCCCACAAACTATTGAGCCATTTGTACTAAAATGACTTATATCTGATTTAATCTATCATCTGTAACTGCCACTTTTCTTAAAAAGGTAAGAAGATTAACACTCTCTGCAACAGGAGCAGTTCAAGGTCTCCACACAGCCTCATTTTGTGTATTTGCGGAGGAAATCCATGAAAACCCTAAATCTGAAAACATAAATGATATCTATTTAACTTTGTTAAAGGTTAAAATGTCATTGATGCAAAGACAGCAGTCAAAGTTTAATTAGTGCAGTGACCTTCTGGGCCAATGCACTAATGTGTCATTGGCTAATTTACATCAACAGTTTAAATAAGTTTCCAAATGCTGTACTAATTTAAATTGGTCTTAAAATCCAAATTATTCAGTCTTAAAATGTTTTAATAAAAAATGTTTTAATAAAACTCTGGGTAAGAGTTGAGAAAGTGTCAAAAGTGAAGTTTTTGATGGCTGCTGCTGCAGGCTAGATTATTTACAGCCTCCTCTCATTTCAGTTTCCGGTGGCAGGAAACAACCTGCTGCCGACACTCTATGGGTGAAATGACAACTGACGGCATCTCGATTCTGTGCTCTGCAATGTCAATTAAACTGCTTCTTCTTCTCTATCTGTCGGGTGGCGTGTTCACCAAAGAGCTGCCTGGTGAGTAATTATATATTTCATAAATCCACTGTTTGATTTGTCTGATAAATAAGCTTTTATTGAAGTTGTTCAGAATTCTTAAAGGCTCTGAGCTCAAGGAGTTTTATAAAGTTAAATATCTGACTTCTTAGCATTGGTGCTTAATAATCTGGATAGATAATGTAAATAATTGTGATTTTAATTCAATTTATTTTACACGTTTCTTGTTCGAAGTGTTTCCTGTAAATTCCCCTTTGACATCACTGCACAGCAATTTCCTCATTCGTGTCTGAGTGTGGGTGCCGCTTACAGATGCTGACTGCAGAGTGATGCAGCTGGAGACTGTCCAGTGTGTCTGGAACAAGCAGGGGATTCCAGAGGTCAATTACACCTTCCATGGATGGTGCGTTACTGGTGAAACTAAATCATCAAATCTTTCCTCTCAGTTCTTTTTGTCTCTTTTCCTCTTAAATGTGACAAATCCAACTGAGTTCTTTACTCAGGTTCCACTCTGAGCGTAACGACACAGAGTGCCCCACTTACATGTCAGAGAAAAACACCCGGGTCGGCTGCATCCAACCCTACAATACCAGGAACAACAGGTTCCACTCATTTTACACAAACCTTCAACACGGCTCGATCAATTTCTTAAAAGAACATGAACTGAAAACCAGAGGTAGGTTATCCTGACAGCCATATTCAGAAAGGTGGCAGTGCCTGGTGAAAATGTTATCTCATTTTCCACAGTCAAGTTGAAGCCACCTTCCAACCTAACGGTGAAGACGGGATCAGACTCAAACCTGTGGTATTACTGGAACCAGTCTGATCCCTCATGTGAAGAAAATGAGGTTCGCTACAGAATCAATAACAGAGAGTGGGACGTAAGCCAGAAGAGAGACACCCTTCAGACTATCTCCACATCCTTTGCTTCACTGTGTCATCACCTGCATATCTCACCTACAGAATTCCTCCCCCCACTCCAGAAGCTTCTGCATCAACCTCCCCTCCAGCAGCTCACTGTATGAGCTGCAGGTGCGCGGCAAACTGAGCAGCAAATGCGGAGAGTCCATATTCTGGAGCGAATGGAGCGAGCCGGTGCTGTGGGGGTCCAACAACAGCACCGTTAAGACAGGTAAAAGAGCTGCTGCAGCTTATGAGGAGGATGAAAAAAAAGTGAGAATGAAGAAAATCCTCCCTTCCAGATCCTCATCAGGTCAGTGTCTCCATGTCGTGGTGGACCCCGCTGCTGTACTTATCAGGAGCTCTGGCCCTCATCCTGATGGTTGTAATGCTGCGGCACCGTGAAAGGTGGGTTAATCATGTTCTCTTAGTAAATGGGCCACAGTGCCGTCAGACCATCGCAAACATTGTAATATCACAGCCTGTGGTTGAAACTGTTGTACTTGGGCATCTGAGGGTAAAGTAGTGTGAATTCCTCCCACAGGGTCAGAATCATCCTCCTGCCGGTGGTTCCAAAACCATCCTTCTCCTCATATGACATACAGGTGGGTAAAGTCTTCTGTATAAATCTTTAGAAAATGTCCATGTGAGGCCAAACAGAGCTTAACTGTTGTTCTTTTTAAAATAAGCAAGGCTGCATTTAATATCAAAGGGATTGATGATTGCTGGTCTAAGTCTGTTGGATGGCATCCCAATTGACATGAATCACCTTTTTTTTGTCACCTAAGGACTTGCTTGCACACTCCAAAGGCCTGAATGAAAGTTTCAAACCCAGCTACAATGAGCACGCCTGCCCAGTCCGTGAGTACTGTCCTGCCTCCCAATCAGACTGACTGGATTCATCCTAGTAGACCAGTGTGATCTCCCTACCCCTCCTTCTCCCCTCATCTGGCGACTGAGCTCAGTCTGATTTTTAACATCCCTCCCTGACAATTTCTGACAAGGACCACAAGACATGGGGACATCTGGCTTTTTAAAATTCAGTTGTTATTTTTCTTTATCTGCTGCTTTTCTGTTAATTTTGGTTGTTGTTTCATAAGGGCTGCAAATTTTAGAAAATAAATGTAATTGAAGTCAACAAATTGTTCATTGATAAATGTTTAACTGTGGTTGTTTAATGGTGAAATGTTACAAGACATATGTTTTGACTGTTTTAAATGAAAGCTTCCAGGAATCACTTATAAATCATCAACTGAGGTTTAATTATCAGTGTCATATTGGAAATCCTGATGAAAAGTGAAATGTCTTCAAATGTTAAGATAAAACCAGTTAATTATCAATTTTTGATGTATTTTCTGTTGATAGATAGGGACGATTATTTTCTATTGGTTATTCTTTGTACATTTGAAGTTAAACTAAACCTCAACATTAACTGACCAAGATACAGATTAAATGTCCTTTATTTCATGGTTTCAAGTTGTATTTGCCTATTCCATCTGATAATGGAAACCTTGAGTAAATTGTAGTTACTTTATTTTTTCTTTGGTTTCTATTGAAATAAAAATCCCCACTGAATCTTTTTTTCTGTTATTTATCTACGTTTCCATGGAACCATCCTGTTATCTCGTTTGTCCACTAGATGACGCACACTGCGTCATAAAAACAGAGTGAGGGTAGGGCGCAGGGCGGCTGGCCTCCGCAACAACACGTCCAGGTCGGCTACTTCCTTAGCTGAACCGACCAGCTAGTGTAATCGGTTGATGTCTTCAGATGAGTTTCAAGGTTTAAACGTGCATTAGCTGGTTCAACGCAAAATTCTCTCTTGTAATTCCAAAGGAAATTCCAGCCCGACAAAATGTCAGAGGTGGCAGACACTCGCCGGTTGAATTCCAAGCCCCAGGACCTAGTGGATGCTTACGGCCCCCCGAGCAATTTCCTTGAAATTGACGTGAATGATCCCCAAATTGTTGGAGTTGGACGTAACCGCTACACAGTTTACAAAGTCCGAATGAAGGTAAGTGTTAAAAAACACATTGTTGTTGCGTTAGCTTTTCATAGCTAAGCTAATTCGAGTGGCTGTGGATTTGCTAGACGGTTAGCATGTTTTGCTGCTAAAGCAGCGCGTGTTCATGCCTTGTCACGCGCCGTGAGCCCTTCAAGGTGGCGCTTCAGTAATAATCGAGGTCCAGGACTCGTCAGCGGCCTCGTCTGAGTTCCGACCGAGGTCAGTTTATATAAGAGCAGTTATGCCTTTTCAAACAGAATTCCTGGCAAAATCGTCACTTGCCAGTGTCAAGATAAAGGGCGACGTACAGTTATGTTGCTAGCTTTAGAGACGCTAACACCAAAAAGTAATAATTATTTACGTTTGTAGACCGCGCAAGTAAATAAAACGCTAAAGGTTTTAACCCTCAGTCATTTTTAGATATTTTCAGGTAGACAATGTCAGGGAAAAGCCAATAATGGCAGCGGGACAACTTAACGTGGGTTTGCAAAATTATGGTTTTGTTATTATAGTTTTAAGAATATAGCCCTGTTTTGGAAGATTTTGCAGCCAAACTCTACCAAACATGAAATTTAGATGAAGTTTGTTGGATTTTGAGCAAGCCCTTGGTGATTATTGCATAATTACGTGTTTGCCAGATCGTTTCTTCCGTTTTGGGGCTTTGATTTGACGTGAAATCATCTCATTTTCCAACTAAGACTCCTGTCGTGTAGTGCCACCTGTTGGTGGCGGCCAAAGGTTGGTGATAAATTTTTATTATTGAATTATTTGAGTTAAACTGTATATGTAAGCAGTAAGAAGTACAAAGACACAGCCCAGCAAAAAGAAGTGGAAATGGCCACCAGTCATGAGGAAGTTGTGTAAATGGTAGGGGTGACTTCTCCACTGGGGTGTGTAACTATTGTTCATGTGTTGGCCCCCAAATCTAAACCATCACTTGCTCTTTATGCTTCAGGTTTAACAGGAACATAATTTTTTTTTTTTCCAAAATGTGTGTAATAAGAGCAACAATACGCTCTGCCTTTGCAACCTGCTGCTAACTTCTGCCTTTCCCAGATGCTTCCAGGGCTGGGTCATGAATCAGGATCCCTTTCACATTTGTCTGGAAGCTGCAGAAATGTGAAAAAGATTGAATGAAGATTTAATCAAGACATCCTGTTTTGTCTGTTCTGCGCCAGACGAACCTTCCCATTTTCAAACTGAAGGATTCGTGTGTGAAACGAAGATACAGTGACTTTGAGTGGTTAAAGAGTGAGCTGGAGAGAGACAGCAAGGTGAGTGAGTAGCAGTGATGGTGCTGAGTTCTTCTGATTGACCTTGACTTTCGGCGGTATCCTGTTTAATCTTTACCACACTTGTGTCGACCACTCATGCTCTCAGATTGTAGTACCAGCTCTGCCGGGCAAAGCCCTGAAGAGACAGCTGCCATTCCGTCCAGACGAAGGGCTCTTTGAGGAGTCTTTCATCGAGGAGCGGCGATTGGGCCTGGAGCAGTTCATCAACAGGTTTGTGGATGTTGTCAGTCTGGAATATGCAGGTTTTGTTGATGTTCATTTAGTATTTGCACCCAATAAGGCGGCAGTCAAACATGTTTGCCTTCCTTCTGTGTGCACATCTCTTCAGAATTGCAGGTCACCCTCTGGCCCAGAATGAGCGCTGTCTTCACATGTTCCTGCAGGAGGAAACCATCGACCGCGACTACATTCCTGGAAAAGTACGACACTAGGGTTTTGGGGGGTGGGGGTTAAACTCTGGGGTGCAAGTTGGACTGTTGCCTTCCCCTAACCTCCCACCTTCTTCTTTTAACCTTTGTTTTCCTGTCTTACTGCTTTATCTGTGTCTCTCTTTTCTCTGTCAACAAGAAGTTTCCCTGTCTCACTCTCTTTTTGCTTATTTGTCCAGCTGAAATGTTTCAGATCATGCCACAAATTTTAATGTTGGACAAAAACAACAAGTGGGATCACTTTTTATGATCTCACTTCTTCCAAACATCTTTCTGATGGTCCCCAAACTTCCTGAAACAGAGAAACGTGTTGGTGGTGGGATGTTCTGGGGCTGTAGGAACCGCTATTGGGTTCTCCAGCCACATAATGAACCAAAACCCACCAAACAAGTCCACCTCTGAATGGCCCCAAAAAAGCATGTGTTTGATGATTTGAAACAAGCAGAATGGATACTTTTCACAGCATTTGATCTTATGCTAAAATCATATATTCACTATGTTGAGGTTGGAATTTGTTGCTAAGTTTTCAAACAGCTCTGAGACTTCCTGTGCTTTTATTTTGTAACTGTAAAAACAATCAGCGCTGCTGTCGTTGCAATTGTATTGTGAAGATCAGGAAATTAATCACAATTATCAGGAAAAAATGTGAGGCATTTAAAGCTTCCCAAACACATGATATGATTGTAAAATAATGTGAATAAAGTAGAATAATCTCACAACTGTGTGGTTGCACTAATGTCTACATTTACAGAGTTCTGATGTTCTGTTTTTTTTGTTTGTTTGTGTTTTTAGGTATGATTGAAGTAAGTTTGCTTAATTTTTTTTTATCAATTTTTGAGACAAATTTAAGGGTCTTTGTATGGGCGCCACATGGACCAAAGGCGATAGTTCACAGATGCTCATGCAAAACTGCCATATTTACCATCTTTAAAGTGAGAAAAATTTAAAACACGCAGGAGTTTGTAAACCTCCTGCAAGCTCACGATTGATGAAAAATATACTAGGAATGCTTCTCAAATTAGCTTGCAGAAGTTGCTCAGTCCAAACCCAACTGTGATGGGAGATTTGTGAACTATTGTTTTAAGTGTTTTACATTGGCAATGCTCGCACTAACGCTAACGCCATCACTTGTCTGCACTAACGGTGGCTGCATGGCTCACCTGCACGCTTTCATCGCAGTATAAGGTTCAGTTTCACTCGCCTGTTTCTGCTTTTGATTCAACACATAATTGCTGATGTGTTCACATGTTTGCCAGCCCATCAGCATTAGTATCTGCTGTTTACAGTTCAACTACAGTCAACAGCACATTTCAAGGGTGGATTTCCTTTGAGTGTTTTTCACTCCTCTGTAATCACTTTAATTTCTTGTTAAGCCAGTGTTTCTCACATTTTTCCCGAAAGCTGCGTTTCTCATGTTTGATTTGTCTCTTTCTCTCGTCGCAAAGGCGCCGCAGACTGGCCCATCTGTGTTTATTTCTACACCATCGTTTGAAAGGCTGGCAGTGGAGCTGAGTAAAAGCGGGGAAATTAAAATTCCTGGGTTACAGAAAACTAGAAGATCGACTTGCAAATTGTGTGACCTCTTTTTTCAGCCATGCTCCTGTGGACATAAATCTGTTTTCCTTCTCTGCAGTTTTGATGACTTTTTGGTGATTTTTTTTTTTTTTTTTTTTTTTTTTCCTAAAGCAACATGTAGCATGTTTTAAAACGACAGCAACATTCCACTCACATGTCCAAATTTACGCAGTGTGCATGCGTATTTGACACCCTCATTTTCCATTTCTGCTCTTTGGTTACGGTAGATCATATCTAAGCACTGTGAGGGCAGATTCATTAAATAACCAATAGTCCATTGATTTGGGGATGATCACCTGCTTTTTCCAGCTAAATGTGTTACTTTGGCACTTGTTTTGGGCCGTTTAAGTCTTATTGGTGTATTAATGTGTTATAACTGCAGTTCCACTAAAGCTGACGACTGTCCAATGATTAAATTCTCCTGCTGCTTGTAGATTCATGTCCAAGTCTGTCATTTTGTCCCAAAAGAGAGACGAGGGGTGCGCACCTCCACAAGTTTGGACTCCTGTCCGGGTAAATCAACATGATTTACTTTGATTACAGCATAATCAGGAAGGATGCAGTCTAATTCACACTGTTTCTTGCACATTAATGGCAACACTGGCTGGTTTTGTTCCACCAAACCTGAACTTTTAACACTCCTAATGAGGTTTTCCTCACTGTACTTTATCCATAGGAAATGCAGGGATTAAGGGGGGGGGGGGGGGGGGCAAAGGAATTCTGGCTACAGCTGGAGTAAACCTGGCCAAGAATAGAGATCTTGTGATAGGAAGCCATGTCAGAGTTGGTCTGGAACACAACGGGATGCCACCGAGCTGTCCTTTTGAATTAAAGAACTCACAAACAACACTGGAGAGTTGCTGAAAAGTTGCACAAACGTTTTAAATATGTCAGGATTGATGCTTTAGGAACTTATGTTTCCACTGGAGACATGCACACACCCTGACCTTACGTGTCAGTGATGGCTGTGACCTACAAAATTTGTGCACTTTTGAAGTCCCAAGTAATGAAAGTGGGCAGGCGGGTCAGTTCCAGCAGGCCCAGGACGAGATTAGGTGCTGTTTTGTTAGCTGTTTCGAAGATGGGAGCCCAGTATGCAGCTGTGACAGTGTTGTGTTTGCAGAGTTGTGCAGTTTGGAGAGGTTGATAAAGTGGAAGCAAATTGAAAGAGCAACTTGCTGTAGCGTGACTGGTCAAGTACAAAGAGGGGGGTCAGAGAAATGGTCTGGCAAGGGGTGAAAAAAACAAAATGTAATTTGTAGAACAATTTTAGCTAAAACTACAGCAGATCAATCAAGCTTTCTTTCAAAGGTTTTTATTAAATCTACAGTTAATTAAATTTGCATTTCTGATCATAACTAGTGAACAAAATAAATTTATATGGAATCAGTAGTGTGAAAATGCAACAGAAAGTTGGTGTATTGTTGCTTTAGGAACACAAAAGATGTGGGTAGCTGCCCTGCACTCCCTCGATACCCCGCACATTATCCATCGCCTTTAAAAGCTCAGAGATGCCATGAATTTAACACTGATACAAAGAAAAAAAAAATATGTAAAAATATGTTGGTTTTTATTTCAAAGAACCCAGCAGTTGGATTTTTAGGTCAAATAAAGGGACATTCAAGATAGAGCTTTTTTACATCGTCATTTTTTCTGTGTTTGACTGTAAATACAAGAATATGCATTTCCAGAAATATTTTGCATGAACACCCAGAAGAGCAAGTCACAGCTTACTAAACTAGGGGAAGTGACATCGGGAAGGTTATCCTGAAACCACACCACTATCTTCGTCACACGCACCCAAGTGTAAATATGGGGTTGTTTATTGGTACATTACATCACTTAAACATTAGTGGCTGATGTTTACGTCACAAGATAACGCTCTGGAAAATCACCTGCCTGGACTTACTCTCTGTTCCGGGATCAAACGGCAGCCTTGAAAATGTTTCTGTCTAAATGTTGACATCTTTTTACTGAGTCTGAAGTGAATATGCTATGGAATCCGAAATAAAAGTGAATAAATGGTGAATAAAAGTCACTGCTGGCCCCTTCACACGCGCAGGTCACCAGGGGCATAAGGCCACGAAAGAAGCTGGTTCCCCTCCTTTTCTTTGAATATGCAGAACAAAGCAGCAGATATGTTGTACAAACAGGACTTGGTGTCCCTTCATGGGGGAGGAAACACGCAACGCTTCCATGTAAGGAAATCCCTCACATTTCGCCCCCTGTGCATCTCCAGCTTTTCCGAGGCAAAGGTCATTTTTATTAATAATAATAATAATAAGGCAGCTACAGACTGCTACATTCTATATATACCAGGGCCACATCCATGCCTGCCTGATAGGCCACGCCCCCGTGTTGCGTCAGTTTGTTTACAAGTATTGATCGTGTAAGACCTTCACGTTAAATCTCGTGACATTTGTTCCCCACACTTTTGTTGGAGGCATGGAAATAACACCAAACTCTCCTTAAACAGCCACGTGACGCTGCCTCAAAATGCCCCAAATACATCATAAACACTTGATTTTGCAGTTGTACCGTGAACATATATGTAGGGGACCTCTCCTGAAGACCCTCATCAAACAAAAGGTCGAACAATCAAAGAACCTTTGACATTTGCCCTTTGAAAGGTTGAATGAGCTTTGACTCAAGTCAACATAGCTACTACTTGACCACTGTCAACTTTCGAAACACTAAATACGAGGTAAGGTATTGGAAAACAAGATACCCTGAACATATTTTTTGGAGGATGAGACTGTGGAAGTATCACTTTTATTTAGTATTCTGAAGGATATTTGGTATTCTTAAGTTTGCATGCTGAAACAAGTCACAGTAATACTTGCAAAGTGCTTATTTTGGGTCATTTTGATGGTCTCCACCTTGGATAAAGAAAGAGGTTGTTTAAATCCAATATTCCAGCATTGGTCGAAACCGGACAAGATTGATTCATGTAGAGTTACATAAAGAATTTAAGTCAGAACGTTGGCATATTTCAATGGGGAAAAAAATACCCAAACGAAATCAAAAATTTTCACAATTCAAACGGCATTTAAGGGTCTCCATCCCTGACGACATATTTCCTCTCGTCATTAAAATAATATGAAAATTGGATCTTGTGCACGTGAGTGCGACAGCCAATAGCGGCGCGCCTTACTCAGCGCCCCTCCCGAAGGACGAAACCTTCCGAGTCTGAGCGGGATCTCTCACTACCGACCAGGCGGGTTCTCTCTTGTCCTTCCACCAGCGTCTTTTGGTTTAATCGAGCCCTACGTTTCAGGTAATTATCACCTTCCCTGAACATAAGAAAGAATAAATATTTCGGTGTTAAATTTTTGTTCGTTTAGGTTATTTTTGGCGCTTCCGCCTGTGACTTGTGATGGAGTGATGCAATCGTCCTTAAGTGTTAACACTTGTACTGGCGCATTATTGAGTCGTAAACGTAACGTTCCACGCGTTTGATGCTACTTTAGAGGAAAACACCAGCTCGCACCTGCGTTGATCCATTTATGGGGATGTGCGAGTTGCCACATTTGGAGTATGACGGTTGATTCACTGTAATTCTACTAAAAACAAAAGGTCCAAAAGAAATGTTTGCTGCTACAAAATCATACATTGACCCGTAATCGCCATTTTTCATTCATTGCTTTGTTCAGACTTGTAAAGACGCTTTTTTTATTGCTATTTGTTCTTTTACTACTCTAATTATCATAAAAAAGAAACATTTCCACACATATATTAGGCTGTAAAGACGCGCGAGATGTTTTTTCTGTAAAGATTTATACAGAGGTACATTGGATTAATGTAATGATGTGTTCCAATGTATTAAATTCACGTCAGAATTCACATTTAAACTATTGTGAATTAAGCGTGAATAGATGCTGTAAACGGTCATGGAACGATGATGACGTGCGAGTTCATTTATACGCGGCGTCTTTGGAAATTACGGCACTGTGAAGGCAGCATTGGCGTCACGCGAGCCACGGACAGCCACGTCGCCTGCTGGAGCTTCGGTCCCAGGCAGAGAAGCTGTCGTTTAAACAGACATTTCCTATTTTGGTCACCGCAGTTTTTAAAAGGCTATTTTTAAGTAGTTGCCCAGTTAACGTTCCTGGTCGTTTAATCACCCGAACGCTAGATAGCGACGTCAGAGTGGGTAAATTTCCGGGTTAGCAGGCATGGCACGCGCCCAGGGTGTAAAGCACTCCGAGGTTGCATCAGCCGATAAAAGTCTCGTTGATCCATTGTGACGGTGAGTACGGGTGTAGCGGAGACGTACTGCTCCTCGGCGGGGACGCCGGTTCCGTCCAGTGACGCTGCTTTAGGCAGTGTTTCCACCCCTGTTGTCTCGTCAGGACTAACACGCCAAATCAGCCCGTTAGCCTCGAACAGTATCTACTGATCGGTTACACCTGACGAGAGTCTACATGCAAACACAACTCGAGTTGTATTTTCTACTTCTCACATTTTGCATGTCTAAAATGTATGTTATTAAAATGAATTAACTTCACTATTAAAATGAATTGACTTCACTAAATTGGGTGAAATTTCTTGAAAAGATCGACTAAATGAAAAGACTAACAAAATCCCCCCCCAAATTGTAATAAAATCCCCCAAAAATGTGAGAGACGAAATTATGTAGAAGTGAGACCCCCGGCTGCTGGTAAAGCTCAACTCAGATAAGTTTCTATCTGTACTTTCGCTCCATAAATCGGGACCTCTGAGGTTGCATCAGTCGGCACTATTAATGTCCATGCCGAGTTTAATCCTGATGTGAAATTAAACAACTGTTTATTTCAAAATTGGACATTTATGTCGACATCAAACAGTTGGCAGATCCGTGCATGTGCGTGCAGAATCTGAGAGGCTGAATATTGGTTGGTTTGTCGAGTATGTAGGGTGTATGTGGTGTGTTTTCTGCTCATTTACACTCATCAGAGGGTGTGGAACTCGAAGGATTCTGAAATCATTTTCCTTGGTTCAGGCTGGAGAATTTAGGAATATACACCTTTGCAGTCCACCAGTCTGTGCCAGCTTTATGTAATAAGACAGTATATATAGCGGGTGTGCCTGACTGTAATACAATGTTTAGTATTGTAGGAGCAACAACAAGCTATAATGAGGTTTGTTACTTCCTCCAGTAATCCTCTTAGAGTTGCAGCGCAATGACATTTAATTAAGCAACAGGTCCATTTCCACCGAAGCCTGTTGCCAGGATGCAATGTTGCAGTATCCGAAGGTAAACAATCATCTTTAATTTAAAAAGTGACCGTTAAAATCGATATTGGCCACACAGGTTTGTTGCCGTTGGTTCCTCCTGTGGACTTGCGATGCAAGTGAAGCCAAGAGGCTGCAGGTGGGTTTTTCCCTACAAACTGGACATCTTACGCAAACAGGCAGCCTCGTGAAAAGCACAAGGAAGAGATTATGGACGAGCTGGCATGAGAGGCTTTAAACAGGTCGGGCTTCAGCATTGTTATAATCAGGACCCCCCCCCCCCCCCCTTTTTTTTTTTTCGTTTCAGGAGCAGCATAACTAAGATTTTCTGTCATCTAACGTGAGAATTAGGCTGTAGCCTGGTCAGAGGAAAGGAATCAGTTTAGTTTTTGGGAGTGTGTTTCCATAATGATTCATGAGTCCCAGGTCCTCAACTGTTTTTACAGCTTTAGAGGGTCAGTTTTGAGAGAAATATGTGCCGGTGGAGCCCCCCATTGAGATCACAGCTAGCTGGGCACAGAAGCAGAGTAATGAATGTTTGTTGAACAAATGTTGTCATCTCAGATCTTACTTCCTGGTGTGCTGGTGGAGGATGCTATTGGAACATCATGGTGTGCTTATCCAGAGTGTACCAGTTTCCCATGGCTCTTCAGAAGGCTGGATGTTTATTATTTAGTCCTGTCTGTCTTGTTTCATTGTTTGCCAGTGTTTTTTGTCCCAACACTTGGCTCTAGGCAGGATATCGTCTTTGTAATGGCACCAAGAGAAGCGCTTTGATAAGTAGACTGTCGCTTTTGTAGTATTAATAGAAAACTATGAAACATTGTGAGGGTTTATATCCTGTTCTGTGTGAGGAACAGACCGACTGAGACCATTACATCATCTAAAGCTCCTCTCTGAACATTGCATAAAGTCGCTCAACTGAAAACTGCTGCCTTCCTTTGTAGGTGAGTTTAGAAAACACAAAAAAGAGATCAGAACTTCTTATTGTCAGAAGTGTGGTGACCCACGGTGCTGGTCATTTCTGCTCTGAGGTGACTGAAATGTCCACCCGTCCCACTAAGCACTGGCAGGGCAGATCAGGTGTCCATGCATTAATAGTTGCGGAACAGCCGGGCTGGGCAGAACTCCTGATCCTCATTCATGGTCCCCTGTTTGTGGCACAACAGCAAATTTACCTCTAATATTCTGCAGTATTTTACCCAATTGATGGGGGGAGGTCAGTCAGCGAGACTAGATGCAGCTGTTGTAAATGGGTGTTTGCTTTAACATTAATATATTAAGGAGAAATCTGAGTCACATCCTGCCTGGAGAGCCAACAGAGACCTGTTTGGGCAAGCTTTGGAATGAGGACACAGCAGAGGAACAACGTGGACCTCTGGGATCACAAATGGAGCTTTCTCCAGGTCTGTGGCTGAGGTCTCGCTGCGTTCAACTATTTTTCCGAAACGCGTCGGGTGGGGAACAAGTGAGGTGGTGACTTACGTCACAGCTGTGTCTGTTCCTGGCTGTCCTGGAGTTTGACTGCCTCATAAGACAAACGGCAGAGAACTGCTGTATCGATCTGGTCAGATGTGCACGTGGATGCGTCCTTGGCCTGTTCTCAACTGTGAGCACATAAGCTGGAGTCATTCTTATCACTCACACTTTGCCACTCCTGATAAACTCCTGGGGGGGTTAGAAAACATTAATAATGAATTAATCAATAGACTGACAAAACTAAGAACTTTCCTCTGTTTTTTGTACAGATTCTGGGCTTAAATAGGGACTGAAATTAGAGACAATGATTCCACATTACATTTTTTTTCCTTCAGGATGTTGGAAAGGCTTTAGAATGGTCTGGTCGTCAGTTTCAGCCATTCCGCTGCAACAGGCTGCTGTTCACGCCACCCCTCTTATTAATGTCAAGTTGTGTGAACTAATATTGTGTGTTCCAAGCCTCCTTCGTTCCCAAAGTTCTTATTGGTTTAAATCTGCAGAACACATAACAGTATGGGAGTGGTGTGGAACGGCCCAGGTGCTCTTTGTTTTCACATGGGTGTATTCTACAGTTGGCAAGACTAAAGTAAGATAATATTTGAGCCTAGCTGGATAACCTTAAAGATTTTTTTTTCATATCCACAAGGTCTCTGTGCCCCACTGAATGACACAGTGTGCTTCCACAGCTGGAGATAATAATTCCTTGAAGTTTCACGTAGGGAAACTTGTTTTTATGGTCTCATATCTCTCGTTTTGCCGAGATGATCCTCACATTTCTGGTGCTTGTAACTAACCCTGAGTTCAGCCCAGCAGTGTGTGCTGCAAAGCTGATATGACTGGAAAGCTGTGCAGGAGTGCTATAATCCCTCTGTGACAGCCGCAGCTGTGCCAAACAAAGATTTCTGCAATTAACAAATAGCTTCTTGTACTAAGTCCTTCTTTTCTTGCCTTTCAGCACAGGTTCAGTCAAACGTGGACCTTTTTTACTGTTACCCACTGTCGACACCAAAGAACTTGAGGACAAATACGTGGGTTATCCAGCCATCTGTATTCCACGTCCAGTCCTTTTTAAGCGACGTCAATCACACACCCGCGCTCGAAGGGTTTCAACACCGTGCCCGGTCCAGCGCCTACTCACCCCCAGCAAACATGGCCAGCCAGCTGTCCAAATTTGGCAAAGCTCTGCTGCGTCGCCGGCCGTTAAACTGTTCGGGAGAAGAAACACAGTTCGCTCGGTGCCTGTCCACCCTCGACCTCATCGCCTTGGGAGTGGGCTCCACGCTTGGCGCTGGAGTCTACGTCCTTGCCGGCGAAGTGGCCCGGGACAAGGCGGGGCCCGCTATCGTCCTCTGCTTCCTGATCGCTGCTCTGTCCTCCATGCTGGCCGGACTGTGCTATGCTGAATTTGGCGCTCGAGTTCCCAAAACGGGCTCTGCATACCTTTACAGCTACGTGACAGTGGGAGAGATCTGGGCCTTCATCACGGGATGGAACCTTATTCTGTCGTATGTGATAGGTGAGCAGCTCTCTGCAGCTTTGCCTTTTAAATTCTAATCATCCTGTTGACCTCTCTTTTTCCTCTTTTCCACAGGAACGGCCAGCGTGGCTCGGGCTTGGAGCTCTACGTTTGACAACTTGGTCGAGCAAAAGATCTCTGGCTTCTTTAAAGCCTCTATGGCCATGAAAGTGCCTGGAAAAGTTTTGGCAGAGTACCCTGACCTGTTTGCCCTCATTCTTATCCTGCTGCTCACCGGTGAGTCAGTAGTCACTAGCACATCGCCTCCATTAGCTGCACTAGAGGAATCGAGTACAAATGTCTTGTAAACCAGAAGCAAAACACACAGTTGCCATCAACCATGTGAATGTGTGGAATGTGCAAGGGTGGAGATGCTTCTGGCTCACTGCAGCTTCATAAATATGCTGTTATACAAGTGGTGTATTATAATAATTCACTTGCAACAACCCAAAGCGTTGTTACAATGTCCTAGCAGCTAGTGACGCTACAGATTGGTCCCTGACTTTTACTGAGTTACTGAAGCACAAACACCCACATATCAGGACACTGTGTTACTGCTGAAGTCTGAAATCTCGCCTCCGCTGCTCATCAGGGCTTCTGGCTTTTGGTGTGAACGAGTCAGCACTGGTGAACAAGATCTTCACCGGCATCAATCTGGTGGTTTTGAGCTTCGTTATCATCTCCGGCTTTGTCAAAGGGGACACGACCAACTGGAACCTGACGGAGGACGACTACACGAGCTTCATAATCCAGACCAATGGCAGCCGAACGATACAGTCAGTATCTGACCGCTGCAGGCCAGAGAAGGTCTGATCAGGGGCTGATTGTTGAGCTTTAAATGCGTTTCTCACAGAACCGAAAAGGAGTTTGGCGTGGGAGGTTTTGCTCCATTTGGCCTGTCTGGTGTTCTGTCTGGTGCTGCCACCTGCTTCTACGCCTTTGTGGGCTTCGACTGCATCGCCACCACCAGTGAGTGATTTTTACTGATCCTGGTTGTTGTTTGACTGTCTCGTCATGATTTCTGTTCTACGGTGCATAAAATCCCACTACCGAAGGCTGATGGCCATATTTGTTGTACCTCCCCTGTTCTTAGGCGAGGAGGCCAAGAACCCCATGCGGTCCATACCCATCGGCATCGTGGCCTCATTGCTCATCTGTTTCTTTGCCTACTTCGGTGTGTCGGCCGCTCTGACCATGATGATGCCATACTACCAGCTGAACACAGACAGCCCGCTGCCCGAGGCTTTCACGTATGTGGGCTGGGCTCCCGCCAGATACATTGTGGCAGTGGGGTCACTCTGTGCTCTCTCCACCAGGTGAGGAAAGTTGTGGTGGTTCTCTCGCACACATGAGCATAAATGCTAACTGTCACCCTCCTTCCAGTCTACTCGGATCAATGTTTCCCATGCCTCGGGTCATTTATGCCATGGCAGAAGACGGACTTCTCTTCCGTCTCCTGTCCAAGATCAATACTCGCACTAAGACCCCTCTCCTGGCCACCATCGCTTCAGGCATCGTTGCAGGTTAGCTTCTGGCCCTTACCACCCGCCTTTAACTCTTGTGTATATAAGCAATGGCTGACAACAAATGTTTTTCCTTCCAGCTTTGATGGCCTTCTTCTTCGACCTGGCAGCTCTGGTCGACCTCATGTCCATTGGAACTTTGCTGGCCTACTCATTAGTAGCCATCTGTGTACTTATCCTCAGGTGAAGCGCCTTCTTCCATCTCTCCCAATAGAAAATAAACCTTTATGGCAACATGTGTCTTTAAACGTGCAAGACAGGTTTCCCAGGGGCTGTCATTAGCATTCACCCAGAAGGAAGCCTTTTTTTTTTTTTCGTTATTTCTTGTGCCTCTTGTTGCTCTTGTAACACCGGCTTCACTCATGCTCTTATTCTTCTCTCCTCCCTGCAGGTACCAGCCAGGCACACTAAGTTCATCCAGCCAGTCGGAAAAGCTGGTTGAGCTGGTGGAAGGCGAGAAGGTGGCCGTAAGCGGAGGGGACAGTGGCGATGAGTATGCGTTGGAGCTGGAGGATGGTCCCCTCCGTGAAACTTTCTCTGCCAAGCTCCTCTTCTGCCCAAGTGGAAATAATCCCACAGAGATGTCTGGGACCATCGTCTACGTGACCACTGCTGTCATCTGTAAGTGTGTTGGCGTTGAGTGAGGAAGCTAGTTGTCCTTTGACTCAACCTCTAATTTTTCTGTTCTTCCCTCAGCGGTTGTGATCACCGTGTTGTGTGTGGTCCTGGCGAACTGCCTCACAGCATTGCTAGCTGGAGACGCAGTCGTCGTGGTGCCCTGCGTCATCTTGTGCCTGTTTTGTGCCATCTGCATCGTCATCATCTGGAGGCAGCCCGAGAGCAAAGAAGCGCTCACCTTCAAGGTAACTTATGTTCCTCGGTAACAAGGACACTGGGTCCATTGGTCTAAAAGTTACCGTGGTTGTTAGCAACCTCTGCTTTAAAACAAACTTTGGGTGACATTTGTTTCCCACATTTCTGTCTTCTGAAGGTCCCCCTGCTTCCCTGGTTGCCTTTGTTCAGTATTTTTGTTAACATATACCTCATGATGCAGCTGGATAAGAGTACGTGGATCAGATTCACCGTCTGGATGGCTATTGGTATGGCAACGACCCTCAACCTACCTTCAGTACAGCTCTCACTTTTTATAACATCTTTATCCTCCAACAGGTTTCGCCATCTATTTCTTCTATGGTATCAGACACAGCAGTGAGGGCAGGTCCTCACGCCAGAATGAACCTGCTCTCCAGTCCAAGAGCCCCATTTACACAAGAGATGTCATCGACAGTGACGTGGAGGCCAACAGCCCCTGATAACCTCTGACGTCGCCCCATGTGCTTACATGTAGGTGTTTCTGCATCACGGCGCAGAAAGAAGAATTGAGACATTTCTGAAAAGGCCGCACACATCTTACCTCTGACTTTGGAGGCTGACTTGACTAGATACTGTGACCAAGGTGCCGTCGGGCTCGTGTGTCTGATTCTATCGAACAACAAGACCAATTTTGTTTTACCTGAAGCCATTAACTGGAAGAATGTTACACCTTAATCAACTTCTGTAGCTGTGTTACCTCACGAGCAGGCTTTACTAACATGTTCTGACTTGAACCAGCAGGTTTATAGTCCTCTGGATCTGAGATAGACGTAGTCTGGACAGAAGTGTAGACTCTTGATTAGCCATGATACTGGCTGTTACTGAAGCCGATGGTGTCAGGAGAGTTAGGCCATTAGGTCACTGTCATCGCCTGCATCGTGCAATTGTGTTTTATTGTTTTCAAACACATCTTTGTGGCATGTCTGTCTCTGCCTTCGTCAGTGGCTCATTCCAGATTTTCCAGATGTTTCTGAACTGCCCACACCCAGATATGATTCTACAGATCCACGGTTGATAGATTAGAACTTTAAAAGGATAGCGTGACAGAAGTATTGGCACATTTCTTTTAAGAAAATCAAATTTATATCAATTATTACTGACATGTCTGTCTGTTTAGGAGCTGGGGGAAATGAATTTACTTTCTATAAAAATATCCTGATCATTTTTAAAATCAAAACGCTTGTGAAAAGTCCCATTTCTTTTCACAAAGATTCAGATTTAGTTTCATTTGAAACTTTTTGAAGCTTTGTTTATTTTACTCAACCTTTAGTAGCTAAACTTGTGTTTGGTGAGAGAGCTTTTATCTAAAGGAGTTTGTGTAGGGCTTATTGTATTGTACCTGTTGTTCTCAATCAACTAATATGCTTTATTAGATGTATATTAATACGTGTACAGTTTTTAGTGCAACACACTGCTGTTTTTCTTTTTGCTGCTCTCAGCTTGTAGATTTGTGCTCCTTCATGACCAAATGAACAGCATTTTTGGATTTTTTTTTCTTCCAAAAATGGTATCTGCATTGTGTAATTTAACAGAGAAGCCCCTGAAGTCAATATAATTTATTGATTTTATTGTTTTGATGTTCTTCACTGTAGAGTGTACAGTATTTTATTCATATAATTCTGTAGATTATACAAATCTGTATTTTTAATTGGTTGTTTTATAAATGACTTGATGCCATTTGACATCTGATGCTGCTGAAAGTCACTAATCTGAATCCCTGTTTTTTCTCCACGTGTAACATTTACCCAGAGGGACAGTTTGGATAAGCAGGGAAGATTCAGTCAAGGTCTAGATGCTTAGATTATCTGGTGCCTAACAAATATCAGTCTGCCTAATGAAAACATGGATCACACCTCGGGTCCATTTCAGACCAGTAACGGTTCTCCCAATCCAGCCTGGTGCCTTCCAAACCCAAACCATCGTGTCCCCTCTGTGCTGATCTCATTTGGTTTTATATCATGTACATATGGCTGTTGTGTAAAAAAACAAACTGTATTTTCAGTGTTTTGTTCTCTCTTTTTTAAAAAGTAAAACTGATCCTAATGGCAGAAACAAACTTATGGAGTGTTTGGCCTGATTTAAATATGTACCGGTATTTATTTTTACCGGTAATAACCTTGGTCACCAATGGAGTGCATGTGACTCTTTACAATCTTTTTAAAAATTAAAAATCATGTTGATTCAAAGCTGGTGCTGGGGGGCAAAATAACACCTCATTAACTTGGAAAACTAAGAGTGAAGTTTCTTTAGATGCTACAAATTAAAAAATATAACATCTGCATATTATATATGTTGTAATATTTAAAAAAATAATAATTTTGCTCAATCTTGACAGTTAAAGCTGTAATGTAAAGGACTAAAGGCAGGAGCGGAACTTCTTTACACTAACATTAAGCGTTTCTATTTTAAAGTATTTTAAATGAATTCCTCAAATTTGCATTTCAGTACGTAAATGTTTTGACCATGCACTGCTGCCCTCCAGTGGCCACATGTGATATATGCTCTAACAGCTGGTTGAATCATTTATTTACTTATAAATCATTTAGTTATTTACTCATCTGACCAAACATTATTTAGTCATGACACACATGAGTCACAGAAACAGTCAACTTTGTCATTGATTCCAAACTAATTAGTTAAAGGTAGTGAAACCTACTGAGTACTGGCCAGCTCAGATTTAGACTCAAATAATGAAAAAGCGGTTTTCTTTAGTTTTGTACATTTTTCTTCCTTTTTAAAATTAAATATTTACTAGGCATTACATTTTTACTCGACACATTTGATTATTTATTTCGATTTCAGAAAGTTTTACCTCAATCTCAACCAATCATTATTTATATAGCGTCTTATACAATCAAAATTGTTTCAAGGCGTTTTCCAGAATCCCAGGGCCTAACCCCCAACAAGCAACAGTGGCAAGGAAAAACTCCCCTTTAACAGGAAGAAACCTTGAGCAGGACAAGGCTCATGTAGGGGGACCCTCCTGCTGATGGCCAGCTGGGTAGAGAGAGAGGAGAGGGGAGAGGGGGGAGGACAGGTAGAGGATAGAATGGAGAGGAGAGGAGAGGAGAGGCACAAAGCACAGAACCACATACAAAAAAAAATTGTACCACAATAATACACTATTAGTTGTGTATAGTTAACGTTATATTTAACGTGATAAAATAAACCTGTAACGGCAAAATTGATGCTTTGAAATGATGTAGTAGAAGTTTGGTTGTTTTTTCCAGCACAAATATTGTTTTGTGATTCTGTATTTCCCCTCCACAAATAAATATTTAAAACATTTTAACAGGTGATGGTAATGGGTATTTAAAATAATGTAAAGATATTTATTCCACTTAAAATAGGCAGTATTAATCCTGAGTTTAACTTTATTCGGACGAAACACTTCAATCGCAAATTGACTCAGCCGGTTTGTAACTTTTAGAGGCTAGGTGCTAGCATTAGCACCAGGCCTTGCGTCTGTCCACTTCCTCGCGATTGCTGCCAGTTTTCCACATGATCATTCATGATTTCCGAAGGTATAAATATGTCTTCTTATGTCAGCCAATTTTTGTGTTTATAGTCTTCTAACCATTATATAAGATTAATTATTTTCTAAACACACTTGAATAGTTTTGCTCAGGAGTTCTTCTTCGACTCTTTTTCTCTTGTGGTCACTGCTGTAGCAGCGCTGTGTCGCCACCTACTGATATAGTTTGGCTTTGCGACTGCAATCATCTTGATATGAAATAAATGAATACAGCAGACTGTGAACACGCGTTTTATGTGGAATTCAACGGGCCCAAACAGGACATTTAAAACTGTGGTGGTGGCTGTCGGAGAGCATTTTTTTCTTTCAGTTAAAAAAAAAAACTTTTTTCACAGTGCAAACTTCTCCATGTTGCAGTCCTCCAAACACCGTATGGAAAACATTGGTTCGTTTAGACCTTCATTCAGTATCCCTTGTTCTCAAAACCAGTTAAGTCACTTAGATATTAGTGCAGTACAATCAGTAAAAATCTCAGACTCAGTCATTTCAAAGAGTTGTGAAATATTACAACTATTTTCACATCTGCACGGAGTGAAGGAGGCTTAATAACTGCACAAGTAATCCTGAATGTTGACACAAAGAAAACATCAGAAAAGGCCAAAAGTGCAATAAAGCTGAAGGTTAGTTTTCAGATAAAAAGGATATTACAGTCTCACACATAGGCACACAGAACAGTTGAGGGTTACGATACTTCTTGTGCTTCCACAACTGTAAGGAAAATCAACAGAATATTTCACAACTGAAGAAAAACATCTTACATATAAAAATTGTGTAGAGTCCTAAGATATCAAAGATCTCTAGCTCTCATTACACAATCAGCACAAGCACTGGTGGTTTCCCTTGGAGACCTCCTCAGAAGAATGTATGATGTTGGGGACAAATCCACTCTTGACACCCTCCCAGCCATTCTGGATTTTGATGTCTCCGCTCTGGATTAGCAGGAAGATGTCCCTTGTCAGATCCACAAAGGCCTTAAGATAAAGAGGGAATCGCAAAATAATTCAAAAAGCAAAATCATTTGGTATTTTCAAACCACGGAGACCTTAATGTCATGAAGTATGAATTATTATTTTTATCTGACCTTCTCCACGTTGATAGCGTCCAACACTGAGGTCTCCACGTAGCACATCCTGAAGGTCCCAACCAGCTTTTCGGCCTCCTGCCGGTGACCTGCCGCAGGGCCTCCAGGTCACACTTTTGGCCGACCAGCAGAAACACAATGGTGTGAGGCTAGACATGGCTTTGGGCCTCCTCCAACCAGTTGTGGACGTTTTGGACGTTTTTTGTTGAAGAGCAAGAGGCCACCAACTGAGTTACGATAGTACGTTCGAGTGATTGACCTGTCCAGATGCACAGAGAGACAGAGAGAGAGACGGACGGACGGACAGAGAGACCGACCTCACTTCCACTGTTTTATTCAGCGACGATGAATAGAGACATCACTACCTGAACCTCTCCTGACCCGCAGTGTCCCAGATCTGAAGTTTGATCCTTTTGCCCGGATCGCTCTCCACCAGACGGGAGAAAAAGTCCACCCCCACAGTGGGATCGGACACCTGGGCGAATCGACCCTCGGTGAACCTACGGATCAGACACAATTTGCCAACTATGGAGTCTCCGACAACAATCAGGCAGAACTGATACAGCCATATAGTCTCCATGACTCCCCGCAGGTCAAATCTTTGGAAAAAAAAAAAAAAACAACCAAAAAAACCCCATCATCAACTGTATAAAACAGAACAATGGCTAATTCATATCTTTGAGGATTAAACATCTAATTTTTGAGGATGTATGTTTTATGTTGTATCATGCTCAAATTCATTATTGATGGTAAACTAAACACATGTGTTTAAGCACAGATTAAAGGTTGGTTGCATCAATTATTCAGACCTTTCTGTGATTTACAGTTTGCTGATCTAATATCTCTAGAGGAAAGAGGGCAAGGCCACTCCCCTCCCACCCCTTAAACACTGATGGAGTTACGTTGACTGGAGATTGTTTGTTTTCACACAAAAATGCCTTGAATAAGCCAAGGGGGGTCTCGGCCAGAGGAAGGCCGTGTAAGGCTTGCACAATCCTTAAATCATAATAAAAGCACAAACTATTGCTTGGCCAAGGCCTACCTTAAAGCCTCAGGTTTTCAAAGCCCATATTGATGACAGTACTTTAAAGATGATCCTCCAGAGAAGCAGCTGTTGTTTCACTCCTGGCAGCCACAGGATGCATCACACTAACAAGGCCTCATGTTCAACCTGAACACCTGATAGCAGCGGGGATCCGACTGAGCTGTGGGTTAATGTGGGAAGACCAGTTTGCTTTTCCCATCCACGGAAGAAAATGCAGCGGGGAGCCGCAGCACCTCGCGTAAACAAATCACCAGCTCCAGCATCATTACCGTACTGCACGCAGCGAAGCGCAGCAACGGTCCTCCTGCTACGCCGACGCGTTCATGGCCTGGTTTATATATAAATAAAAGTGCATTGATTGCCGGTCTTTGAACGCAGCATCCCGTCGCATTTGCGTCAGAAGTTGATAGTCACGTTGAAACAGGCTGACTTCTGCCTGCTACCAGAGCAAGTGGATCCAAATGCTAAATTATACACTCAGTGTGTGTGTGTGTTTGCGTATGTGTCTGTGTCATGGTATACTAACATTATGCAATGTCCAGGCCAGCAGGGGTGTGGGAGCATGACCCGCATTTACTACCAGAAGGAGCGCTGACGGATGTCACCATAACTTCCAACGTCAAGGCGGTGCTGAAGTGATAGTTGTACAAGCTTACAGCCATCTATGCTCAGGTGACTCGGGACCGAGATGCGTGTCTGCTTAAACTCAACACCTTCTGCTTTGTCAACTTGTTCAAAACCTCTGCAAAGGTGAGAAAAGGGGATTTCAATAGTGGACCATGAACTAATGATGAAAATAGGCCTTTGGTTGCATTTATGAGAACTCAAACACACAAATCCTGTCTGCCAACATTGTTAATGAGAAAAGAGCCAAAACCAGTAAGGAAATTATGTAGACACTTCATTTTCCAGAGACTGGTCTGAGGTCAGCACCAAGTTTGTCTCGTCTCTGGGAGACACTAGTGTGTAAACAGTAAAGCTCACACATTAGTTTCTCATTAGCTTAACACCAAAATCAGACAGGTGAGATCCTTTTGATGTATTTTTCGGTTTGACATTACATTAGGAGTAAAAGTAATTTAAGAAAACATAATCTGCCCCTAAATTATTTAGTAAAAAGAAAAATGCGGCAACATTTGGTCTGACTGGATCCGAGCTGTTAGCTGATGCTGCTACATCCGATCCGCGGTGCCCCATGTGCAGAGGGAAATGATCACCCTGCAGAACAACAGGGGACTTCAGTGTCTGCAGGAAGACTCCAACATCCAGGAGGCAGCAAACCACCTGGTGACCAACCAAAGTCCCCAGAGCGGGAGCCCAGCACCCTGGGGGCCCCAGAGCCACCAAGGGGCTCCTCCACTGCTCCTCGTGTGTGAAATGATGATGGGAAACAAACAGGATGTGAAGCTGAACAATATTCTGCTCACATGTGCAGTCGCCATGGACGACACCTGAACTGAGTCAAAGAGACGTTTTAAAGGTGGAATTAACATGTTAAAATAATCAAATGTTGCTGATTTTATTATAGTCTGGATTGGAATAGACAGTCTGATGAAGTGGGGCTCAAACTCTGCTGGGGGATGTGTGTTATATCAAAGGTGTGTGTGTGTGTGTTTGTCTGTCCGTGCGTGTGTGTGTGTGGTCAGGGTAATATTGCTGCAATAGAATGATGCTAGAATATAGAAGAGTTCCTTCAAATATACAAGATTACATTCACAACATTTTCATCGCTTTTCCTCACATGTTCGTCACTAACACAATCTCCCCAATAGCCTCCTTCATCTACTGCTCCTTGAAAATCGATTGTATAGAATCTCATCAACCCCCCCCTCCCGTGTGATGATGCAGCCTTCTGCTTTAAGACCCCCTCTTCGGAGCCGCAGCGGCCTCCTCCTGCTGTCACCTGATTCATCTACTGCCATTTTACACAAGTTTGAGTGACAAAAAAAGATCGGGGCTGGCCTATCGGCAACCTCACCACAGAAAAACACCCTTTTGTGAGGAGAGAAAAAAAAAAAAAAAAAATCAAAGCAGCCGAGGCTGGATGCAGCAGCGCAGGGAGCCGTGCACGTCAGAGAGGTGCCTGCACACATTCAGAGGAGAAACCGGCCGAAGGGCAGCCAAAAACCCACAAAGGACAATGCTTTTATATCGGCTCTGAGGGACACGAAGCCTCCTTGCGGGCGATGCCGCATAGATCTGATTCTTTGCCATTTTGGATCCGCTCGCCCGCCGCTGGCAGCAGCTTTTTCAGGGATTTATTGTGCTGTCCTCTGATTTAAAGCTCAATATCACTGACTTTTCCTGACAGAGATCCGCATCTTATTCTCGGGATCATCATGACGCCGTCGACTGATTTTTAGCTGCTGGCCTGTGTTTGACCGTCTGCTGGTTTATTTAGCCGCCGCATGAATTCTCCCATCGGATTCTCACCGGTGAACGCTGCTGCCCTCCTCCTCCTCCACCTCCTCCACCACCACCTCCTCCTCCCCCTCCTACTCGCAGAGGGCACTACCCTCCTCCCTGCAGCCGCTAAAGACATTTTGATCATCCGCCCCGGTTCCCCCCACCACTCGACCATCGCACCGCCTGCCTCCTCTTCCTCCTCCACCAGCACCAGCACCACCTCCTCCTCAGAAACATGTCGGGACAGTCTCTGACAGACCGGATCGCCGCCGCGCAGCACAGCATGACCGGTTCTGCCATCAGCAAAGCCGTCTGCAAGGCCACGACGCACGAAGTCAGCGGACCCAAGAAGAAACACCTTGACTGTAGGTTAAACCTTTTACTGTACATATCGTGCATGCGTTAAGCAAGCCGCCGCCGTCTTTCCTCACAAAGGGCAGCTTGTATGAACAGCATCTAGTGCACCCCCTCTCTCCCTTTGCCTCCCCCCTCCTTCCCTCTCATCCGGCCCGTTCCTTTGACGAGGCACCGTCACATTCCCATAGACCGCACTCCGGCTGCTGTAAAACGATTATTCAGGTCTGTGCATGTCACTTAGGGAAACAGAACACGTTGCTAGGGGCTAATAATGGTGCAACCAGCGGCTTTACATTGAGGGCCCATCCATTAACGCCACTATCAGCGGTAGCTCCAATCCTCCGGGGACGCAGGAAGTGGCCAGAACGGGATGCGCGTTTTTTCTCATCCCGGATTCAAGTTCAGTGTCATGTCTCCAGGTGTGTTATAAGCAGTAATGAGCTTGATGCTGCTGTCAGAGCTGCTGGAGATGCAGAGAGACCGAGAAGGTGTTCAAATCCAATGCTGGTGTCAGTACAGCTCCTCTGCCTCCACTCAGCTGGTTACCATGGTGTGAGAGCTGCAGCACAGCCAGGACCAGGCAGAGCAGAGGGACATTCACATGGACATGCTGGACACCCCAAGCGGGGGCTTCTGCAGCTCATCATGGTCACACAGGAGCTGAGGAGACATGGTGACAGGCAGGCCGGTGAGCAGGCAGGTAGACAGAAAGACAGACAGGCAGGCAGACCCAGCGAAATGAGTTGCTGGTGGGGGTGTGAAGTAAAAGGGCTCAAGAGGTAATCAGCCAGAGCATCAGATGTTTGCCAAAGCGCTCCACACCCAGGCTGTCAGCAGTCTGGCAGTGGGGGGCATGCTGCCCCACAGGAACTGCCTGCGTCCCACTACTGCCGCCACGTTAAGAGGAACTCAGGAAGAACCTGACGTCATGATGCTGCTGGGGAGGAAAGGTTCCTCAGCAGATTAATGCTGAGCTTCAGTCGGCTGTCCGGGTAGGGATGTGGGTTATCTAGTCCTGATTGTTTTACGCCTGCGTCATGCTGACAGTTCTCCATTAGCACCACCCAGTCTGAAGCTCAGCTATAGTAATTTAAATCATATTTCAAGGTCTTTACCAGTGACAGGAACATAATGGGTGTTTGCTGGTAAAAGGTCTGAAGTGACTGTTTTAACAGACGGTAGCAGACCTTCAGTTCAGCCAGGATGCCAAGCTCCTTCCACCACCAGTGGGAAGTCTCAGAAATGTCAAAAGGGTCCAAAAATACACCCAGAACATTTACATGGCAAACCTTTATCCATCAGCTAGATTCTAAAAGGCGCCACATCAGCGCTCTCAAGGACAATTAGGTTTCTCTCAGAGTGGGTCAGTTTACTGCAGAGGTGATTTTATGAGGCACTTATGCTCCCAGCTGCCTCTGGTTCTGGTTCTGGGGGCTGATGGAGTAACGTGTGGCGTTCTGGCGCCACTGACCACCCTTAGCAAATGTTTTATTTTAGCAGTCTGAGGGTGATCTCTTCTTCCTGCCCAGCGAGAAGCACGTTCTACAAACAGGTTCTGAAACCAAAACACTTCTGCAGGTAAACCAAAAGGAACATCAGTGTGACAATGTCAGGCCATGAGAGGCATTTGAGACATTAGCAGGATGGTGTTCACCGCTTCAGGAGGAGGAGCAGAAATTAGTGTCACGTTGGATTTTCTTCCAACTTTCTCAGAAACAAACAAACAAAAGAACTACTGGTTTTTGCAGAACATGAATGTTCCTTGCTGGCTGTCCAAGATGTTATGGAGCTGAATAGGAACATTGAGGAAAGGCTGTAGGTGGTCCAAGATGTTTTAGAGGTGAGGAGGAATGTTGAGGAAGGGCCGTAGGTGGTCCAAGATGTTCTGGAGGTGAGGAGGAATGATGAGGAAGGGCCTGTCTGCACATGAGGATTCAGCTGAATTTGACATGCTCATTGAGGCTCATCAATGAGTCTCATCATCATCTGCTGCAACAGATGCTCCACTCTGTCATCACAGGTGGTCTTGTTGTCATAAGAAGGTGCAGAAAACCTTGAGGGTTGTGCTTTTTTTCGCAAATTTCCAAGCTTCGGTAACACTGCGATTCTAATGTTTGCTCGGTTTTCCAGACGATGTTTCCTCCAGTTGGTGTTTATTTCATGGCGTGCGGCAGTAAATGTGTGTGTGTGTGTGTAGGGGGGGCATCAGGAAGTTACAGTCTAAGCTGCACACAAGCCTTTAGAGTAGCTGACATGAGGCAGAAGCAGCTCAGTGATCCTCGGGACAGAGCCGTAGATGTGGGTAAAGGCTGAAGAGAATGACAACAAGGACATCACTTGGCCCTTTCTCCAAAGGTAGACCACGATAAATCAAATGCTATTCAAATGGGGGTCCCCATTTTTTGTTGCCATATGATATCATGACCTTGACAGAGTGGACGATGACACAAACGGCCAATGCTGATTATTTACCAGCTCCATAGCAAATGATGAGCATGACAGAGAGAGTAATGGGGTTTGGCTGTGGCTCGTGTATGGCTGAGATAGTGGAGCGTTCGGTGACAGGAGGCGGATTTATCACACGCGCAAGAGTAATCAGACCAGAAACGACCTTCTTGTCCGCAGTAAGTTCTGAGTCAACTGGAAATATGTCTAGTTGGGTGTCCTTGTTGTGATTGTGATACATTTCCAGTGGACCTCTGGGTGCTCTACAGTGCGGAGACACACAGGACAGATCAGCTCCACCAGAGTTTCATCGGTTTAAACTCTCACATTTACGTATGTTTAAGTTGCTCTGATCTTAAATGACCTACTGACCTCTGACCCCGCTGACCGGCAGTTTGTTTTAATGAATATGATGTATTTCCCTGATCTCTGCCTATTCTCTCCTCTACCTGTCCTCCTCCTTCTCCTCTCCCTCTCTACCGAGCCATCCATCAGCAGGAGGGTCCCCCTACATGAGCGTGGTCCTGCTCAAGGTTTCTTCCTGTTAAAGGGGAGTTTTACCTTGCCACTGTTGCTTGTTGGGGGTCAGGCCCTGGGATTCTGTAGTGCCTAGAAACAATTTTGATTGTAACAGATGCTATATAAATAAAGATTGATTGATTGATTGATTGATGGATTGATTGATTGATTGATTGATTGATTGATTGATTGATTGATTGATTGATTGATTGATTGATTGATTGATTAAATTTCATCTGAATTCCACATGACAAAACTGACACTTCATCCAAAGTCGAGCCCTTGAACCTGTTTATTTCTTTAACCCACGTACAAGCATTCATCAATCTTATTTCTAATCATGCTATTGATTTGAAATAATAATATAATTGATTATGCACTTTTTCCTTCATGGACTGCAGCTTATCAATGATCCCAGCTGGTATCACCCTGTCAATAGTTCATCAAATGCTGCTTTTTGACACTGGCACGGGTCACTGCTAGCATCTTAGCTGATGAATGACCACACACAGCAACACAGGTGGGTCCAACACAGAAACCATTGTGTGTGTGGTTATAGACAGGCAGCAGCTTGACAACTAAAATATTGCTTTCAACAAGCTCCTTTCTGCTCTGCCGCAGCGACGCGTTCTGCAAAATGACACAGCTGCTAAAAGATGGAGATAGGGCCATTTTGCCAGTTTTTCAGCAGCGTGCTGACATTATTTACATCATTAAGAATGAAAAGATATGAGCAAACTCTTCCTTAGCAGATGTGCCAGCAGTCATTCAGATCTAAGGCACTAGCACTAGCATTGTTACACATGTTCCCCATGTAACTTTAGCCGCTAACAGGCTAAGCTTAAAATCCCTGCTGGGAGCAGTGAAGCTTCCAACAGTTGATTTATTTACCTCCCAGACTGTGGACCATAGTTCCACTTTTATAATGCCGTCAAAGCTTTTCTAGAATGTGTGTGCTCTTCCTCTGTAGAAGAAACATTAGTTAGTCAGAATCAATATGGTCTTATTAATTATTGAGCCAGACAAAATACACAAACCATTAACAATGGACGCGTCATGACTTAACACTACTGTTGTCACAGTTTGAGATTGAATTAGCAGGTAACAACTCCCAGTAATTGTGGGATAATTGCAGTAATTCTACCTCTTTTCTCCATCCTCTCACTTCTCTGTCATTTACAGCTACTGGAAAGATCCCAGATTTTCTTCAGTGAGCATGTGAAGACCATAAAAAAGAAAGCCGCTTGTTTGTATTTCAGCTTTCTTTTTTATTGAAGTTTTAGAGATTTGAAGCAATTAGGTGCCTTTTGGTGATTTTGCTGTTGATTTTGCTGCCGATTCTGGGTTTGACGGTATCAGATCTCACCTCTGATCATGCATCAGTAACCAGCTCAAATGCTCCATCTCCTCTTCTGAGGTGATAGCGTATCCTGTCCTGATTGGTTCCCATTGTGTGAACAGCCCCTATGTGAAATAATCCGTTTTTCCTTTATTTGGATGCCTGTATTAATGGAGTTAAAACACATGTGTGTTGGTTCATGAGGACTCAACCTACAACATCTGGGCGGTTCTAAATCCCGATTGAGTGTTGCCATAGAGCTGCTGCATTTACACCATGCTTCTCTGTTTTGTGCCCCCCCCAGACCTGATTCACTGCACCAATGAGCTGAACGTCAGCATCCCCCACCTGGCAGACACCTTGCTGGAGCGCACCTCCAGCAACAGCTGGATTGTGGTTTTCAAAGCGCTCATCACCACCCACCACCTCATGATGTACGGCAACGAGGTGAGCCCCCAGGCACGGCCACAAGCTTCAGCATTCACACCCATGCTGGGCAAATTCAGATGTTTATTATCTTCCATGACAATAATAGTTCTCAGCTATTAACTGATTTAACGAGAGTTAACTACTGTCTGCCTGGGATAAAAACATTCACTTCATTTAGATTCTTAGCAAGAATGTGTTAAATAAATATGGGGATTTGTCCCATTTTTGAATAACAATGATAAAATCTTGTGTTCTGGACCCATGATGGAATCTTACTAAATTAAAGATCAATCTATTAACCTCTGTAATAATTCATAGATAAATTAGTTTTGCAACAGGTGAAAAACTGTAAATACAACAAAAATGTCATTACAACCAGCATCTTTGTTCTGTGGGCTTATGCACACACACACACACACACACACACACACACACACACACACACACACACACACACAAATACTGCAAGATAGTGAGTTTGCTAATCACTCACTCTGCGTGTTGACATTTTGCTTGCTAGGTTGTAGCGATTCCTCTCCCTTGAAGCGTGTTTCTTTGATGCATCTTCTTCGTGTCAGATGAGGAGCGACAAGGTCTCCGGCTGACATTTGGATGGTCGACATGAAAAAGCAGCCACATTTACTCACACAACAGGAATATCAGAGCACTCTAAAGACCACAGCAGAGTCAGGCTGCGTTTAAAAACACAGCGATCAACAAAAGTCGCCATATTTTGGAGTATCTGTCAACCATTCAGCTTTGACCTGATTGGGGAAAAACCAAAAATGCAACTCTTCTTCCACTTTTGAATGCTACTAAAACTGAGTCTAGGGATGTTATAAATGTTACCAAGTGGGTTTTATACAGCTTATAGATCTTTTACTCTAAAGATTATTGCTATTTTGCCGTTTTTCCACAGCCACGAGACTTAAAATCGCTAACTGAGGACAAGGAGGCAGATTTAAACGTGTAAAAGAGTATCAGATGGAACGTGTTGGCAGGTAAACCTTCAGGTGAGACACTAACTCTCTATCTTCCATCTTCCAGAGATTGATGCAGTACGTCGCCTCCAGAAATGCGCTGTTCAACCTCAACAACTTCCTCGATAAGGCGGCGCTACAAGGTGATTTAAGGCCGTCTGGATGCTCGTAAACCAAGCAGTGACTTTATGTTGGAGTCTCTTTGCCCCAATAAGCTCATTTTAAAGTCCAGGAGCTCTAAAGCTGCTGTTCGGAATTTAAAAAAAGACAATAAACAAGCCTTGGGGTAGTGAATGTTGCCAAATGGAAAGAGAGTTTGCGGTCTTGTAATGCGTGTTTTAACTGCAGTGCCCCCTGTCTGTCTTCCAGGGTATAAAATGTCCACTTTCATCAGACGCTACAGTCGTTACCTGAACGAAAAAGCAACATCCTACAGAACAGCAGCCGTGGACTTCACCAAGATGAAGAGAGGGTAACGATCTGCAAACACGTCTGAGCATCAGATATAAACTGGTATCAGACCTGCACTGACATCAGACCTGTACTGGTATTAGATCTGTATAGACCTGTACTGGTATCAGACCTGCACTGGTATCAGACCTGTACTCATATCATACCTGCACTGGTATTAGATCTGTATAGACCTGTACTGGTATTAGAGCTGAACTGGTTTCAGACTTGGACTGGTATCAGTCCTGCACTGGCATCAGACCTGTACTGGTATCACACCTGGACTTGTATCAGACCTGCACCTGTATTAGACTTGGACTGGTATCAGACCTGCACTGGTATCAGACCTGTACTCATATCAGACCTGCACTGGTATTAGATCTGTATAGACCTGTACTGGTATCAGAACTGTCCTGGGATCAGACTTGGACTGGTATCAGACCTGTACTGTATCAGACCTGCACTGGTATCAGACTTGGACTGGCATTAGACCTGGACTGGTATCAGATCTGTACAGACCTGCACTGGCATCAGACCGGTACTGGCATCACACCTGGACTTGTATCAGACCTGCACCTGTATCAGACCTGTACTGGTATCAGACCTGTACTGGTATCACACCTGTACAAATCTGTACTGGTATCAGACCTAGACTATGCGACCTGGACGTATAAGACCTGGACTGGTATCAAACCTGCACTCTCTGCCCATTTCACGCCTGTTTGCTGTTGCATGTCCTTCCGCCAGGGCCGATGGTGTGATGCGCACAATGAACACTGAGAAGTTAATTAAAACTCTGCCCACAATACAGAACCAGCTAGATGCGCTGCTGGATTTCCAGGTAAAAGAGCAGGAAAAGAGCAGCCATGGTTCTGATCTGGACCTGCTTCATCTCACACTTTTCCCTTCCTCAGCCCAACTCCAATGAGCTGACCAATGGCGTGATCAACACAGCCTTCATGCTGCTGTTCAAAGACTCCATTCGCCTTTTTGCGGCCTACAATGAAGGAGTCATCAACATGCTGGGTGAGTCCTGGGGTCCTGGGTCAGGACTGTTTGTGTTCATGCAGTGAAACATCTGAGTGGGACTCCATCTTCGTCAAAGACAGCTCCACTACCATCTCGAAGCTGGACTGGAGCAGGAGCAGTCCCTGCTCAATGTTGATGTTTGGAGTGACGACTGAGGCTTGACAGTAGCGTTTGTAGGGCAGAGGCATGTTTGCAGGGACATTTGTGTCTCAGGTGGATGCAGCAGAGATGCTTCCAGTACATTTTAGATTTCATCCAAAGCTCAAACAGACATTGAGGAATGGTCCAGAACCTTCTACCGATGTCTCTGGAGTTCATATAGTTCTTCCTTCCAAAATTATCTATGACATTATTCAGACTTACAGCATTTGGTCGTACTAAAGATTCTTTTGTACATGTTCTTGTGATGCACAGAGAAATACTTTGACATGAAGAAGAACCAGTGCAAAGAAGCCCTGGAAATCTACAAGACTTTCCTCAACAGGATGACCAAGTTGTCTGAGTTCCTGAAGGTGGCAGAGGTAAGGTCTCCGTGGTGCTGAGAGGAATCAGGAAGAGCAGCAGCCAGAACATCAGTCCGAGCAAGTTTCCCAGCTCAATCTGAACTGTCGAGGAACCATCCAGCTCACACTGTGGAGACTTGCTCCAGACTGCTGATTCCTGTGGACTCAGTCACCTGATCAGGTTCCTGATCAAGTTCAAGAAGGACTCTGAATCAGTCACCTGATCAGGTTCTCGAAGGACTCTGAGTTAGTCACCTCTTCAGGTTCCTGATCAGGTTCCCAAACTACACTGAGTCAGTCACCTGATCAGGTTCCCGAAGGACTCTTAGTCAGTCACCTGATCAGGTTCCCGGAGTCAGTCACCTGATCAGGTTCTAGAAGGACTCTGAATCAGTCACCTGATCAGGTTCCCGAAGGACTCTTAGTCAGTCACCTGATCAGGTTCCCGAAGGACTCTTCCCCATAATCTTCTTATCTCTATCCCTTGATTTCCCGCAATTTCTGTGCTGGGAGGGTTTTACTCCTTAACTGTGGTTACTGCCTGAGCTGTAGCCTCTCAGGAGCCTTCCAGACCAGGGACCCTCACGTGCTGCCTGATCATCTGCCTGCACTGCATGAACAACCCAGCTCACTTACCCCCCCACCCCCACCCCCACCCCCACCCCCAAATATCCCCCCTCCCTCTCTCTCTCTCCCCTAGCCCCCATTCCAATAATCAATAAGAAGGTTTGGGGAGCAGCTGAATAATGTTGACTTTAAGCTCTCATTCATTTTACCTGTCTAACCCAAAACAGTGTTGTCTGTGTCCCCGTCCTCCTCTCTGTCTTTTCAAAAGTCAACATTAGTTTTGGATGTTACTTTCCTCTTCGTCATGTGACCTGTTGTCTGCCCTCAGCCTTGTCAGTCAGTCAGTCAGTCAGTCAGTCAGCCAGCCAGCCAGCCACCCAGTGCTCTGCCTTCATATCAGTGTGTGTGTGTGTGTGTGTGTGTGTGTGTGCGTGTGTGTGTGTGTGTTTCTGTGTGTGTGCCCCTATATGTGCCTCTTCAGAGCCTTTTAGTGTGTGTTTATGTGTTTGTTAGTGTGTGCATGCTCCCCCTTCCTCTCCTCCCTGTTGTCTTTCCTTTGTTTCCCTCTCTAACCACTGCATGAATTAATGAATGCCCGGGTTTGATTCTTCTTTCTCCTTCCTCCTCTTCTTCCTCCTTCACAAGCCTCTTCCCTCCTTTTTTGTATGTTTTTGTTCCTTATTTTTTTACTACATTGGGTTTCTCTTTTGGTTTCATTTGCCCTCCTCCTCCTCCTCCCCCACCCCCTTCTTGTGACACAGCGAGTTGGGATAGATCAGGGCGACAGCCCCGATCTCACACAGGTCAGTCTACATCTCATCTCAATCAACCACTCAGTCAACCAGTATTGAGAGTCAAGTCAATCCCATAATGCTTCATTTTTAAACGCTCCCGTTCCCTACTCACCCTACAGACCTGCCCACACTGCAGCTGCCCCCTTCCTCCTCCTCTCTTCTCCACTCTCCTTTGCCGTTTTTCTGCTTTTCCTCTGTGAGTCCAGAGTAGAGAAACGGATCAGTGATGCCTCTGAGTAGCTTTGAGCACAATTTGCAGGATTCTCTCCTTTTTTATATCTGACTCATTTTTAGCACCAATTTCACTGAGGTAAGAGAAGGCAGCGTTCATGAGGTCCAGAGATAAAAGCAGATAAAAGTAGTCTGGATTGTATTTTTCACAGAACTTGTAGGACTTTGCGTCATTTTTAGGGTTTGTTACACAAACGTCAGCTGTGTCAAATCCGATTTTTTTGCCCTCATGAGCAGTGTTCCAATAATCTTCCCAAAGAAAACTTGTGTCCCGTTAGCTGTGGGGAGAGCAGCGAATGGCTTTAATCGAGTCGTTTTCTGCAAGTCTGACTTGGACAGGTGTGCATAACGCCCTCATCAGCACTACACATCATGCCAGTAACTCCAAATGAACTTCAGAGGTTTTTCTAATCAGGACACAGTGCTGCCTTTTCAAACTCACCTGCATGTCTGTAGTGCTCATGAAGACCTTATAGGCCCTTGTTCAACCACATTGAGCTCCAGATTTGTGTGTTTTACTTTCAAACAAACTAGAATATTCTAGATGTCTCTGGAGAAGGGTGTCCAGAATTCTCACTTTACTCTCTTTCCCCCCTAAAATGAGTATTTGAGTAATCTTTTCTTTGCTTTGTTGCGTCTGCATCGTGTTTCCTGGTGCTGGCATGTAAACGTCTGGGTGAAATCCAGGGTGTCACATGCACAACTCATCCATCTTTTCTGTTTTTGATCAATAGTGCCACCCATCTGCTGAATGTGTACACCTGGTCGTTCACCAGAGGTTTACATCTCACCGAGTTAACTTCCTCGGCTTCCAGCGGAGCGTGATCTGTTCTTCAAATGTCATGAATAATTGATTCAGAGCTTCCCTGGAAACCACAAGTTAACTCTGGATTTCTGGGTTGTGGTTCCTTCGTGTGTGTTTATGAGAGAACTTGTGCTGCTGGCTTGTGCATGAGCTCATTAGAGGCTCCAGAGGTTTGTCTGTGGTGTTTTGGTCCTGGACCCTGCAGGAAGGAGGCTGTGCTCTGTCGTGACCCGCCGGTCCTGCCTGCATGATCTGAGGCTGATGTGTGCATGTTGGTCAACTAAACCTGATGAAACCAAATGCAAAAAAAGCAATTTTTAAGATCTGAGGATGGATTCTTAACATCTCTTCCTGCTTAGTGTGTAAGAGTTTACATGAGATTATGGGAGTGTCAGACAGCAGCGTGTCCAACTGTTTCAGTTAGTGGTCCTTCTAACTTCTCCTCCTCAAACCCATTTTGCCTCCTCAGGCCCCCAGTTCTCTCTTAGAGGCTCTGGAGCAGCATCTAGCCTCCCTGGAAGGCAGGAAGCTCAAGGATCTATCCATCGCCAGCAGGTATCACCAATGTGATGCATCATTCCTGCCGGTTTTGGGGAATGATGTGCAATATTCCAGCACCTCCACAGCAGCACCATGGCAACCAGATGTAATCTGCACCCACTCAACCCAGTGTTTGTGTTTCCATCCCAGCACATTTGGTTCAGAATTCCAAACCAAATTAGAACAGAATCTTTAAAAAAAAAGCTGCTGAGTGACAACACTACATAAACTGTTCACTTGTGAAAAGTACCAAATGGACTCATCAGAATCATCAGGATCGCACATTTGCTCTTAGAAACCCTGACAAGGGTGTGGAACTTGAAACCAGCACATCTATTATACTGGAAGTTCCTCTTTGAACCTTTCAGCTACAGTCAAGAACGCTGCAGACTCGTGCATGTGTGTCCCCCTCTTAGATCCAGCACTTTGTCTAGTGCAGTGTCCTCTCTGTCCAGCACTGGACTCTCTCTCAGCTGTATTGAGGACAAAACAGAAGACAACAGACTGCAGCAGCACAAGGTGAGACACAGCTCAACGCTGATACAAAAACACACCTGTGGTGGGATGACTGCTGCTCTGCCTGTCTGTCTGTCTTCCCGTCCGTCCATCCTGTCTGCCTGCCCACCTGCTCGTCCTGAGTGCCTGTCCGCCTGCCTTCCTGCCTGCCTGCATGTCTGCCTGCCTGCCTGCCTGCCTGCCTACCTGTCTGTCTGTCTGTCTGTCTGTCTGTCTGTCTGTCTGTCTGTCTGTCTGTCTGTCTGTCTGTCTGTCTGTCTGTCTGTCTGTCTGTCTGCATACTTGCCTGCCTGCCTGTCTGTCTGATGTAGAAAGATGCAGTATTCTTCATTAAACTGCAGAAACCTTGAGAACAATTCAAAAAGAGATAAAGGAAGCATAGAAATATGACTGGAGGGTTTTCAGTGACCACCGACGCTTCTTTCAACAAACTACGCAGGATGACGGCCACAAGATGAACGATATTCAGACACCCAACGCGTCGCCCAGCACCCAGTCAGTGGGCAGTGGTCACAGCAGCGGAGGAGCCACAGACCTGTTCTCCAACTCAACCATCGTACCGGTCAACAACCAGTGAGTCCAGCTTCCAAAGAGCCTCAGCAGTAGCACTTTGATCATCTGTCAAGCTGAAGGACAGAGATAATCAGGGCAGCTTGCTAAAACAATGAAATAATAAAGAACCATTCAATTCTGAATATTAACTTTAATGAAGATCTTCAATTCAGAATCATTTTGAATTGTTATCCCTCTGGTGACGCCCCATCAGCATTCTCATTACTAATTAGTGTAGCTTATTAACCCTTTATTACTGATCTTATGTTTACAGTTGAAGTGTGTTCCTTGCTGATCTGTTCAGGAAAAGCCTTTGAGTCACCGATGCCGTTTTCTTCCTGTAGTGTTGCAAACCTGAGTGGTGAACTGTTCACCCTGCAGCCCAACTTCAGCCCCATCCAGACCACACACACTGTGTCCAACAACAACAACAACGCCTGGGGAGGTGCATGTGCGCACACACACGCACACACACACTCACCCACCCACCCACACACACACACACACACACACACACACACACACACAAACATGGTATAATGCAGCAGTAATGGGTGAATAATGCCAGGATGTGTTGTGACACTGATGTTTTGCTGTTTCCTGCTCCTGACTCATTTCACTTCTTTTTTCCTCCTATGTTGCTATGGCAACCTTTAATTTCAGGTGACTTGCTAAAACCAGCCCCCCCCCCCCAAATCCACAGTCCTGGGGCCCCACTGCACTGTGGGAAAATGCTGCCGGGCGACTTGGACTCTTCATTAGCCAACCTCGTTGGAAGTAAGTTGTCTGTACCTTTGTCTGTTCCTCCAACCGTTCTTCTGTCTGTCCCCCCATCCGTATTTCTGTCCGTTCCTCCATCCATTCCTCTGTCTGTTCCTCTCTCCATTCTCCCACCCATCCCTCCATTCACACCTCAGTCTGTCCCTCCATCCGTACCTCTGTCCGTTCATCCCTCTCTCTGTCTGTTACTCCATCCATCCCTCCATCCATCACTGTTTCTGCCATCCTTCTTTCCTTCCCTCTCAGCTGACGGTAAATTTTTCTGTCCTCCTTTTAGACCTTCAGTTTGGGGGGACGCCAGCTAAAAAGTGAGTTTTGGAAGACATCAGATGGTAACCTGACTCGGGTGTGGCTGGAGGCTGATTTGTCTCCTGTCCTGTTTAATCCCAGACCAGAGCTCCAGTGGAGCCAGCTGGTGGAGAAGAAGCCGACAGGAGGGGGCGGCTGGCAGTCAAAGACAATGTGCACCAGCACCAACTGGACTCATGCCACCCATCCCATGGCGCCTGCCCCCATGCCTGTCCCTCAGATGGTAAAGCCTTTATGTTTGGTACATGCAGCTTTAGTCCCACTTGCGGCTGTCCTCCACCCCCTGTTGTGTCAGCTGATGCATCTCTGGACAGACGAGGGGATGTAACAGCAGTCGGTGTTACTCTCCCAGGAATGATTGCTTGTTAACTGCTGCAATCCACCTTCGGGTGTAAATTTGCCCTAAAATTGATCAAATAGTCTCTTTTTTCCCACTGTTAAAGGTGTGTGTCCTTTCTGCTCAGCTTTACTCTTCTACACCGCTCTTCTATTCAATCTGAGATCATCTGTTAAATTTTGAAATGATTGGCCTCTCAGTCAGTCACTCATTTAACATTCAGGAAGGTGGCGGCTTGGTTCCAATCATATGAATAAAGTTTACCTCCTCAGCATGAACATTCCTTTTTTTCATTCCTTTTTCTTTAACTCCCACAGAATGGGATGATCTACACTGGCTACGTGAGTACTTTTCTTCCCTCCTCCTAATAAATTCTCTCCTTTGTGCCTGAAGGCATCCAGAACATCTGATTTGGATGGTTTCTATCACATTAATTGTGATGGAAACAGGATGATTCCAGCATAAAGCTGCACTGGCGCTGGTGTTTGGAACATGTTTGAAGACATCTCAGACACTGTGACAGAACCAGAACTGCTGTCACTTTCTTGCCCAGACTAAGACTTGTGGTCTTTTATCCCGCCAGGCTCCAGCACCAATGGCTTTTCCTATGACAACACCCCAAGTGCCTGTGTATGGAATGGTAGGGCACACTCCTATCTCCCAGCCCCTGCAAGGCCTGTCTGCTCTGTACCTGATTATATTCTGTCTCCTTCTCCACATGTTGTTTGCCCCTCACAAGCTCCCTCCTCAGATGAGTCATCAAATGGGGGGGGTTCCCATGATGCCCCCACAGCCTGTTATGTACAACCAGCCAGTCCTGAGACCCACCAACCCCTTTGGGCCCATACCAGGGACCCAGGTACAAAGTGGGAAGTGCTTCATATCAGTTGTTTGAGTTTAAACCATTGATGGGGGTAAATATTGAATAAGCAGGTTATTTACAGGTTAAAACAAAAGAATAGTTGTTTCTTTAAATCTGCAACAGCAAAAACACAAAACAGCCAAGAATCCCAACTGCTGCAACCATTCCCAATGACATCTCAGAGTCCCTCAGGATCAAATCATTCTAATTTGGCCAAATGCTGCCTTTATCAACAATGCTGTGAATACTAATGTGGTGAGATTCAGCAGAACAAACAAGTGTATTTTGATCAATTAGCCCCAAGCTAAGAATAAGGAGATGGCCTAGTGAGCACTCGCTCTTGCTGGGGATGGGTTGTTCTGCTAGTCTAGGGGGTGGCGGGCTGGTCAATCGAAGCTGGCACACTTAAAAAGCTGTTTAGTTTAAATAAATTAGTCTCATTCTCTCCCTCCTTGTGTCCTCTACAGATGCACTTCATGTAGGGCCGGCGTGGTAACTATGGCAACAAAGCTGACAGAAAAGGGAGGGATGGAGGGCAAGAGTCACAGAAAACACATCCAGTGCTGCAGGAAGGATGGAGCTGATGAGAAGGGAGGGGGCATCTGAATCTTGCTACCCTCTCGTCTCCTCTCTTTCGACATGAGGCTCGTGATCGTCATCAAATCTATTGTGTTGAGGCACCAACAGCCTCAGCATCAGTCACGCTCATCCTTGGTTTAATCGCCAATTGAAAGGATAATTATGACCCGGGAGGACACTGCGCTGACTGACAGCTCTGGGATCCCCGTCCCTAAGGTGACCCCCACCACCACCGTTCCATCAGTCTTGGGGGATCTGGATTGTTTGCTGGCACTTTACTCAGTGTGACCTTTGCCAAGGGCGTGCGTTTATGCAGGCGATTTTTATTGCGTTCCCCGTCTTTCGTTAACAACCGCCAGACTTGAGATGTGCTGGATTTGAATATGTGACCCCACCTTTTTTTTTCTACATTTCAACACTCTGCATCAGCATCAACATCTACTGAGACTTTTTAAGATCATGTTTGTTCATTGTTGCCAACTTTGTGTCCAGAATCCAGCGTGGAACAGTAGTTTTGGTGTGTGTGTGTGTGCGTGTGTGCGTGCATGCATTTCTATTTTGGTACCTGATGTCATTGCTGTGTTGGCAGATACAAATGTGTTACTGCACTGGAACTAACTGATAAAAGCACTGAGCCAGACCCAGGCATCACATTTGGATGTAAACCTCTTAACACTAACTTTGCTACTCGCTGTATAAAGTCTATTTTAGCCCCCCCATTCCCCCCCACCTGTGCAATATCACGTAACCTTGTCGATGTCAATCATTTGGAGGTAGTTCAGAGGCTATCTCCTACTGTCGTGTTCTTATCGTGTGTCTGCATCAAGTTTGTGTACAGTCATTTTGCTTAACTTGGATGGCCTGTTCCGTTTCCATGCTGCTCGAAAAGCAGCTGAAATGCACTGAGAGCCCGACAGAGAGCCCGGCTGTTCTAAGAAGGGCTGTTCTCAGTCTTGAGCG
The DNA here is from genome assembly GCF_901000725.2 of Takifugu rubripes. Taxonomy (NCBI): domain Eukaryota; kingdom Metazoa; phylum Chordata; class Actinopteri; order Tetraodontiformes; family Tetraodontidae; genus Takifugu; species Takifugu rubripes. The sequence goes on from NC_042299.1 coordinate 5,519,943, forward strand.
ATTTCAACCCCAACTGATGTTCTTTGTGTGCTGCATTCAGCTTGTCTAGAAGAAGTCGCTGTGAAGTCCTTCACACTTCAGAAAAAAGTGGAGGAGCATAATTACAGCAGCATATGTCTCACTTCCACTTGGGGGACTTTGAGACACAGCTAACAACGGGAAGGCGGGGGGTTGCGTTAATGTAGCTATGAAAGGACAGCTAAAGGTCAGCTAAAGGAGTCACACAGGGACAAGAGCTGCCATGGTAATTATGTGTCCATCATGATCCTGTAACAGATGCAGTGGTGATAGTGATTCAGACAGCCAGAGGCTTTAATGAGATGCTAAATGTTAATGTGGCTTTTCTGGCAGACCCAAAGTCAAGTCAGACCCAGACAGGCTATATATATATATCTCACACATACACACACACACACACACACACATATATATATATATGTGTGTGTGTGTGTGGAGAGAGAGAGAGAGAAAGAGAGAGCAAAAATCTTCAAAGAGGGGACAAAGCTCTGCTGCACAAAAATCTAAAACCATTGCTGGGATGTACAGACAAAAGGGGCAATAATCATTCGGAGTTTGTTTTTTTAAAGTGGTGTTTGTTCTACGTACATGTACTGTATGCGTGTTTTTGTGCACATGCATTACGATGGCTACAAACTGGGTCGTGTTCCTCAGTTGGAGACTTCTAGGGTCTCTCCATAGCTGGTAGTGTGTCCTTACTTAGCGGTGTGTTACTGTACCTGTGTCAGTCTGTCTAACATCTGCTGAAGGTGGCTCCAGGATGAAGCATCTGCTGCAAAATTTCAAGAATAATCAGGAAAAGCTCAAGGGCCCAAAAATCAGACAGAGAATCCAAGCACGAATTAAAAGGTAAACCCCTTACCATCAACCTTTGATCTGCAGCTGCCCCCCGCCGACCCCGTGACTGAGCCGGCAGACCTTCTCAAAGAAGACAATTTACCTTTGGATTATTTTGGGATTTTCTTTTCCACTCTGCTCAACTTCTCCCCCAGATATTTGCCCATCAGCTAATTGCCCCGGCCGGATGTATCCTGGGCCACCCTGTGACTGTTACTGTGTCCTCTGTATATAGGTAAAGCCGTTCATGTGTTTTTAGACGTACACGCTGTAAAGTGATCAAAGCCCCATTGGATGACGTACTGTATGTTGAACAACTTATTGCTGTATCTGTGTTTGAAAGGTTGTATTTTTAAAGTGTCACCATCCAGGGAAGGGGGGGTTGATGTTTGTGTCCTCCGTGAGAAGGCAGGGAGGAGTCTGGTGGGTGGGTGGGGGTGGTGGGGTCAAAAGTAACTATCACAACTGGTCTATACCAAGAGTGTCTTCATCAAGGAAGAGGACAGGACAGGGTCTGTCCTCTTCGAAACAGGAACATTTTTTGCACCAAAGTCATCATCAAAGCGCAGCTTCTTCTTTCAAGGTCACTTTGGATGGATGATATCAGAACACAAAAAGGATTTTTTTCCCCATCCTTTTGTTTTTAGAAGCGATGAAACTGTCTTTTTTTGCATGACTAAATGTCGTCTTTTTATTGGCTGGTGTGTCCGGTAAACGCATGACCATTGTGTGAACTCTCGCCGACCGATGTTGAGATGAGATTTTTTTTTTTTTTAAACTTACCTCTGGACATGAACATTCATTGACATTCATAATCATCGTTTTACGATATCAAGTGTGTAACTGTTTGAAGGCTGCCTCACGCGCAGGAATGCGACTTGCAAGCAAACATCCAACTTCAAAGCAGTTACTGTAACTTCTACGTAAAACGACATGGATGTCAATGCCAGTGATCACCTAGCTAGCTAAAACATTGCAGTCTTGTAAAAATCGCTCTTTATTAAAGCGTTGCTATTTTCAATACGTGTGTTCAAACACTTGTTCCTTTACGTTCTATGCCAGCAGCATCATGGGAGGCTGTGATTGAGAGACAAAGTACTGTAATACGTGTTGGTCGTGGTGTCATGTTCTTGACGTGTTTGCCCAGTCTCGTCCTGTCTGTTGCCATGCAAACGTCTTTCGCAGTTTTCCTCAAATGCACACTGGTTTCCTGAGCTGAGAAGCAGCTTCAACTTTAATTGGCCAGTTGCAACCTGAAAGGCCGGAGTGTGTTTGAATCCAAGGCCATGTTTAGAGTAGGTTAAGAATATCTCCAGTACCCCTCTAACTGTTTATCAAGCAGCATCCGTCTCAATCGTGTGGGCCATTTTAGCAACGAACCTCTTCTGCTGTTCACAGTGCACCTCCAGTAAAATGGCTGTCACAACTGCAGTTCACTTGTTTGATAATGAGGCGTCTCTGAAGCTACTTTGCCAACTGAGCTGGCAGCTGGAAACCAGAGCAGGACAGAAACAGCATGTTGTGATGCCAATGAAACGCATGTCTATGCAGTTTCATCCACACCCTCAGACCCATTTCATCCATATTTACACATTAAAACCTCAGCATCATCTGTGAACCTTTTTAACTTCAGGAGTGTCCACGACACTTGTTAGCAGGGAGTAAAACTCACCTTTGAGTTGTTTTCGTGTCCTTATTTTTGTACAAGATTGAATATGTCGTCATTTTCTTTGATTAGCATTTGAAAGCACAGGCTGATGTTTTTGGGAGAGAATGGAATAAAACGTCATCTGATGCTGATCAGTGTCCTGCACCACTTTTCTCAGCTCAGCTATAAATATTCACACAGAGATGCGGCAAGTCAGTTGAAATTTATTTATTGATAACCATTTCAAATAACATCGAACAAAATGCAATTTAAAACAAAATAATGGATTATTGTCATTTATACAAGTTTGATGTGGCATCAAAAATGGTTTTGGGGAGAGGGGAGGTGAGCGTTGAACCAGCAACCGATCCTCAGTCAGGATATTCAACTGTGAATTGAAGGGCTTACAGCTGTGCTCTTAAGCAAGGCAATGGCCCCCAAATTGGCCCCAAAGGAAGATTTTCATAAAAAGACAGATCCAACCTGTCGTATCTGAATGTCCAGGTGTGGCCAAGAGCAGGACGCACTAACGGCACGCGTGCGCCAGAGAGTGGGAGCTTACCCTAAAGGACGAGGCTTCCAAATCTGATGTGTGCATCTGCTAGTCTCTGGGGAGGTGACATTAAACAGAAGAAAATGCAAAACTAGGACTGGTGCGAAAAAAGAAAAAGTTATCTCCCATTAAAAATTTAAATCTGACCACAAAAAAAATTCCCTGAAGACAGGCAAGAAATGGAAGGAACAGACAAGGGTGTAACTGTATGCATGTGTCTCAGGGAGGGGCAGGAGTGTGTGGGCTGAGTGTTTACCTTAGAGGGGGGACACCCCATCGTCCACAGCATTTTCAGGCCTAACGCTGCTGTTTTCCCCATCCCATGCTACGGGTGCATGTGGCGTACGTCCAGGGCAAGGGCTCAGATTGGCTCCCTCCCACTCTAGCTGCAATAATCAGCAAGAGGAAGAAGGTGGCTGGAGCAGCAGCAACAACAAGGCATGCAACTAACAGTTTATATGGAGACGGTGGAATAATGTGGAAATTGAGAGGCTGTGTGTCTGTTGAACCTAAAGAGCCACTACACATTGACGGGGGCCTGGGCGAGCCAGAGAAGTGTTAGCATCACCAGAGGACATCTGCAGAGAGTCAGAATCAAACGACTGAAATCAAGAGTTCAGGAGTCACCTTTGCACGCCCACGTCCATCTCAGTCACGAGGAGATTACTACAGCATTCACCGGCACTTCGCGGAGAATCCCCTACAGCTAACTGGTACTGGAGCACTGATGCTGGTGCCCATCCCATGAAAACTAGCCCAAACCTCCTTGCTGGATGAGCTAACTACAGAGGCCAACACCAGAAAGTCCATACATGATCATTAAAAAAATGGCTTGGACTCACTGTCAAAAAACACATTTGAGATTTAATCTGGCTCGGGATGCTATCAAACGAGCATCAAAAAAAGTGGATTTAATTGTTACCTGCCTGTAGGACACTGAGGTTCCCTGCATGGCACCACTCCCAACAATCTTTCAGGTATATCTGGTTTGTCCTTTACATGCAGGCTGTGAATTTACAAAAGCCCCTGCGGACAGCCTTCATCACTTTGAAATGACTTACAGTTCATGTAACACAAATGTTGAACAGAATCTTCTGCTTTATCAAATATTTAAATCATCAAATGTGGCCTCCGTGTCCCAACACACTTCATCCTGTTTCTCAAAGAGGATCCTAAGCTAATGAAAGTGAATATAAATGACAATCTCCATAACAGCTCTTCAACATCTGACCCTTCCCACTACCCCCACTGCCCACCAGTGACAGGCCAGTAAGAGACTATATGATGGTGGAGAAGAGACCACTTTCAAACTACAACCTTTCTGCCTCTCCAGGTTCTCTGTCTGAAGTGTCCCTTATGTAAATACACATTTGCACGCGTGTCTGCAGTGTGGAGATCCTGTTTTGGGTGAACTATCGATAAGGGGGCTCTGGTGTGTGGTAAGGGTAATCATTGCACTGGGGCATGGGTTGCCCGTGTGCGGGTGTCTGCTCATACGGTGTGGATGTGGAGTAGTTTCCCCCTGCTGCGTAAGCTCCAGATGAATCATATGCTCCTGCCGCTGCGTAGGTTCCAGATGCATCATAGCCTCCTGATGAGACATCATAGTTCCCAGATGCAGAGCTGTAGCTTCCAGACGAGTTATCGTAACCCGAAGCGTCGTATGTCCCTGGCGGTGGGTAGGACGCTGAGGTATTGAAAGTCGGGGGTGCTGAGTACGTCCCTGGGGGTGCGGTGTCAGCAGAGGAGTCCTGTGTCTGAGTGGTGGCGGGTGGTGGCGGGGGCGGGGGTGGAGGTGGGTTGGTGTAGGCATATTGGAGGTATTGGTACTGCTGGTACTGCTGATACTGCTGGTACTGATGCATCTGCTGATAGTACTCTGTATAAGATCTGCAGCAAAAAAAATATGATAATTACAAAAACACTCCCTGGTGTGAAACGCAGCTCTACAAGCCAAATCACTGAAGGTGTCACTATGCTGACGTGAGTGTGTACCTAGCCACTGGATCCACCCCCTCAGGGGCATTTGTAGTGGACGCAGACTCTTCGGGCCCTCCACTCGGTGTAGGCAGCAGCGCCCGGCGTTTGGGTCTGGTCTGAGCAAATGAGCCAGGAACAGGGTCAGGTAGGAGGGGTGCTCGATTTCCTCTGATTGGGCTACGGTCCCGCTCAGGTTCTGTTGTCGCTGTGGTGGTGCTGGTCTTTTTCCCTGCCTGCTGCTCAGCCAGTATCTTTAATAAAAATAACTGTTCATGTACACTGAAACTTTTCAATATGAACACACATTTGAAAAGTACCTTTTGTCCTTCTTGAAAGAACTTGGCTCTTGCTGCTTCAAAAAGCACTGTTGGATCTGGTCCAGCTGGCGTCTCCACTTCTTCTACATGAGCTGTATTATCGTGGTTGGTTATATCCTGGTAAACCTGGTCAGCCACAGATCCGTACACCTGACTAGCAAGAGCTCCATATATCATCCCATCTGCACCCTTAGAGCTTGTGATCCCTTTAAGAGCGGCATAGGTGGGGTCGAAGGAAGTGGTGTTGAAGAAGGAGTTGTGAACACTCTGTTGGACCTGAAAACATGGAAGAGGCTTTTTCAAGATTCTCTTCTCATTTGGCTATTGAACAAAACCCGTCATGGAAACACACACAAAATGTAAGGCGAGTTAAAATTTAAATACTTAGAAATGATTTCCCCCCAGCGACTTCTCACTATTCCAAAGATAGAAATCAAGTATTGCAAAAGTCCGGCTGAAGATCCCACTGACCTGTATGGGCAGTCCGGCCGCAGCTGCTGCAGCTGCAGCAAGAACCGCTGCCTGGCTCTGATGCTCAATGGACAGTGGGGGTCTTGGGAGAAGCCCACCTTCATGGAGAAGGAAAAACATGAGTGCATGTTGGCAAAAGCAAAAGATATGCACAAATACTGAGCCTTGAACTCTTCTGCACCTGTTGAATTTCCTCCAGACACCATCTGGTTGACCAAAGGTTGAGCTTTAGAGAGTTCAACAGCCAACTGACGACCCTTAAACATGGTCCCGTTGAGCGCATCGATAGCTGCCATGGCTTCTTCTTTCCTTTCCATGTGCACAAAAGCATAGCCGACGTTTGAACATAACCTGGCTGTGAGGAATACAGAACACACATGATAGTTTAAGACATTCCACTTGTTGAACGTCAGCCTTCACTTTCCTTTGTTTTCAGTCCATCGAACTTTCAAATTAATTAAATGATCAGCTTTATTGTTACGACAGAAAAATCAAGCCATAAAATGGATCTATTCCTTTCATCTGAGAGACAATAAATGAAGATATTTTTATCTTAAGAGCAACAGAAAGCGAGCGAACACACTTAATTCATTAGCAAAACCTGCTGCTCCTCCTAAACAAGCAGCAGTGAGGATCTGTAACAAGCTGTTACTCACCTTTGACCTTATCGCAATCCAAAACTCTGCCAAAGCTGGCAAAAAGCCCATGCAAGTCATCAGCTGAGCATGTTGCACTAATGTTCCCGACAAAGACTTTGGTGGAGTTTGGTGGGCGTGCACGTGATTCTTCAACCACCAGAGGTCTGCCTCTGTACTCTTTACCATCAAGATGCCGTATGGCCCTGCAAGCCACGAGAATACTTATTATCAACAGGTACAATAGAAATGAAAACAGCAGAATTATGAACAGACCTAAATACAAGTCAACCTTCCCAAGAAATGTTTCAGGAACAGAGGTGTATCTGCCAGCTTTACCTGTCTGCAGCTCCTTCTCCTTTCAGGGTAACAAAGGCATACTGCCTGAGCAGGGAGCAGGTGTTGATTTCTCCATACGGAGCAAAAAGCTTGTTGAGCTCATCCTGAGTGGCATCGATAGGAAGATTCCCCACGAACAGCTTCACGTTCTCACCGCTCATCTCTGAATCAAGAGCATCTGCAAGAGGCGACAGCGTGCTTCCATTAAGGCGGATTTCAGCTTCGTTTTTATTCACAAATATGTACAACAGGATTTGGTTAAAGCGCATTTAGGAGGACTGGAATTTGGCTAATTGCGTCACAAGTGTATCGTGTGTATTTGTTCACTCCAAAAACTTTAGGTCGCCGAGTTCCCCACAATTACTAAACCGGCATTTGTGGCGTATGATTAGCAAACCTAATCATTTACGAGTCGAAAACATCGAATTAGTAGTAGCTAAGACCCAAGCCCGGTTATATTAACAACATATGACAGTGGAGACGTACACTCGGCTTTTGGGTTTGTTGTAAGCTGAATCCACAATAGTTTAAAGATATGGCCGTAAGTTAGCTAAAACTACAACCGCTGGCCATTTTGTTAAAGCGTCGATGGAGCTAATGTCGGCTAAGCTAAATTAGCCTAAGCTAACGAAGATATTTTTTATTATTACGTAAATGAATCTTCGCCTAACATCACGCTCTCCCATGTGCAACAGTTACTGTCCAGTATATTTTAATGCCAGTGGTGTACAATTGAAAGGTAAATCGTAAAATGTATTTTTTCCTGCTTTGAAGCAACAGACTCTTCTTACCCAACGCGGCCGTGGAGCTGTAGTTCAAACTTCACATCCGGTTCCGGTCATCTGACTCGATGCGCTACACAGACGCAATCGCTGCCACGAAGGCGCAGTTTCACCGCGTTTTCGCAAAATGTTAATAGAAGACTTCCCGATCATTTTCAAATTGTACTTTTGCTATTATAGATACATTTAATCACGACAGAATCCAAAAGCAACATGCATTTCGTGCAATTTGATTAATATTTATTAAGGTGTAATCAGGTGTTAACAGAGGAGGAGCCATGGAAGATTGGCTTCTTCCGATCTGGGAGCGCAGGTTATGACTACCCAAGTGAGAGACAAGTTGACTTTCTCGTTGTGCTGAAGTTTAAGGAAGAGTCGGGAGCATGTCATCATAACGTGTGGAATCAGACGGGATAAAGAGAAAGTCACGGTAGAGGTAAAAACCTGGATCAGACGTTACAAGCTGGGTATTTATACAGCAGGAAAAATGTGCGCAGTACATGGAAAAGGGAATGCAGTTAGGAAGAACGCGCTCACATCGAAGCAAAAGTATAGGCTTATTTAAAGTGAGATATAACGTTGTAATCATGTCAAACTACACTGTGTATATATTTTGA